>NC_084765.1:11411666-11765833 GCF_028858725.1 Colius striatus
CAGGAGACTGAACCATGAAATGTGCAGAGATCAAAGTAATATTTTTCATATTGGTACGTAATTGCACAGAAGAAATGAAGCGTGTTTTTTAACTGATGGTTTTTTATTTATTTAACCTGTCATTGTGGTTTGTAAGTTTGTCTTTAAAAAAAGTCTTCTATGATATAACTGGCTATATTATGTTGCAATTCAGAATTTATAGTGCAGCCCACTTAAATGAAAAACCTAGAATAACTGTTATAACACAAAAACGTTTCCACCGGAACCAGCCTTTTGAAGTTTGGCGTATAGTTGCTGCTGGTAATTCTCTTAACTGCTAATAAAAAGGAACATGAGTTCCCCAAGTGCCAGGTGACTAAAAGTGTTTATACCCCTACCTATTAAATAATAATGGTATACCTTACTAACAAATAGAAGGATTTCGTAACTCTTCTGAAAAGACACCGAGTAGTAAGGTTTTTCCTTTTGAATGAATATGTCTTGGGTCCTGTTGTCATAGTCTGCTTTATTTGGGGTGCATTTGTTTTTAGCAGAGAGAGAGCTTTGGGCCTCTTCTACAATAAAACACAAACATTTTGAAAGCTGAGTTTATTGGAGATCTGGAACTTGGCACATGCCTAAAGACATCTTTGTTCATTTTGATCCTCTGATAAAAATCTCTTTGAAATGAAGATGTAACTTAAGAGCAGGCTGATTTATCAGTGTCACAAATTGCTGTACAGAAATTCAGGGCTATGTATTTAAGAGGTCTCCACTGTATAAACTTATCTCAGTATTGTCTCTTTTGAGAAGCAGAGTCTGAGTTTTTCCATTCATACCATGTTGTAGCACCTTTTCTTTACCTACAGCTTAGTCACATCTTGTGAGAGTTTTATTTCCATAATTTAAAAGTATAGTACATGTATTAAATTTTTGACTGTTTTTACTTTTGTCCTATTTATTTCATTATTAAACTCAGAAGTTCCTTTGTCACTACTTATCAGAGCAAGGTTCTTTTTTTGATTTCACAGTAGCATTAGGAAGATGCAAGGGCAATGTCCAAGCCACTCTTCATGCTGTATGGGTGTGAATTCTTTCAGTCTGGAGCCTACAAAAGCATTTCACAGAAGTATTTTGTGTGTGCACGTTTGGTTTTCTTGATTTTTGGTTTTTTTTGACAGCTTTGAAAAGGCAAAAATAAAACAGATTTACTTTATTCTAACATGTTATGTATTCAACTTAATATGTTGGGATAACTTTACACTTGCTCCAGGTTGCTTGTTTATGTATTAATAATAGCAAAAAAAAAAAATACAGTGCATCCACCTATATTTAAGACAGCTTTACTAGACCTGTATGTTTCACAGGGAATATGCCTACATAAGAAAGGAGGCTAAAGTAATGATTTTGACCATAACAGATTAGTTAAAACAGATCCTGTTAAAACCATCTCTCATAGTATTGAGTATGGATTAATTTTATCTTACTTGAGATAATTAACTCTGAATTAAAGTTCTGGTTTTATTCCTTTTTTTGCACAAGTTCACCTAGTGTGACATGATACCAGTGGTCTAATAGTGTTGCTTTGTTGTGGATTTCCTTGGCCTCATTATGACAGTTGGGATGGACACAAGCCAGGGTTTGCTGGTTCTTTGGCTGGCAAGTGAGGATAAAGCTGTCCATCAGTGACGACACCCTATGTGCTAGCTGTGCAGATGCAAAAGGAAGATGCAGAGGTCATCTCCCCAGCTCCTCAGTTATTTTACTTTCACTGAAAAGACTACTCTGAGATAGACCGTTACTCCTTCACTCATGGAGGTCTGTGTTTAATCCTATCAGGAGTCAAAGCACGTTTTGTTATGAACTTCCAAGTCTGGAAGGGTTTGCTCCACTGAAGGACCAGTAGAAGGTTCTGAAATGCAGAAGAAAGTGTCATCTTTATTGGATCCAGAGGCCACCAAGGAAGACTGAGGTAGTTGATACAGCTGTGCAGTAGCCTGTGCTAGGGTTTTGGGAAATTTAATAATAATCCAGTCTCCAGTGTTCACCACAAACTGACCTACTTCTATCATTGATGTAGACAGAAGGCCCTAGATAGGAGACATCAGGCCCTAGAATGAGGTTAGGACCCAGCGTTTGCTATTTCCGTGCCATTCTGCTGAACTGTGGATGGCTGACAAATGGTGCCGTTAGCATCTTTAACTACATTTTGTAAAATCCATCTCCCTTTTTAAAACTTTCATTGCAATTTTTTTGTTCAAAAATAAACTATGAAATAATGAAATTGCAACTTTTATTTTTTTTGTTACTCTTCTAAAATAAGGGAGCCAGTTTGGTGGGTGCAGGTTAATGTGGCTGTGCTGTTTTGTTGTTTGGGGTTTTTTTTTGGTAACAGTTAATGACAAAATGGAATTTACTTTTTTTTTTTACAGCATACGTGCATTCTGTATATAGTGATTAAAAATAAGTAGTTTGTAATGCAGTAAATGTCTAGTGCTAAATTGGCCAAACATGTTTACAGGCTGATACCTGATTTGAGGAAAAAAACCTCAGGCTATCACCTATCAATTAATTCTGCTTCTTTGATTAATGCTGTCAGACTTGATACACTTTATACAAAAAGAAAATGCAAATTAATAAAACTTGATTTAAATGTAATGAAATACTATGATGATAAGTTTATACAAAAAAAAAAAAGCCTTTACCTGCCATAAATGTAACCATCTCATTAGCTGAAGACTAATCCACAACTTTTTCTGTTACAAAGAGTACTTTTCAAATTGTTCAAATGGGACCTACTAGTTGGATGTTCCATATTTTTGAAGCATTTTGAATTGAAGAATATGTCAAGATTTATGCAGTGAAACTATTCAGAGTCAGCTTTTTTTATATGTCGTCAAATGATTTTTGTCCATAGTGCAAGATACTACAGAATACTTGAAAATACTTGAAGGTATTGTACACATACTTCACATCTTTGTAGTTCTTTATTTTATACGTAGAGTCTGGCTGTTAAACTAAGATAAAGCATCAATACCTTATAAACTATATATTTTACTACATGGGGAGATCACTGGCTTGTTTTTTTTAAGGGCGGGCATTGACGTTTACATTTTAATGACAAAACCAGGTACTGTTTTCCTTCTTTATTTTTCCTGTGGCATTTCAATGCATTGGACATTAAATGTGAATTGGATATACGAAACAGTTCTACAGGTGTAGCTGAATTGCAATAAAATTTGTCTTCTAACACAAGAAATAGCATGAATGTGCTATTTTCAAAAGCCTCTTATTCTAATTTGGCTAACCATCTTTTTTTCTTTGCCTGACTGCAGGTATGTATAACTTTTCAGTATCTGATTTCAGGAGACATTTTTTAGTACAGTTTAGTATCTGAACTGTTCAACTACATACCTACCTCCCTCCCAGCAGCAGTGTAGGCTTCTCGCAAGCTGTCGGTCAGACTGCCATCAGTGGAAGAGATACCTACTGTGTGATCAGGGAATGGGGAGAACAGGAAAGCAAAGGGACTAATGCAGATCTTGGCAAGTGCCTGTGAGTATGCACACACGTATGTGCTGCCATTTTTCACCTAACTTAAAGCAACTTCTAATCCTAATTTGATGGAGGTCTTAAATTTTTTTGTTCTGAAAAATATGGTTAGTCGCTTCCATGCACCATGTACGTGCCCTTTCTCTTTATGGGAGAGGATCCATACAGAGAAGCAAGAATTGTTATAAATGTAACTGTCTTCAGGGAGAAGATAGTGCTGTCCTCCATCTCTGAGGTTCTGACAACATCTGTGGCACATGTGTGCCCAAGCAGTACTGCCTATCTTGCCCATTTCCTACCTTTTTTTTGCTTTGCTCAGAGCAAGATCTAACTTGACAGATAGTCCCAACAGTGGAATTATTGGGTAGAGCGATTGTACTGGCACAGAGACAAAAGTGTGATTCCTTCCCTCTCCATTCTTTCCCCTTTTGAATTATACTGATGTAGTGGAGCCCTGTGTAATCTTGGTTCATTAGATAATGTGCTTCTTATCTCACCTTGAAACTGGTTCTGCCTGCCTTACTGTATATTAGATCTAGTTTTTAGATTTGAGTGGAGCAGTAAACAAACGGGAGCACAGCTCGACTGTGATCATGCTTGGGTAACTTTTCTGCTGCCTGTGTCCTGAAAGTTTATGTCATTTGTGTGAGAAGTGGGGAGATGAAGTCACTTTTACCTCCTGCTACATCCAAAATGCACTGTCCTGGATATCCCTGCTTGATATCCCAAAGTCCCTTCTGCCCTAAGTCACTGATTCTGTGGTTCCTCCCCACATGTGATGACAGGAACAGGTAAGAAGGCTGAATACCACTTCCCCCATGTTGTCTGGTTTCTGCTATTCCTTAGCATAGTGCCTGTTAAAAAGAGCTCATCCCTCAGGTGCACTTTTTTCCTGTGGTTTTAGGGAGCTGCCCTCTCTTTTGTCAGCTATAACTGGAGAGACTTCCTTATTCTTCTGCCCTGCATGTTAACAATGCTGTGACAAATTTCTGTTTTGAAGCTGACAAGTACAGAAGGTAATTTTCTCAGCCTGGGAACAGTGGTTCCAGTTAGGGCTACTCTGAAGTCGGTGGCGCTCACTCTGTATCAAACTCTATGAGACCATAATTGGATGTTTTATACCATCAGGGAGGACACAGAAGGGGAGAAGTTTCATTGTTATTTAGAGGTGTCTCTGCTTCCTTCACCTCTCTTTGTTTCTCCCCACACCCTGGTCTGTGGTAGAGGATTTTTTTAAGCAAAGCAAAATTACAAGTGTTAAGATCTCTCTTGGGAGTCTTCCTTGAACTGGCAGCAGTTCTGCACTACTGAGTGATGATGTCATCCCATGGGCTCACTGCAGAGATGTTGAGAGGGTGAACTCAGTGTGCCCTGTGCTTGGATGAGGTGGCCTGAGCCTTGGACAGGTTTCACGGGCTGCAGTTGTGAACTCAGTTCCTGCTACCAGGCATGCTGCACTCATGTGAGATGCCAAACCTGCCTCTCTTGGAAACTGAGACCATTTGAATACCGTAGGCTTGTTAGACCTGCTGCTTTCTAATTCCTTTGCAGGGCACTATGGTGATGGACATGGAGCAGGCCTGGATGGACTTGTGAGGTAAGCACAACTTCAGGAATACATTCACTTCATCGCAGGTGGCCTCAAATATTTCAGACATTCTGCAAGAGGAAGGGACAAAAAGAACAGGAACCTTGGTGAGCAAAATGTGTTGTGCAACTGCTGGATTCACAGAACTTTTCCAAATGGCAGGTCTGAGGGGAGTTTATAGAAGGTGATGCTTCTTAACATCTTATTAGGCAAGGATTGTCTGTTAACTGGTCCAAACACATGGGTCTAGAAATGTTATTATTTGTTGTAATGATGACTTAGGTGTCACAAAGATACAAGTGTCAGAGAGCTGCACCAAGCAGATCTTTTGACTAAAAGTTATTTCATATAGCAAAAATGTCTCCTTTTTACCTATTAACTCAAGATGTATATCCATTAATAGAATGTACTGTATGCAGTCCTGCAATAAACAGGAACTTTTTGGCTTCATGTCAGTGACAGTGGCATTTTAAGATGTAGATCCTACAATATTTAAAATGTCTCTGATGGATCTGATGTTTGTTTCAGGGAAGTTTTTCTAGCAGTGGCATAAAAAGACTTAGACAAGGAGTATGAATTATGTGAGAGGGTCTTTTAGACTCCTTGTGACCAGAGGGGAACCCCGTAGTTCCTCTCTGTGAGATAAACTGTGTGCAAGTCCTGCTCCCAAGGAAAGCAAAAACTGAAATGCTGATTGCTGAAGACACATTATTTTATGTAAAACTCCACAATCTAATTGGTAGCTTGGAAAAATCCTGGATACTCATATGGAAAGTGTAAGCACAAGTTTTTGAGTAGTTCGTTTCAAAGGAAAACAATTGTTCAAAACCTAGTGTATATGTACGAGGATGAGTAAGACTTGAAGCTGCAGCTCTGAGACGTGTGTTAATTATTTGGAATAATTAAATATTTGAAAGTGTTTCCTCACTTGTCTGTCTTCCCCTTTCTCTTTTTTATTCTGGCATCTTCCCATCTTCCCCCTGCTTCTGCAATTGTTTTCAGCTTCTGATGCAAGCACTCATTATGCATGCTCAGTGTGCTAAATTTTGGGTCAATATGATGCACTGCTGCTTAGCCTAGCAGACTCACTGCTTCTCACTGCATTAAAGCACAAATGAAATGGCAGTCTAGATGTCTTCAAATAACATTTGCTTATCACAAAATCAAATAATGACATGTAACAAGGATTATGAAGCAGTTTCTATCCCAAATTCAGACAAAGTATGCGGATCAGGAGGCCAGGTGCAGAGTTTCTGGAGCAGTTTTTACATCCAGCTGCTCTGTGGCAGCTTAGTCTGGTCTCTCTGTGTGAGGCAACTTTGAGTGATACTTAAGGTGTAGGGCAGGGAGGAGTTGGGAATCTTATCAGTATGAAAGAGTTCCTTTGTAGCAGCAATGTTGTGCTTCTGGGGTCCAAAGAGATCTGACTGTTAGCAGGAGGAAGTTCTACATTTTGCAGGGTATTGGAAGTAGTGCACACATGGGTACAGCTGGAGAAAGCACACTAGTTTTCTGACATGCAGCCTTTCTTTAAACATATATCAGACAAACCTCTGTCTCCCCAAAGCATCTGTGAAATGTAACTGAATGGGACTCTGGTCCATGCAACTGAGAAAATTCAGTTTGAGACTGAAATGCTTTATCTAGATGAGCAAAAGCTTTGCTGTTGGTTTTTTTTTTTTTTGCATCAGTAGGTACAATGTGTGCAGATATCCTGTTTGCATATACTTCTTGCAGGTATTTATGAGTAGCTATTTTACCCCCTAAAACTTTGTGATTTTAATTTAATGACTGGAAAAAAACCCCAACCAAACAATTCCATTTGGGGTGTCTTCCTGTTGAACTGCCCTGGTATGTTTGTTTTTTCTTTCATGATAATTTATTGCTAAAGTTGAGCCTTAAGAACTTTTCTAGCTTCTTTCTCTCAGTAAAGTTCTTAATACCCAGTGCAGTCATCTGTCACTGGGACACTATAGTTGAATAGGAATAGCTAAGAAGGATACAGCAAGACATCTGAGATGAGATCTGAGCTGCTGTCTCATTTGTGTCTTTCTTTAAAGAAATATTTTGATGGCAATTCTTCATCATAAACAAAAGTATTGTGTGTGAAATAATGGCTAGGATCCTTCACAAGGGACTTGGAGATTTATGTATGAGAAAGGGTTTCAGTAACTAAAGATAAATTGAATATTGTTCCTGTTTGATTTCCAAGCTGTGTTCAGATCTTTTGATCAAACTCAGGCATTGCCAAATGTTTATGTGTCACCTGATATTTTAGTTTAAAGAAGTAAATAAGATGCTTTGCTTGTACTGTGCCTCAGAAAGCTTTAGTTGCTCGGGCATATGGCTCTCCAGCATACATTGAACATCCTTCATGTGTAGATTTTTGTATCTTTCCTCAAATCTGGTGATGAATTTTAATTAAATTAATATTGTTTAAGTTCACTGAGGAACCCTGACTGGAAAGTGCCTGAAATGTGTAACAGCTTTTCTGCAAGGTGGCGTGTAGTCATGTGCATTTGGGACAGTTGTTTGTAGAGACACATTTGACTGATATCTCCAGATGAGAGGGGTGGGGATGTGCCAATTCCCATCGCAAATGTGGTTGTTTAGTCATGAGGTCACGAAAACTGTCAAGAAAGTCTTGGTTCTTGTATTACTTTCTGTTGGTGAGGGGAGGCTTGGGGTACCGTGCAGGGATGAAGAATCCATAGAGTGTTTAATGAGCAGCTCTATACATTTATAGATGAATTTGACTAAGACTGAAACCATCCAGGAGATACAATAGGTTGTTTCTCATTGGATTTTAAAAGAGAATAACTTTGATCATTTCAAAAGCAGTGAAGCCTGATGCTCCAGTGAGAAAGTAGTGGTAATTTATAGCTATCATTAAGGAAACAAAGACAAAGACCGAGGGATTTCACTGTGAAGATTTACTAATGTGTATAAACCACCCTTAGAACTAGAAATAGCTTGGTATTTCTTGTGGAACAAAGCAAAAGAGAAAAGGCAGCAAAATGGGGATGGGAAGGAGGGGTTGAAAAGAATACTGACTGCTTTCACTTGCACCCTGAAAGGTCAAGTAACATTTAGGAAATCACAATTTCGGTGAATAATGGCTAGACCACTTTTACCTGCCAAAGGAAGGACGGCTGTGAGAGATGCCCGTCTCGGAAAGGAGGTGGGATGGGGCTGGGGGGGTGCTGTGGTGTGTGGGTTCCGGTAGAGCCTTCAGCCGGGGACTGCGGGTGCCGCAATGGGGTGTAATTACTTGGTAAAAATTGTGACCGTCAGTTTTGGAAAAAGCACAAGCAGGGCTGGAGCGAGTTGCGTATGCAGGGGCTGTGGCAGGGTGCAGGCATACGGGGTCTTTGCATGGGCTTGTCTCTACCAGCGAGGCACAGTTTTACGGGCCGCTCCAGAAAGGGGAGCACCGGCTCAAATACGCTTGCCGCCGGCACCCGCAGTCTGCGTGTGAGGTATTTGCTGTGCCGTCCGGAAGCATCGACTCCCCGGGACATCTGTGTTTAGGGTGTTGCGCAGGTGTTCGCGGGCCGATGCCGCGGGTGCGAGCTCCGCCGCGGTCGATGGAGAGTTTTCACGTGGGATGGGCGGTTCGCGGGCGGGGCGGGGGGCGCGCTCGCCGCCCCCGGGTGCCGCCGCCGGGGGCAGGGGCAGGGGCGTTCTGCCGCCCCGCGCCCGGTGTCAGTGCGAGGCGGGACTGGCGCCGCAGACGCCTCCCCCGCCGCCGCCTCCTCCCGCCCGGCGGCCGCCGCAGCAGCAGCGGCGCCAGCGATGGGGTCCGGCGGCCGCCGCGGCACGGCGGGGCCGCGGGCGCTGCCGCTGCTGCTGCTGCTGCTGCCCGCGCCGGCCGCCGCCCTGGCCCTGCCCCTGCCCGGTGAGTGCCGCGCCGCCGCCTCCCTTCAGCCCTCGGCCCGGGGCGCCGGCTCCCCGCGGGACGGGGCGGCCGTCGCTGCCGGGGCCAGCGGCCGGGGCGCGCGTGGGGGTGTTGGGCGTGGGACGGGAGGCCGCTGGCGAGCGGCGGCCGTGACCGACGGGAGGTGCGGCCGCCGCTGTGGCGAGCGCGGGGGGCCGGTGTCGCTCGAGGCGGGGCGCTGCGGGCACCGCCGGTTGCTTTCCGATGCCGGCTCCCGGGTGGAACGAGGCGAGGATCCAGGAGCAGGGCCGGCGCCCGGGGCATAGGGCAGCTGGTCCGCGTCTCCCGTTGCCGGACGCGCGGGGAAGTTGCCTCTGTCACGGCGCGCTCTGCCGTGCGCCGCCGAGGAATAAGCTCAGCGATTCTCTCCGCAGCCTCCGCCGAGCCTGCCTTGCTGCCAAGTTTAAGGCTGCGATGTTTGCTCATAGTCTCCCTTCTTCAGGGTCTCTCTCCAGCTCAGGCTTCTGTCACTGCACGAGGAAACCTCGCTCCCTGCGCCTAGGGATATTTTTTCTGTCTCCCGTGCTTCTGTATGCGTTATCGCTGCAGATCACAGAAGATAAATGTAAAAATAAGATAGTAGAATGGCCGTTTTGCCGCCGGAGCGAGACCCAGCTGCCGTCTCTGTGCCGTAGCTTTGCAAGAAGCCCTCTCCCTGGTGTGTGTTTTCTGAGACTCGCCTTGCTGGGGCAGGTGCTCCCTCTGCCTACCTCCCTGCCCCGGGCTGGGAAGGGGAGAGCTTGCCGTGTAAGAGGTGCGCAGCCAACACGTATGGCCAGCCCTTCTTTATGTCTGTTATCTTTCCTTCTTGACCCATCTACTACAATCCCACAAGCTGGAGACCCCTCATCGATTTCCTTCACCCCTTCTTGCGTGACTTGCTCTGTCAATTCACGGTTTCCTCTATTTTTCGGTAACTTGACTTTTCAGCTTTGAGAGGAAGAGGATTCTGCCACTCTGTCCGGCAGTTTTCCACCTTCTGCTTGCTTTCTAGAGGTGATATCAGAGAACCTTCGTGCAATTACCACTTCTCTGTGCACCTGAGAGCCAGGAGAGCACTGCGGTTGTAGCACTGGCTCTTTGCCTTGTTTCCCGCTGCCAAACACCGTTAGGAGTTAAAACTACACGAGTACTTTCTGAAGCTGGCAACCGCTGCTGCAGCACCTACAGGCACCTTTTGTGATTGGGGAAGGAAAAAAAAAAAGAGATGAATGCTATAATTGTAAATGGAGAGGTGCTGACTGAAATTCCCTGTTAGAAAGTGATCCCCGCTGTGAAAAATGGCTGACTATTCAAGTAGCCACCTTCTCCTGATACTCCTGTTATTTATCCTGTTATTTTAGAAGCCCCTTTTTGTGCCTAAGTGGGATACTGCTTCAGCAATTCTTCCTTTTGGCCCATTGCTGGAAATCTTCCTGTTTTTGTGTCTGAATGCTGTTCTGCTGTATGAAAGTCTTCTGCTGATATCTTCTGCTGCTCATAACTTTTCTTCTGTCCACTCTTCTTCCTCTCCAGGACTTCCTCCTGTTGGTGTTTCCCTTTCTCCTCATTTTCTTTGCTCTGAAGTTTCTACCTGGATATTTTGCTTCAGTATGCTGTGCATTGTGGTGGCTGGCCAGGCGATTTGGCAATGCTGCTCACCAGACACTACTCTTGTAGAAAAAGAAATTGGCATTATTTATAAATTACACATCTGTTTAATGGTAAGTCAGTTTTTTAACATGTTGGTGATGAAGTTGAAAGTACATTTTTGTAAATTCCCCTTGTTAGTTTAAAAGTCATTTGACTTCCTGAAGGTGATGTCACAGCTGTGATCAAGAATTCTTTCAGTAACTGTTTTATATTAACCAGAAAGATTAATAGTCTCTAATGAATCTTTGTAAAGCTATCAGCTAAATTTCATGGGTGATCTAGCCCAAAATAGATTACTTTGAATGAATTTATAACTGGGTACAAAAACTTAACGTAGGTTTATCGGAATTGGTTACCAATGCATCTATGTGCAGGTAGAGCATGATACAAATTTAAGTTCAGGTCCAGCCCCTGCATGTTTCTATCCTCACAAACACATACAGTCGGCACAAACATCCCACAAACAGGTACACAGCTTCACTTCACCTCATCCCTCCTGTACAGGAGACATGCCCTGCTCTCCACCTTCTAACATCCCTTCTGAATCTTGTCTTGACAGACCTGGACGAATGTGCCCTGGGGCTTGATGACTGCCACCCAGATGCTATTTGTCAAAACACTCCGAAGCTGTATAAGTGCATGTGCAAAGTGGGTTACACTGGTGAAGGGAAGAAGTGCGAAGGTAAGGTGATGGAGTCACTGTGCTCTGCCTGTGTCAGCATGAGGTATTTCTAAGACAGAGACATTGAACATAATAGCTTAGAATATGGAGAATGATCTGAAACCAAAATAGTCATTGTTTCTTCACCAAGCAAATATTGCATGGCTCTTCACCTAGTAATGTCAGTTGATCTAAT
Organism: Colius striatus; assembly: GCF_028858725.1. NCBI lineage: Eukaryota > Metazoa > Chordata > Aves > Coliiformes > Coliidae > Colius > Colius striatus. Next base: position 11,423,212 of record NC_084765.1, read on the forward strand.
AATCAGTTAGTTATTTACCCAGCAGCCTTAAAAACTAAGGTAAAGCCACACTGGAATCTCAATGCATTTTATCACTCTTTAGAAACATTCAGCATGTGTTAAGTATAGACTACTTGTAAGACAATAGATGGTTTAAGACAGCAGTTGCTGCTCAGATTTACACAGTCACATTTCTAACTCTGTCTGTCCTATCAATTTTTGCTTTATTCCTCAGACATTGATGAATGTGATAACGATTTCAACGGAGGCTGTGTCCATGAGTGTTTCAACATTCCAGGAAATTATCGCTGTGCTTGCTATGATGGCTTTATGTTGGCTCATGATGGCCACAACTGCCTGGGTAAGAAGTGTGTTGGTGAACATTGTGGGCAGTGGTGCTAACATCACCCTTGAACTGCATCTATGGGAAAAGTCTCTGTGGTGATCCGTTGGACTGAATCAGCTCAGATACCGATGAATGTTACATATTGGACTAAGGAATTCCAGGTAGTGCTGTACCATCCCAGTGTGACTCTTTCCCCCTCTATAAATCAGGATAGTTGTGCTACATTCTGTTAAGTGCTTTGAGTTAAATCATGTGAGGTGCAATCTACTGTTATGCTAAATGAATTTATGTAAAAGAATATGTGCCCTAATTGTCTTTTCTGTTCCTAAATTAGTTTAGGATCAGTTCTCAGGTGTGTTTCTAGTCTTAGAAATCTTCTACTTCCATAAGATTTGAACTTCTCACTCTTACTGTGTCCAAGTACTTCCTCACATGCAAGCTGCAAGGAAAGGGCAATTGAGAGACTGCAGGAGCTGTATATGGCAGAGACCATTGAAACATAGAGGGCCAAAGCCAAATACGTGGAATTTCCCTGAGTGGTTAGTGTCAAACAAAGTATGCAACTCTAAATGTGTTCAGTCCTAGCAACACTCCTTTTACCTTGCATGCACACACTCTCTCTCACTCTTGCTTTCCTTCAGATCTCAATAGTTTCCTTCTTTTTGTGTGCTAGAAGGTGAAATTCTTTTAAAATGGGTAACCAGACCTTGTGGTTTTACTGTGATAGTGTGCTTTAGTGTCCAGGGCAGCAGTGCACAGAAACCCAGGAGCTGCCAGCCTGTTGGCAATGTGGTGTGCTGCCAGCATTATTTCTAGGGGACAGAGCCTCATGCTGCAGCTGTCCTGTTTCCAGCACCCATGCTAGATACCCCGTGGCCCTGCTCTGCACTGTGGTACCTGTCCCGTTTACTTTTTCAGAGATGGCTCAGTTTTTCTCTTACCCTGCACTGAGTGTGGATGGCCCTGGGCAGGCTTCCATGCCCATGTCAGTCAGAGGGAAACTTACTCTCATAGCATCATTTTGAGATTGTAGTTAGCTTGGCTGGGATATTTCCTACTAGCACATGGCCTATCAGGTGGAGGATTGGGCCATCCTTAGGCTGTATCTTCTGCTGGGATGGAGAAGAAAAGCTCTGGAGTCTCCAGTGGGATTGTGTTGGCTTTTACCTGCTGGGAACCTGGTGCATGCCTACAGGTTAGCTTTGTTACAGTATCAGTGGGAAGGAGAGGGTGAAGTCACCAAGTTCCAAGTATTTTACTAAAGAAAGTAAAGAAGGAAGCAAAATACCTGCTGATACCTTAAAATAACAGGAAGGCCTTCTCATTTTTCTCTAGTGTAAACAGACAGTGGAGTTCAGTTGAGGTTACCATGAAGGGCTGAATGTGGATGAACACATTGCCTCTTACAATGCCACCGAAGGGTGTATTCTCTTTGTATCCAGTAGCCCTTCTGGAGCATACTTCAACTGGCTTGTTTGTGATCCTGAAGACTTAAATGTATTCCAGAATCTACCACCTGCCGTGTTTCTGAGAAGCTGCTCCGTATTGCGTGGCAGACTTTTAAGAATAAAATGTAATGTCTTTGACATACAATGAAGTTTTTGCCACCAACCTGCCAATTTTGAGATGTAAATGCTAAATAAATATTTTGGCATGCAGCAAATTGGATCACATCTTCTCTTAATCTGTTTATTTACTTTAGTCATGCCAGGGTTGCCCTCCTCTCACCCTTATTTTTGAAGATCTCGGCTGTGTGCCTGGGTTTAAGCCAAATAGACAATTACTTGTTGGAAAAGGATGATTTTTTTTGAAAGCTTTCCAAGGTCTGTAAGACAGAAACATCTGCTGGAGTTCAAATCTGTAATACCAAAGACTCATGGTGGCTGTTTATTCATGATTGTTTGCACATTCACGTCACTGTAGCACTCTAAAATACTCAGTTTCTCTGTGACGGAGAAATGTCAGCCGCTCTTTTTGCTACAGCAGGTCACATTCTTTTGCATCCAATTGGCTTATTCATTGTCTTCTGTGGAAATTAAATCTGTTGTAATACTATGTTATGCTCCTTACTAAAGGCCTTTCTCTTTCTCCTTTTTTAGGAGACAGCTGTTTTATGCCAGAAATGCTACAATGTTAATTTTAAAACATTGCGCTGTTAGCAGAGGAACAATGAACAGAACAGGGAGCAAACATGATGTTCCGTGTGAATTTGCAAATGAGACCAGTGCTTTGCCTCAGCAGTGCTTTGTCTTGTTTCTTAAGGGACTGAGCATTTTTACATTCCTATTCAAATTGACATTTCTGAAAATTAGGGTAGGAAAATTCTTTGCTGGTAGTGGTTGCAAAACCATGCACTTCTTAAGGGGTAAAATTCCAAAGAAGAGTTTAGGATGAGCATCCTGTTGTTCAGAGGCTTAGCTGAAGTTTTTCTACTCTTGGTCTCCCTTGGTTATCTTGTGACCAAAGGCTTTCTGTGTTCTCTGGTATTGCTGAAGCTCTGGATATTGCAAAAGCAACATTGGAAGTATTTCCAGAACTACTACTCTTGTCCTTGACTGCAGTCATGCAGCGTGGAAGCAGTCTTGATGGGGAGTGGTGATGACTTAGAGTTGAGGGAGGAGGATGATAAATCAAATGGAGCATTAGAACTGGTGGGATGTGTGAATTCAAGCTAAAGTAAGGAACAGTGGATAGATTTTAAGCTAAATTTATTTTGAGGTGTATATTTTCATTGTTCTACCTTTGCTTCAGAGTAGGGAGCTTTCTGGAAAAAGACCTTTTGTAGTTTGGCTAGGTTTGAACCTAAAGTTGTGGCCCACTGAGAAAGGCAGAACCATGTGTGGATGTGAGTGATGGTACTGAGAGGTGGAGTCCTTTCACATGATGGAGGGTAGAACCCTGCTTCTGACTCCATCGAGGCTACTCAACCCTAGGTGTGACCAGTAACTCAGGTTAGGTGGCCAGTGTTTCTTGGGAAGCCTGTGACTGGTGGGGCAAACTGCAATCAGTGGAAAAGCAGCAGCAAAAATATACTTTCCCAAGGGTGACAGTAGACCAACAACAGGCAGACCTGGGCTGTCTCAGCTGCCTGGGTGGTTCCATGCCGAGTGGATGTCTATCCATACCGCGTGTTGAGCGGCTGCTGTCAGCGTGAGCTTGTTGGTGTTAGTACAAAGCTGATCTCTCTCTCTCTCTCTATCTCTCTTTCAGATACAGATGAATGCATGTTCAACAATGGTGGATGCCAGCACGTTTGTGTCAACACTGTGGGAAGCTATGAATGTCGCTGTAAGGAAGGGTTCTTCCTAAGTGATAACCAGCATACGTGCATCCACCGCTCAGAAGGTACCAGCTGCTTCACTCCAGGCACCAAGCAGGGGGTTTTGATAGAAGCAACTCTAAAGCAGCTTCAAAACCGGGTTTATATTGTTTTTCAAAGCTGTGAAGGATCTTGAACTCCTCAGTCCTTTTAAAAGGAACAGTGTGTCAGAATCTTCTAAGTGACTTTGAAGGCTCTTTAGATCCCTTCTGCCCCTTTGATCCCACCTGTATGTCTGCAGTGTTGTACCGGTTAGAGGCTGTACCGCTGTACTCCCAGTGTACTTTATGCTCTGTGGCGCAGTTAAGCTGTGTCCTGATCAGGGAATGGCAACAAGTTGAAGGACAGAGAGTTCTGGCCATTTCCATTGGATTTAGTTGCAGGGAAATACCTGCATTAACTTCAGGTGTCTTCTAGATTCCCTGTGCAGTGTTTAGGTTTCAACTAAGAGATTTATTGTTTGTCAGCCCCAAAGGGATTCAAATCACGTTCTTTGTTTTGAGTGAAACCTTTGTGAAGCGACCTTTGAGAGATCAGAGAGCCTTGGATATCTAATTAGACATCAGATGGAACAAAATTATTTTGGATGCCCTTAGGGAATACTTTAAAGTGGTTGCTCAGATTGGGGAGTTGTCCATTGAACTGTACAGTGAATATCTTGCTATGGGGTATTTCAAGCTGCAAAGCTTTAATCTATGGCTTATCGTTGGCATAACTATTAAGAGGAGTCTGAGCATGGATAAACAAATCTCTCTTCAAAAATCCCCATAGTGTGAGGAGACCAACATTTATAGACATGTATGGCCATCTGCAGATGGGTGCACCGAGGTGGCTTTTGTCTGATGTAGCTGAAGTGACCTTTTGTTTGAATTCAAAATTTGTATTCACAGCTTTTCTGATACTGGGCTTGGTCTCACAGGGCTCTGCTGCTGCACAGTGATTTCTCAGGCCATTGCAGCTTGCCACTGCAGGAGCTGAGTGGGGACAAGCAGGGAGGCTGCAGTGGTGGAGCTAGGCATTTCCCTTTGAGCTGCCCTGCTAGCAGTGATGTGTGCTTGTGTATGTGTGTGTGTGAATGATGAGTCCAAGGATGCAAATCAGTTGCTTGAGCTCCTTGTCTGATGCCAAGGGAGGAAAACCTTCCAACTCTTTTTATTCTTACTTGCTGCTGCTTGAGTACCTTCTACTCTCCTGAACTAACAGCAACAACATTTCCTGTCATTAATATTTGTTCCCTAAATTGTACCTTTGGAATTCTACCACTGCTCTCTTATTTTTAAAGATGTAGTTAATTTCTTTTAGCTTTTTGGCAAAAACCACCTTTTTCCGTAATACCAAATTTTCACTTAATCTGGTCTTTTTTTTTTTCCTTTGAAAAAGAAAAGCACGAGAGGAAACAAGATGCTTTTTTTCCTTAAAAAAAATAATGGAAACTGGTCTTAAAACCCCAATTTACTATATTTGCCTGAAATACTTTTCTTCTTCGTACTAAAATACAGAAGTGTTTTGTTTTCTTTAAAAGCCATTTTTTCAGATTATCATGCTGTGACTCTTTCCCTCCCACCTCCCCCCTCTTACTGTCAAGTGCTCCATGGGATTCCCCACTTTTTCTTTCCTTGAGTGGGCAGGCCTGTTGTAAGCCAAATCTCATTGCTTTATTTTTCTCCTCACTTTGTTCTCTGCTTTTCTGCTCATCACTAGGTCTTCTGTGCTCTGCCTTGTGTGTGCATCTCAGTGTATACACTTTGTTAGTTCTCTTTGAGACTGCACAGCATTGGTCAAAACAGTATTTGGCACCTGCTGCCTAGACTGTCTATTCTGTTTTGCTTCTTATCTCTAGAATGAGGAAGTATTTACCACTCTGTCTTCCAGCCCAGATAAGATCGTGCATATATAAGTACTGGAGAGACTTTCCTAGTGCTCTACAATACTGGCCTTTACAGTAAGAGAGTGAGCTGGAGCTGAGATTGGAGATACAGAGAGACTTGGGGCTGTTGCATTTGTCCTGATGGCAGGGGAGCCTAGGAGTCTTCTTCCCTTCCAAGTCTCTCTGCAATAATCCTCTGAGTTCTCTGTCACCCACTGTGGCTATTTGAGCAGAGTTTGATACTTCAGGTTGTTTTTTCATCTGGTATGACTGTGTTGGTCTGAAGCATAGGGATGCTCTGAGGGGATTGCTCATTCTGCCTAGATCCTGCGTAAACCATGGGAACTCAGAGAGCCTTTGGAAGTTTTGCACAATCCTGTTTTTTTTTTTTCCTTGGCTGTCTACTCTGAATGAACTCTTCTTCATCTATATATGGGAGAATGGATTTGCTTTGGGAGGCTTGGATGTCATGTTCTGCTAGCTGTGCTGATGCTCCTTGCAATTACGTTACTAGAGAGTGCCTCTGAGAATCTTAGTAGTTCTGTGTACAATTCCATCTTCTCCCTCTGTTTTATTGAGTGCCTGTTTGAATGTGCTCTAGATGGAGCCTTAATGTTCTTAGCAGATTGGTGGTGATGTCCCTGCATGTTCTGTGTGAAAAAGACAAAGATTTAAACACAGATCATACCCAGAAGAGATTAATTCAATGTGCCCTGGTAGAGAAATATTGTGTTGGCTTTTGTCTGTATCTTGCTGGTGACAGGAATGCTCAAATCTCACTGAAATTTGCTGGATCATCAGAAAGGACTTGTCTCTGCTAGGCCAGACAGACACTGGATTCAGCTGTTTTGGCTATGAGTGTGGCAATCAAGAGACTCATCCATCCCAAGGCACTGTGTGTCAGTAGGGTAAAGTTTTCCTGCAAGAGAAATTGTGCGTCTGACAAGCAGATGATGGAATTTGGCTAAAGCATGTTTGGAGGTTGTTTTGGGACTATTATCTGTCATTGCAACAGCTCTGGAACAATGTGACCTGCGAGACTGTGTCCATGAAGGTGTTTGCCACACAGCATTCAGGGCTTTATAGGTAATTTCTCTAATGTAACCTTATAGAATGGGGCTGAGTAGAAACCTTCTACCACCTCTGGAAACAAGCAGTAGATTCCTAGTAAATGCTAGAATATGTGGCTCTATGTGTCTTCTGAGAAACACTGTCTTTAGGGTCAGCTAGATTTTGATGTGTTTGGTGATGTACCTTGTTATACAATGGGTACTTTGTTATTAAAATGTGCCCTGGTTTGGGAAGTGCGGTTTTAGCATTCTGTGGAGACCTGATTGAATTCTACTCACTCAGAACCAAGCAATCCCAAATTGTGCATTTAAACTATTTGTCTAATGTCAGTGAACTTTACCAAAGTACCTACTTGAACAGTTTCCCCTCTGGTAGCTCAATAGAGACAAAAGAATAATTTTGTTAACAGAAACGAAGCTGCTAATTTTTCTAATGCCTCTGAGCTAACAGACCAAATCATGTTGTGTGCTTAAGAACAGAAATGTCACAAACCCACAAGAGTTAATGAGGCTAATTTGTGGCCTCATAGGTTGTCTTATTCCTTGACTGACAGCATAATAATGGATGGCAGCTTTCCTGTGTGCTCCTTGGGCTGTGTCTGTGTGCTGCAGGATTTGAAGTGTCATTGTCTTCTTAGACTTCTACAGTCCTCACTGTGGGAAAGGAATCAAAAAGCCAGTAGAGCAGAATAATCTAGGCTCTGCAATATCCATTCTTTTGTTGCTTAAAGCTGTCTTAATAGAGAAAGGGTACTGTTGCTTGTGCTTCACATGGCAAGAATAGTCGTGTGCAGAGCAAGGACTTAATTGAAATGTAGTGGAATAATGGTGATGAGCTGACCTCTGCTTGCCAATACAGTGGTTTGGTTTTGTTTAGTAATAAGGCTGCAAAAAGGTCTGTGTAAGTTAAAAAAATATATAGGATGTGGAATTTTTTCACACAGTCTCTTTTTAGCAACATAGTCACCCTTTTCATTCTTTCTCTGATTATGCATCTGCTCAACTCAGCAGATGTTCACTGAGGTAACGTGGGATAAAACCTTGCGAAGTGTGTTCCACTTAGTCTTCTCAAATGCAGTGTTCTCACCAAGAAGAAAGAGCATTTTGGTGTGATACGTCTTATAAAAGTCAAATGCACCAAGGCAGAGAATTTGATGGCAAAGGTGTGTTCTCTGTATACCTGAGGAAGCGTTCAGTTGTCTTCTCTTCTAATTATGTAGCACTATAGAAGACCGGCAAAAATGTGTGGTGTATGATTAGAAAAAAACCCTGTTTTAATTCAGTCTAGTTCAGCCAGCTGCAGTGTAGCTGTGTGTGTACAAGTTGTCACCATCTTACCAATGGCAAAGGCATTGATTTAGCTGAACCATGACATGAGGTGAAAGTTTTTACAATAATTCTAGGAACAGTTCCTCCCTATTTAGTTGACTTCGACTTTTTTACAAAGGCTAAACAAGACACTCTGGCAGTCATTGAGTGCTGGTGCATGAACGACTTGTACCTGTCAGAGGGAAAAATGACAGGATGCTTTTAGGAGATGTACCTAAAGGAGGTGACTAGTGTCAAGTTGCTTTTTAATTTGGTTAAAGCAGACACAGACACTAAATTCTGTCCAGCTGGGAAGGTGTGTAGAAATATACAACACTGATAATCTGGAGTAGGATTATTTTGGGATGTGTTTATTGAAATCAGAAAAAAATGTAAACAAAATGGTTAACAAAAAAGAATGGACATGAATACAGCATGAGTACAACCTGCATGTCTTTTGGTCACTAGTTGGTTACTGCTGAGGTAAGTTAGGACTTTGCGAATCTGCTTTGTAGGCCAGGAGTTGAAATAGGGATGAATTCTGTGACTGTGGGCCTAGACATTCCTGTGTCTAGTGGCTACTCTTTTAAGCAGAGAAATAAAAACTTTACTTTAGGCTTTGATCTTAACCCAGCAATTTTTATAAAAGAAATGAGGAGGATTTATAAACAGTGTTATAAAGTGAGGACATTGGATGGGAATGTGGACGCAGTGAAAATCTGGGGATGTTGCTTTTTGACTTTGCAGCCAAAGAACATGGGCACAGAAAAGATCACAGATGGAGAAACCTTGGAGTCATGGACTTCACAGGACTGGACTTTCTGCCTTTCCTGTCTGTAAGCTTATGCTTCTTGTCCTAACATCGTAGAGCCCTCCCAGAAGGAGCAGACCATCACATATACATGCAGCTGATTTTATTTGACCATTGTCTACACACAGATACTGAGGACACTGATACTCTTGCATTTGTCCTGTTTTTCAGAAGGCATGAGCTGCATGAATAAAGATCATGGCTGTGCCCACATCTGCAGAGAAACACCCAAAGGAGGAGTTGCCTGTGAATGCCGACCAGGATTTGAACTGTCCAAGAACCAGAGGAGCTGCATTTGTATGCAACATTCTGCATGTGCTTATGGTTTCCCAAAGTGAACAAATAGTGTTCTGTTTGCAGTAATATGGGATTTGGTATGTTATAGCTAAACTGGGATGACACGCCTAAACTGTGTGTATTTAAATTAAACTAGAATCAATGGCTTTGGACACTGGAGACTGCCAGAGCAGTCTGGTGGTTGCTACAGTATCTGTAGGTTGGGTGTTGTGCCGTCATTTGTAATGACAGAAGTTCCACTCCCCGGGACAGTTGTGCAGCGTTTCAGTCTCACAGCTCTTCGGAAAAGGGACGTTTTAGGAAAGTAGCGGACGTTCAAATGGAGAGCAAGTTACACACTGTCTTTCAAAGTTGCTGGAGGTGCTTGTGAAGTGTAACATATCTTTTCTTCCTAGTAACATGTAATCATGGAAATGGTGGCTGTCAACATACTTGTGATGATGCTGATAATGGGCCTATTTGTGGATGTCACCCCAAGTACATCATGCACGTGGATGGGAAAACCTGCCTGGGTCAGTATACAGCAGAGGGAAGTTGTTTTCTGTTTTCAGTCATTATCACTGGCCTCACTGAAGCACAAGGTCTGTCATTAACCAAAAAGATTCCCTTTCATCTATGACATTTTAGGTTTAGTTTCTTGTACAGTGTGGAACAGGGGGAGTAACCAAGCAGTACATCTGTTAAAAACAGAATTCTGAGTTCAATTAAAGTACAAGTTTTGCAAGGCAGTTATCTAGTAAAGAAAGCACTCTTAAGTTTTATAAACTCTTCCAGTCTCTGGAGTAACTTGTTGTCTATTGATTGAAATCAAATGCTGAGGCATAACTGGCTGGTCCTTATATTAGTTGATGATAGATGACGACAGTGTGCTGCTAACAGAATGATTCATGATGGATCAATTAGTTCTTTGGTCTCATTGCTGTTCACTACATCCATAGCACATCTTCTGTTTTGTTAAGAACACTGAGGCAAACAAACTGTAAGGCAGCAGCAAAAGAAAAGTATTCTCATGGCTTTCACTGAAGAGTTTTAATGATTTTCATTATTACGTTATTTTTTATAAGTGTTTCTGCCTGCTCAGTTCTGACTGTCTCTGATAATTCAGTGTGCAGTGCAGCTGTTTGCATGTGGGTATGTTTTGGATATCAAATGAGGCAGCTGGTCAAGGCACATTAGCTCATTTGCCTGTTTTCATGTTCCTTACAGAGAGAGAAGAAGCTGCTGTTGAAATTTCTGAGGGAAATGCTACAGCAGGAGCTGATGTGGACAAGAGGGTGAAGCGACGGTTGCTTATGGGTAAAAGTGCTTATCCCAAACAATTTTGCAGTTTGCTGAAACCTTTTAGACTGAAGAGAGGGGTTTTTATTGTAACCGTCATAGCTCTGTGCTGAATTCTGCCTGAGATACTCCACTCCCTTTTAAGGAAATAATATTATTCCATAATTATAAGAAACTATGTACATAGTGATGGTCAGTAGAAGGTGTCAGGAACTTGCCCTTGAAGTAGTGCACGTTTCTGTGGTTTTAATTCAGCATGGGAATGCTGCACAATGCCTTCTGTGTAACAGTTTTAGCCAAGTGATTGTGGAAAAAGCAGTGTTTTACTTGCTCTCTTCAACTGTATGTGTACTTCTGCATGGAAGATTGGACCCAGTGGTGGATTGCATCTTCAAGGATATGTTAGGATACAAAGGCATCTTTTTCTTCCTAGAGATGTTCACATCTGGCCCAGATCTGGCCTCTGAGGGTATGTCACTACAGGGAAGGCACTGCCATGATTGATAATCACTGCAGTCTCAGGGCAGCTGGGTCAGTGGATGTCCACCTCTCAGAAGCCTTTACTGCAGGCAGTCAGGGTGATTCACTGTGTTTATTGGGATCTGCCACAGAAGTGTCATGGAGGCTGAGGAGGAAGCTACCAAAAGTATAGGGCTAGCCCTGAGATTCTGAATCCATATTTATGCATGAAAATGAATAGCCTCATTTTCAGAAAAAATTACTTTTCCATGGAAAGAGGAAGAAAGAAGAGACACTGTCTTCAGGTGGAACCTGAACACAGCCTCCCAGTATTCAATGTGAGACTTGAGACTGAAAAGGAATAGACCAGTGAAGGTCTCAAAACTTGAGAACAAGTAGCAGATGTTTGATACTGCAGAAAACTAAGAGACAGAGCTAGAAAGAGAGGATTTCAAAAAGCAGACACAGGAAATGATCTTTGCAGCTCACTGAAATAATGTGAGCTGGATAAAATAGTTGTCCAGACAGTGAAAACGTGGGTAGACTGACTGAGGTGATTAGACTGAGTACAAGAGAGCTGGATGCCATAAACTCTGTTATTTCTGTTTAGTTGGATGCGAAGAATTGTATTTTAGGGGCATTTGCTAGAAGAGTTTGGTCAGATTTAGACAGTTTGCATATAAGGAAGTTAGACAAACATTAGGTTGAGATGGCACCTGGGTTCCAAGCCTGAAGCGACACTCTGTGGATGTAATCCACCATGATGGGGAGCAGAGGTAGCTTGTGAAGGTGTATTGGGAGGGATTTCAGAAAGCTGATGTAGTAGTGCTGGGTATAACTAGATGTCTGAACATTGGTGGAAGTGTTGGATCAGCCAGGATTGAGTGTGGCCATAAGGAATCAGACTGACAGGAACAGATTCATCATCAAGGATCAGGGCTTTGTGTTTAAGGACAAGAATGTCCAGAGATGGTATCATGGTTTGCAGAGTCTCTGCAAAAAAAATAGACATAGCTGAGATTTTGCCAGCACGTACATTTAGTAGTTGTTCCTGTCTACTAGACTAAATGTGATTGAATAGCAGTGTGCTTGGAACCATGCTTTGTATCACGTAGTGTTTCTGAGCAAACTTCAGCTTTACCTTGTTGGCTAGAAACGTGTGCAGTGAACAACGGCGGCTGTGATCGCACGTGTAAGGATACATCAACTGGAGTCCACTGCAGCTGTCCTGTTGGATTCATGCTCCAGTTTGATGGGAAGACATGTAAAGGTGGGTTTTATACTCATGGACACATGCGTACCAACACCTTGCTGTAGGATATTCATCTCCAAGTGAAGGTAATCTAGCGTCCAGAGAAATGCCAGTGTGTGTAGTCTGACCTAACAAAGGACCGTAGCTAGGGATAGATACACAGTTTACATCACATCAGGTGCATCGTGTGCAGAGAATCTCTGCTGCCCTACCTCCCCCCTCACCACTTCCACTCCTCCTGCCAAAATGGTCTCATTTTTTTTGCAGATGCAGATTTGGTAGGAGGTAATACAGGTCTGTGGTAAAGTAGAGGTCAGTACTGGGAGAGGTGGGTGTATAGGTTCTTACAGGCATGCAGTCCAATAGTCTGCTATTTTAGCTGCAGTCAACTGGCTATGAGAGTGGTTTATAAGTAAATATCACTGTGTAAACAGGGATGTGTGAGTAGAATTACTTATGCTGTTCCAAGCAGCCTTAATGAGAGTACTGGAAAGCGCAAAGGAATATTTAGGTTGTGTATTAGAATACATTTTCCAGTAATTAGATGTAAAGACTATTCTGCTTGGCAAAAATGATAGAATTCCCATGCTTGAGTCAATTAATGTTAGATAAAGGACTCATTCTAATATTGGCATGAAAAGGATAGGGTAGTTCTGGAAGTCTCCACTGTCTGAGATTTCTGCAGGGCTTAGGAAGAGGAAATGGAGAGAATGTTTAAAAAGCTAAAATCTGTTAGAGAGCATTTAAGTGAAAGTGTTTCCAAGCAGAACTTGGAGAAACGGTCTTTTGTGAATTCATGCACCCAAATATAACTGATAGCAATATGAAAGCAAATAACACTGTCCCGAGGCTGAATGGGACAGATAATTCTTAAAAGCTGGCTCTGATCTTCCTTAAAATTTGTACTAGTCTTGTTAGATTCTGTTTCTGGACTTCTCTAACCAATTGAACGTGACTGTTTTCTGGGTCTGGCAGTGGATGTATGTTGAATGTACTGTGTTTATTTGCCAAAGCACTTTTTTTTGTTACAGATATTGATGAATGCCAGTCCAATAATGGAGGCTGTGATCATTTCTGTAAAAACACTGTTGGCAGTTTTGATTGCAGCTGCAGAAAAGGATTTAAATTATTAACAGATGAGAAGTCTTGTCAAGGTATGTGCACTGGAGAGGCAATACAAGTAGAAGAAATCAGTGTGGCTTGGACATCTGGTACAATGATGAAGTGATAATGGACTCCAGACTAATTTCTGTGTCTCAGTTTTCTTTTTTTTTCTTTCTGAAGCAATTGCTGAGTTCCTACAGTTGGTTTGGTACTATTGTAGGAGGTATGTTTAATGGCACAATGATCTGGAAGTGACAGAGATAGCATCAAACGAAAAAGCTCTATGAGGATAATGTTCTCCTCTGTTCTATTCATGATCTTAAAATAATTTACCAGGGAAAAGAGACAATATCTCTGTCCATCTTACTTTCTAGTTTACCGTTACAGTGAAACTGTTTTTTCCTTAATGGGATGTTTAGATGGCCTGAGTTCATTATTTAAACAAAAAAGATATAACATGATCTATGAGATCATAGGCCTGTAGGCAGACTGTAATCACTATTCCCTCAACCATCACAGAGCATTTGATTTTTAGGATGATGTGAGTTTCTCCTGTGAGACTTACAAAGCATGTTTGCTTTTCTGTATAATGGTTTGTACACGTAGAGTTAGCAATCCTGTTTAAGCTGCTTAACTATATCAAAGTGTAAAGACCAAAATGACTTGTGGTTTTGGAAAAGCTACACTGTGGAACAGTGTGAAGCCAATCAGACAACTGGGGAGGTGAATAATTCCATTTCCTAGACAGCCAACTGACATCGTTGATGTGTTTCAGGAAGCTGAACTGACCAACAAAAAGTACATTTCACCTTGGTTTTTAGTGCATTCCTGTTCTTCAATCAGACAAAGAACGACAGCTACTTATATGGAACAAACTTACCATAGACACAAGATCTTAGAGATCATTTATGAGGTTTTAAAATGGAATTTCTTTATGAATGCATTTTAAAGATTTGCACCTCTTTTGTCCCTGCTACTTCTGTAACTTGCCTTAGATTCCAAAGTAGTATGTTGATGTATGCCAAAGCCCAAGAAAAAAGAATGACACAATGTGTAGGTGATGTTGATGGTAACTTCTTTGTGTCTTGCAACATTCACACTCAGCATGCATCACATACTAGTGCAGAAGTTTTAAGTGTTTTTGATGATATAATAAACATTCAGGAATTTGTGGGAATGTTATGGTTTGATTCCCTGAGATCACGATTAGACAATTGTACTAACTGTGCTTTACAAAGGAGAGGGATGCAAAGTGATTGTAGTGCCAAGGAAAACTTACACTGGGGAAAACTTATCTCAGCAGCTTTTACAGACAGACATTGAAGTCTCAATATGCAATGTAATGGATCATTGGAAAAATTCACTCAATTATTCCAATCATCTGTCTTCAGGTGTGTGTCAGAACATGGGGACTTCCAGCAGGCTCAAATCTGGCACTGCATATTCCTGTAGACTTAAAAAAAGATGCCTTTTGCTTTTATTTATAGGGAAATCCCAAAGCAATACTTACCATAAATCTATTTCCTCAGACCTTATGTAGACTTTTATTAATGAAATAAGAGGTTTGCCAGCACTTTTTTCTCCCATAGAAGAGAAATAGTTTACATAATTGTATAAAAATGTATCATCAGTTTTCATGTGCCAAGAAAATGCTCATTTGGCAAACTAATTGTTCTTTTAAAAGTAGTCATTTCATTACCTTATGTTATTTGCTTTAAAAGAATTTGCTTAATTTACATAAATCTGCACATGTCTGTGTCCAGCTTTGTGAGCTCATCAGTGCTCCCCTGTCAGGCTGAAAGGTACTGATGTATCCCTTTCAAACTTGCAGACATTGATGAATGCTCTTTTGAACGGACGTGTGACCACACGTGCATCAATCATCCAGGCACCTTTGAGTGTAGTTGTAACAAAGGATATGCTCTCTATGGCTTCACACATTGTGGAGGTAAGTTATAAAAAGACATTACGGGCTGTGCTGGTAAAGTGCTGTTGCCACAGGTCTTAGTGTCAGTGCAAGACACAAGCCTATGTATGTGCAGTAGGAGTATAGAGTAAATTTTATGCTTTGCTACGATGATACACAACAAAAGTAGAAACTAATCCTGCTGATTTCTGTCTCTGCTTAAATGATTTTCCCCTTCCCACGCTGCCTTCAGAAAGCACCTGTGACTGCTAGGACAAACTGAGGCATTTTGCATGTGAATAAGAAAGCCATAATTTGGTAGAATTTTCAGATGCAAAAGTCTCGTTGACTTCAATGAAATGTCAGTGGAATAGGAGTTAAAGAACAAGAAGCTCTGGGTGACGTAGAAAATGATGGTTTTGTAGGGTGTCTTTGTGCATATGTCAGGTCCTCATATGGTGTAGATTGGAATTTAGCTGATAGCATACCACTGATTCATATTGGCCAGGATTAATATTCAGAAGTCTTTTAAGTCTTTCCTACAAGAAAAGTTCAAAGACAGACAGACATTCACAGAACATTGCCGTGTGTCAAGTGTGAATGTTTCTGTGATGAATTTTTGGATTTAACATGAGGAAACATGAATAACTGGACACTAAATGGAATTAAACCTATTTTATATAAGTTCTAGTCAAGAACTTACTGACTCCATGCTTACTTAATTCTGAGTAAGACCTATTTCTGAGGCAGCACGAGCATACTTGAACTTGGAGGTAATGATTTGAAGATCTCTGCTTGATCTGTTCTCATCTGTGCCTCTAGAAAGTTTGCACAGAGGATTACAGGGCTACAACATCACTGTGTTTTATCCCGTTGAACAGGGAAACCTGTCTGGGTGGGGAGTAACACTGTTTGAATGTTCTACTTGCTAAGAGAAGTCTGTTCTCATGAATTCCTCTTCATTAATTCCATTTCTTTTGACCACCAATGAGGAAAAGAAACTGTAATTTTGCTCTTGGTTGCTAATTGGCTTCTTCATATCCTAGTCCTGTGCATAAGATGTTATTCTTTGTACTGTGAAGGGCAGTAAGTCCTTTATTTACTGCCAATTCCAGGCTGTGTCAAAGCTGGTAGGGATACTGAGTATACACCTTCTGACTTATATGGAAGAAGTCAGTAAGTGCTGGAGATAATAGGTTGCCAGCATATGCGGCATCCTAACACAAGGTCAATAAACCCAAAGATTTGGACTGATTTTGTGTGCTAAGGCTATGATGCCTTAGCAGCAACAGCAATTTAAGATGTTCCATTCTTCTCCAATATTTACAAATATCTAAAAGGTGAATGTCAGGAGGTTGGGGCAGCACTTTTTTCTATTGTATCCAGTGACAGGGCAAGGGGTAATGGAAAAAAGCTGGAACACAAAAAGTTCCACTTAAACATAAGGAAAAACTATTTCACTGCAAGGGTGAGGCAGTCCTGGTACAGCCTGCCAAGGGAGGGTGTGGAGTCTCTGGAGCTTTTCAAAACCCACCTGGACATGTTCCTGTGTGACTTGATCTAGGTGGGACCTGCTTTGGCAGGGGGGCTGGACTAGATAATCTCTAAAGGTCCCTTCCAACCCCTACCATTCTGTGATTCTATGATTATTTCCCTGCTGCTCATTCCTACATCTGCTGTCTTAGTTCTGTTAGTAGCATGTTTTCTCCCTGAAATCTACTCAGTTTGTAATCTGTTTCACAGTGTTTTTTACCAAATTGTTACATATCTAGAGGGAGGAAGAAATTATTTGGGAGAGCAGTGACAAGAGCTTGTTATTATCATTGAAAATGTGTCCAGAGAAGTGGGTGCTGTCAGTTGCACAAAGTTTCTGAGTCTCACAAGAGATTTCTTGATGGCAGCTTTCTAGGTTTATATATAATTGCCATAAAGCTGCTACAATCAAGTGAAGCAGTCATCAGGGTGGATCTGAGAAGCAGAGGCATAGAACTTTGCATTTCCTTTTGTTGAAATTCATGAGATTCCTGTCGGCCCATTTCTCCAGCCAGTCAAGGTCCCGCTGAATAGTGACACAACCATCTGGTGTATCAGCCACTCCTCCAGTTTTGTATCATCTGTGAACTTGCTGAGGGTGAACTCTTGTCCCATCATCCAGGTTTAGTAAAGAGGATAAATAGTGTTGGCCCCAGTATTGACCCCCAGGGTACACCACTGGTGAATGGCATTTTCTGCGTCAGCACGCAGGTTTGCACCAGAGGCAGTATGTTGTGTTGTCAGTAGTTTTTTTTCTTGGCATTTATTGGGTGGGTCGAGGCCCCAAAATTGGATAATTGGCAAAAAGGGACAATGGTGACACAATGGTGTCATTTGCCCACATGGAATCAAATGATGTTTCACGGCAGTTGTGTCTATCTGAGCACTTTGGAGGACTATTCAGTATGGATCCTGTCCATGGTTATCTTTATTCTGAATTAGAAATGTGAGTTACCCAGACACAATGCAATGCAGACTTGATTTGATCTCCTTTTCTTTGTGTTAATTTGTTATACTGATGGGTATTTTTTTCATTGTATGTTTTAAGGACATCCCTAACGTCTTCCTTGAACATTTGATCAATTTTGACATTTGTCGAAAGATATTCATGACAACAAAACTATGTCAAGATGAGTGTCCAGATAGCATTCCCAAAATCTTTTCCAAACCCTACTAAGCAGCATTTGTGTATGTGTTTACCTAGTGGAGTTACAGTACAGAACATTGCTGAGCAACTTCTTAAAAGTGTTTTTACCTTTCCTCTGTAGATATTAATGAATGCAGCATCAACAATGGTGGCTGTCAGCAGCTGTGTGTGAACACACTGGGAGACTATGAATGCCTGTGCCACTCTAACTACAAATTACACTGGAATAAAAAGGATTGTGTTGGTAAGGTGACTAGTAAATACATCTTTACTCCTGATGCGTCTGATCACTGTGTGGTTATAGTCAAATCTGAAAATCTTGATCTGTCCAGATAAGTGATATGAGTCACTGTTCCCAGTATTCCACTTTACTTTTTAGTGAGACATGGTAGTACTGATGTTGAAACTGGCAAAAACAAGCAAAAAAACCCCACAAAAAAACAGGAGATACTTTGAGGGATTTTTATGCTTTCTTTCCTTTGCTTTTATCTAGTTCAGCCTTCTATTTCCTTTTATTTCTGTGCATGAGGTTTGCTGATTATAGCTTCACTTGAAAGGAAATTATTTATGTGATATGATCTTCCAGTGACTTTGTTTTGCTTTGATTTTCTGCCTAAACAGTGGATTAATTACATGGGTGCTCTCAGGTATCAGCTACAAAAGCAGCTGCATTCTGATTTATTAGTAGATGTTTTACTTCTGTGAGTATTTGTTTTATCCTGTTTAGAGACAAAAGGTCCCTTGCCTGACAGTCCATCACCCAAGGTATTACTGCACTGCGTTAAGAGTGGTGGGAGTGATAGATGCTTCTTAAGCTGCTCTTCAGATGTCCAGGTATTTTCTGGTAAGTCAAAACCAAGAGAACCAAGCACATGATTCTGTAGAGAATGTAAGAATAGCAAACTCCTCACTCTCATGGAAGCCCCAAGAAGTAGACAATCAACGGGGACCTTTCCTCTTTCACTATAGATCATCAAGGGCTATATCTCTGCCAGTGTCTCAAGAAAGCCCTCCTCTCCTTGTCTTTTATAACTACTCTACCCTCAGATTCCCTTCTCATGACAACTATCCTTTTGAATCTGGGGAGGACAGGGCAGAATTCTCTGTGCTCCCTGGGCCATTCCTTAATTGGCCCTGAGAGCCTCTGCTGAATGGGGCAAAGGCATTCCAGCCCTGCGTGGGGTCTGAGATTCTGCCCGCACAGCCCCTGCAGCCCACAGGACACGACGGTGCTTATGGGACAAATGCTGCTTTTCTTCCTGAACCCTTTAAATGGCTTCAGAAGGGACAAGCTCTCGTGTAGGGCATTTTGTGAACAACATCACTGAAAACTGTGGAGGTGATGCTGCCAATGAACAAATTATAAATGTCTTTCTGCTACAGGAGTGTTCAGTCTTTGCACAGTACCTGTGTCTTTACTGTCTGTCTGGTCTGTCTGTCAGGAGCGCAAGATGCCTACACCCTCACCTGTGGCAGGTCATCTCAGCTTAAGAAAAGGCAGCAAAATACAAATGCATCCATCTGGCTGGGTAATCACTAGATTTGCTGTTGCATGATTTTATGTTTCTTTTAATAGATAATTGTGAAATAAGGGCATTTCTGTTGACTTTCTATTTTCCCTTTCTATTGTATTCCCTCTGTTTTTTCTTCCTCATGATGGCAGCAGGAAGATCCCCTTGTGCTGCTTCATCAGCATCGCTCAAACTAAGACTTAAAAATTAAGGAAAGAGAAAAACATCAGTAGTGAAATAGACAGCTAGACCAGGAGTGTCATGCCTCTTCTTAGACATCCCAAGTAAAATGGAGAGTGTTGACAATATACAGTATGTTTAGATTGAGCTGTTGGACAGTAAATTTAGAAAGCAGTTAAAACTAAACAGATAAGAGGTGCTGTCTTGTATAGACATAAACTACCTTCTGAACTGGTTTGGAGTGTCGTGTTTGATTTCAGCTAATCTTTATTTGTTTTGCCTAATGACACACCTGGACTTGATCTCTTTTTTTTTTAAAAAACTAAAACCTTTCACACCTTTTTCCAGTTCCAGTTATGAACCAGCTTCACAGCAGGAGGAAGCTGGCATTTCTTTAGGTTTGTTGCGATGATGCCAGCATTTGTTTTGATGGTGACATTCTGATGAGACATTAGGGTTATCTAAATTTTCTATTCTTTTTTAAAATAACATGTCATTGTTTCTTCCTGAAGATGCTTCAGCCATCAAGATAAGCGTTACCTTTAAATTAAATGAAGGAAAATGTAGTTTGAAAAAGACTGAGATGTTTCAAGAAGGGCTGGAACAGATGATACCAGGTATGGACATAAAAATGCAAGTAACAGGTCAGAGTCATAGCTAAGGGGTTAGTAAGTGTTCTCCAGATATGAAGTATGTCATAAGCAAAGCAGAGAGGACTGCAGACTTCCCTGTCTTCACTGACCTTATGGCCTCAGATTTTTTGCAATAGTTATTTCAGATTACAGGACTTCCCTGTGACAACCTTACTGTCTCATTAGGAAAGTTCTTTTTACTTAGTACCACTGCACTATTCTTTTGATTTCTTCCTTTCCTTTCTCTCTGTTACTTCTTTCTGTTCTTTCCTTTCTCACCTGCTCCTTACTGTCTGATGCCTCAGTGAAGAATTTCCCGGCCTTTTATGCCGACTCTGTTGCCAAAGGGTTATTCCTCTTTTCTCTTCCTTTTGTACTTTGGCAGCCCCAGATGGATGCAGTGAGGTCAGCTCTTCCATCTGTTCCAAGGCAGAAAGTATAGCCTGGGAATTTACAAAGTCAGCAGAAAATGAGGAGGAGTACATGTAAAAAAACCCCAAGAGCTGGGGGAAGAAGTCACTAAACAATATGATGAATCAACATGTCAGTTTGTTTGTCATTAAAAGAGTTACAGTGAGAAACTACACTAGATGCTCGGTGAAGGGTTACATTCTCCAGAAGCAAAGCTTATTCCGGGTGTTTTCTTTAACTAAGTCTTATTTCCTTATTGAAACCTTGAAAGTAACCTAATGACCTGCAAATGTCCTGTGTACAGCTACTACTTAATTTCACATGCTCCATATGAGTGCAAAATCTTTTTATTCCTTGAGTAGCGTGCCCGTTGCAGGCAGGGTCATGGTTTTAAGATGCTTTGCATAGTGCAAAGGTAATTTGTTAGAAGACTAGCAAATCCCAAGGAGGAGGACTGAGCACTGCAGCCAGGCTCTCATCCTGGCACTGAAACCTGCCTCAGACTCACTGCAGTGCCAGAGTCTCAGCCCAGCGTCTGTAAGTGCACCCAAGTGGGGATTCTATGTGGGTGTGTACCAGTTAAAAAAACTGACCAAACTGTTTCCTGGCATGTGGAGTTGATCGTTTGCTCCCCTTAACTCTTTGCGACAAGATATGCTCTGAGCGCTAGGAAATGTTTAATGACATAGCTGGCCAAGCTTTTGCTTCCTTTAATTTTGTTCATACAGAGAGACATAATTCAGTAATGGAGAGCTTCCAGTATGTAAACCTAACATGCAGCTCTGGCAAGAAAATTCATGGAGCCCTCAGTAGACTGACAGCGACTAGAGCAATTTTTATCACTGCGGACTTTGAGCTTGAAACAAGCCAAAAGGAGGTGACAGGTTGGTTGGAAAATCATCCAAGGTGTGGTCTGAAGCTTCTTGCTGTTTGCGCCTGAATTTCTGTATTTTTCACTTCTATCTGTATGCCAAAATGGCAATAAAAAGTATCTCCTGTTTTGAAAATGAATTTTACTGCTTCAAAAAGAGTGAGGGATGGGGATAGTTTCAAAGGTCAAAGAGCTGCCCTAGATTAAAGTCTGGTGGTCTGATGAATTTTTTTTCTAGCCTGATGATGTTCTTAAGGATTTGAAAGTCGCTCACAGAAGTCGCTTTCTTGGTGATTTGCATTGGCTGGATTTTCATGCACAGTCACTTACAGCAGCTTTCACCCTCAATACTTTTCAGAAACGTGTGACGTGCGCTGTGCTCGGAAGAAGACTGAGAAGAGGTTCCGTAAAACCATTCGAACCTTACGGAAGACAGTGAGCAGGGACCAGTTCCGCGTCCGCGTCTCGGGCATGGACCACGAAGTGGCCAGGAAGGCTCTCAAGCTGTCAGAGCCACAGCAGTCTTGTGGTGTAGGACAGATGCATGTGGGTAACAGATGTGGTAAGTAAATGTAAATTAGGAGCAAACCATCGGTTTACGGTTTTGCCCAGGTCAAGCTTGGAGAGGTCATGGCGTGCTTGTCTAGGAGAAAGGAGGGCTGAGTGTGAAGGAGTTGCTGTGTTACTGAGATGTGCCCCTCTGTGTATTTGTTGTTAGCAGTTTCTGTGTTAGAGCGGAATAAGAGCTCAGTGTGCTGCACTTTGTTATAGCTGATGCGTAGCCTACAATAAGCTCAAAGGCAGAAAACATGGGAGTAACATCAGGCTCCAATGGCCTTGACATCACTAGTGTTAAAGACTACAATAAATATCCAGTGTAACACTGTGTTTCTGAACTTGTGAACGTTTCATCTCTCCCTTGTTCCAAAGAAAAGGCTAAGCAGAATTTGATACAGTCACATTCTCTTTGCTGATTAATCTTCCAGGTCCCAGACAATCTTCACGACAGACTTGTAAATTCATGGAGACTAGAAGTTCTTAATTATCATGGCACTGCCACAATGCAGCCTATAGTATGTGCATCTAAAACACAAAAGTTAAGGAGAAGGGTCAGATGTTACCTTAACAGGGGCCTAACAACCATCACAGCTAATTCAGGCTGCATAGGGTAGGCAGCATGTAGGTGGTTTTGTGAGTCAGCAAGCCTTTAGAATGCCTGTCAGATTGAATTAGTACGTCTTCCAGCAGCGACTCATTCTGCCTCAGGATAGGTTTTCCAGTCTAGTTTTATTAACTCTGGAAAAACTTGGATTCATAGAATAGAAAAATGAATTGCTATTGTTTAAAACATCTGTGCAAACAAGCAGACTAGGGAATTACTCAGGAATTCTGTCAGAAGAAGCTGTAAGTTATCGCTTTTCTCTTTTATTGTAACATTGTAATAAGTCTGAAAAACTTTGGAAAGCTCACCAAGATGAGTTTACAGGGATGGTTTCAAGCTGTTATGTTGGGTGCTGGAGGAATGCTTTGGAAAACTCTGTCTTGCTCCATTGTACAGAGCCACAGTATGGCTTTCAGGCCATTTGTGATTTCATCTGGACAAAACAGCAATAAGTGAGCTAAAAATACTGCAGGTCGAGAAAGCACCATGAGTTCAAATTAGGAACAACAAAGAAACAATATTTTTTTTTTGAGGTAGCTGCAGAACCAGTTACATTTCATTATAAATGAGAAGCTTACATGGCATTTCTATGTTAATTCAGAGAGCAAGGGGGCTTTTGGAGGATGCCTACAAACTCTTTGGTATAGTGAGCACAAAAACAGCCTGTCTGTGGTTAAAACAGAATCACAGTTTGCCCTCTGCATCTTAATGGGTACTGCTGTGAGCACTGGAACTGGTAAGGTACGATTCCATGTGGGCCTTATGCTTTGATTTGCTCTTCCCTATAAAAATGCAGTCACTGAGTGAATCTGCCTTTCTTCAGCTTGAGTATTCAGACTATATCCTTGTGTAGATTTGCTATGATCAATTAGTCTTTTACCTCCATGGATGCTAAGCAGTTCTCTCTCCTCCACTTGCATGTTCCTCGTGTATTTGCATTAAACATACACAAAGTTAGCATCTTTGAAAGCTCTCTGCATCCTCTGACAGGTTGGACAGAAAGTTCACTAGTTTCTGAGGGGGCATAAAAGTACACACAGAGGCAGTTTTGTTACATCTGTCTCCTTTCCTTGGAAGCAACTGATTGTGTGTGGTGAAGGTGGCACTGGGCCGCTGCTGCTGCAGTCAGGAGGAGCTAAAGAGCAGACTGGGGAGAGGAGAATGGAGTGGGAACAGTGTGGAAGAAGAGGAAGAAGCTAGCTCTGGGATGTTTGTGGGGTAGTCAGGGGAGTTTGTTTTGTTCTGATTGCTTTGCAGAGCTGTTGAGAACTTCTGGACAGGATTGAAGCCCTGCTTATCTAGGATGTGCTCATGACTCTGGAGAAAGTGTCTCCATAGCAAGAGATACTCAGCGCAGGTGGCGGATGCCTGGACAGGCAGGGAACTTTGGCAAGAGGAGTTTTCTCAGCCTGACCAGAGGAGTGGGAAGCAGTAAGGGACAAAGTCTAAGGACTTACAAGTCTTCTGTGATGCAGATAGTGAGTGAAGTGCCAGTTTCAGTTCATTGTTTTCAAATACATTTTGTAAACAAAATACTCGGTGTATGGTTAGGGTTAGATACACTTTTAGTGGTTCAGACAGTTTTGTACTGGTCCTCTTCCTGTGATAGACTGTTCATGGCACAGCGCTGCCTGAAACAGTTGCTGTATCTGAGCAATGTAAGAGGGAAAGTCCAGCTCCTGTTTGAACAGCTTCTGTTCAGGGGTAACTGGCCTGCTTTTGCACCAGTAAACTCAACTTCATTTGGTTTCACAGTTTTGGTGAGTTAGTACTTTCTCTGATTTTCCTGTCTTAACTCCTACTGTCTGTAATGAGGCACAACAAACTAAAAACAGCTCCAGAAAGGCACCAGGAGCAGGTTAGTTGTGGTTTCCAAGGTTGTTTCATCATTCTTAGTATGCTAAATGGTTGCGTGTGCATGTCAGCTGTTCTTTGAACAACTGTTGATGGTAAAAGGGAGTTCACTGCTGATTCTGAGGGGCAGTGCATTTTATTTCAAGTTTGCTTCTTAACTTACAGTTCTGTTTGACATTTTCTGATGCTTTAGAGCTTCAAGTATTGCATTTGGCTACTTAATTATGTATGAACTCTGTATCAGTGAGTTAGCATATTTAGTACTGGCTCATGTTGATTCATGTCATGAGATCCTGTTGTTGCTTCCAAGGAGCAACCAGCAGTAGATCTCTACTTAAGTCTGCCACAGGAAATGCATAGAGCAAAATGGAACCCTCACCAGCCTTCCCAGAGCTCTGAACTCTCACAACAGTTGTAGAATCTTTCCACATTGAGGTCAATCTTACAGTAAAAAAACATGCAGAAAACATGCAGATTTCAGTGCTTTAAGACTGGATGAACCATCCGAGGATGCTGGAAATGCTACAGGCTTCTTTGGGAAGATTTGTCCTGCCGAGAATGCAGTTTCATTCACTAACCTGTATGCAAGTATTCATTCTCCAGTATGAGCTAAACTTTGGACTTATTTAACAGCCAAAGACCAGCTGTTTAAAAACTATCAATTCTTTATCAGAAAACTGGTTTACCAGAGACCTCCATATTGAAAGAGAAGTTGATATTTAATGGGACCCTTTTGCCCTCAGGCACTTTCCACTGAGGAAGGAACACCAAGGCTTTTAGCTGCTTTTCCATTACTTGAAACGCTGCCATATCTTCATCACATCCAGTGGAGCTGAAAACACACTTTGCCTGTTCTGTTTGGTATTTTTTGTATTGATTCCATGAATACTTTAAGAAATGGAAGGAGGCAATGAAAAGTAACATTCCCTGGAATTGTTGTGTAAAAGGACATGTGAGCATGCCTTTGTGGCACAGTAGTCTCAAGTGGATTCATCCAAAGAGCTGTGGCTGTTGCTTCAGAGAACAGCAAGCATGGGCGGCACTGGTATAGGCACTCCTCTGATGTAAATGCTGAGCAGCTTTATCTCCTGTGAGAGGTGTTGATGCATTTCATTGCTCAGCATTCAGCAGTTTCATCCCCTTAATTTAGGTGATGCAAATAAAATATTAACGTTTCATACAAAATGATGAGCCACATCTCAAAATTTAGATGTGGAGTGCTACGGGAATTGTAGAAGTATGAGAGATACTTAGAGAGAAAAGTGCTGCCTGCCTTTGCAGTTATGTAGCAGAGAACTGCTTTTTTTTTTTCTTCTTACAGTTTTATAAAAATCTGCCAAGAAGAACCAAACTATCAAGTGGGAGAAAGGGTGCTATTTTTCTTCTAGCCCTCTTGCTCTGACAATCATAGATTAAAGACATAAATCCTTAGGATGTGTAACCCACCTAAATGTGTGAACTGCTAAAAGACAATGACTTAAGGGATGCCTCTTCAGAATCGATTTGCATCAGTTGTTGGTGATTTTTCCATATAAAGTCAAGGCATCATTCTTAAGAAGATGGTGAATTGGTGGATCATGACCTCCTTTATGAGGTTCACCTTCTCAGCTACTGAGATACTACAGCATTTGTCTATAGCACCAAATGCTCAAAGGCTAATATGTTGAAAAGAGGGGAAGAGCCTTTAAATGTCTTTGTAACTGTTAATCCTGGTTCCCTGGGGGCCCCTCTCTTCTCCCCTCCCCCTTTTCTTCTTGTTTTCGCATCAGAAAAGCTTTCACTTTTGTTTTTTTTTCCTTTAAAACAGCTGCATGAGACTCAAGGCTGGGTTTTTAATGGGTATTGAAGACAAACAAAGACAGTGGCTGCAGAAATTAAGTCTACCAGAGGCAATTGGTTCTTTTGTTCATTTGGAGAAAAACAATCAGGTTTCTTAAAAAAAAAGAGCAAAGCCTGCCAGTGGATTTCTGATTTGATGTCATTATTTGCAAATCTTGAGATCTTTCCTTGACTGGGTATTTCTCATGTATCAGGTGAGACCAGCAGTTTCTAGTTTTGTGAAATAAAGTTCAAACTTTTTTGTTCCATTAAAATGAGTGACAGGAGACTTTTGAATTCTTAGAGGTGTTTATTGATTGGGGTTTGTTTATTTTTTTCTTTTAATGAAGGGGTTCATTTGTGTCAGCCTGATTTCATGCACAGTCCTATGGAATTCCAGGGCATGATTTCTGTTGACGTCATGTTCCCATAAGTAATGTTACTATAATTGAAGCTAACACTGCTTGTTATGCTAAATTGGACCCTGGTGAGTGCTGTGAGCTTCTAAACAGGCTTTCCTCATGACCCCTGCTCTGTGCTCGAGTGGACTTAGATAAGTGGCCTGTGAAAGATGAGGAGGAACTGAGACCAGTTTACAGGGAAGTGTTTGTGGACCAAATTGTCTGGACACTACTTGGGTTGTTGTAGTCATGTGAAGAAACTGATATATTTAGGAGCCTGAGGCATTAAAGCTTGGGCATCACTTGGAGTAATGTGGAAGTTTGTATTGACTAATGAGTATTTGTTGGACTGGAAATAGCTAAATCTGTATCTATTAATCTCTTTTTCATATTCACATAGGATCTGTTAGGGCTCGAACTGTTTGGTGTGTCTCAGATTATGCATTTTGCAGGCAGTGCAATATTTAAAACTTCATTTTCCCAGTCTCTGTGTTTTAGATACTTTAGAAATGTAATCCAGAGTTGCTTGTTTTTTTCAGGTCTCACTGATTTCAAATTGAGCATGGTTAATGCCCTCGAGAGTAGTCTCGTGATTGCATGTAGTAACATCACACAGGAAATATGTGTGGGCTGCCCTCATAGGCCTATCCATCTAGGCCTTGTCTCTCCAGTTCCAGGAGATACATACCATGAATGCTGCTTCATAAACGAGTGACCTCTGCTGTAAAACCAAGGAGGATTTACCTTGCCTGCTCTATCTCGGAACGCCAGGACACACACTGGGGCTCTGATAACCATGTGATTTCTGAGCAGAGAGTGGCCAGCTAGAGTGGGGATGTCCTGTGAACGCCATGGACACACAGAACAAGCCCGTTGCTTGTCCATCTGGATTCCTCTGTCAGTCTGGTTTGTCTCTAGCAAGGTGCTGTTGCCCAGATACGTTACTACCTTTAAGCAGTAGTTTATACTGAAAGAGCTGGGTAGTCATTCCATGGCTTTCTCTCTGTGGTGGGTCAGCCTGGCCTCTGTCTTTCTACTTGAACTTTCTCACTCTCTGCCTTAGTTCATAGCTGTAACCACTGCACAAAGCTTTTTTTTTTTTTCCAGCTAGTTTTGCACACCTTATTACAGTGTTTATAGCTAGTTGATTTTCTTTTTTCAGTTTTCCTTCTGTTGTTGCTATGTTTTAGGAAAATCAAACCAAATTACTTCAATTGATTGGTTTAGATCAAATGGAAAAGTTTTGGTTTGGCCCAGGTTGATTTTACAGAGTTCCTGCCTTTTACTGTCTCAGCTCCATCCTGACATCAGCTGAAATCCTGACACTGATTAAAACTTGTGTAAATGTAGTCTTTTTTTGACCTTGCACTTCATCTAGTAGTCTAGCCTGCTGACCACCTTATTTGTCTTTGAACCTACAGACACAAAATGTTAGTGACCTGTTATTTTATTGCTTGTTGCTAGTTAGCTGAAGTTTGGGAATGTACTGTGATGGGGAATGAGCAAGTTGCAGTTTACGTCGTAATAAAACTTAAGAGGATGAGGAAGGACAAGTAACTTGTGACTCTTGTCCTAGTCCTCAGAATCCTGGAAATAAAAAATTAGCTGGAGCTCACATTGTGTCTCAATGTGGAGGTAAGGCACAGAAACAGACCATCTGATGCTTCTGCCCTATCTTTCCCTTGCTCTTGGAATTTAGTTGTGCGATGCATCCAAGAATGTCCTCTATTGAGGATCTCAGTGATGTCTGAGGAGATCTTGTGAAGTTTGCTACCTCCATGCAAATTTTCAACATTTAGGCACTTGCTAAATAATCCCAGAAGATTTAGATTAATTCTGTTTTATTCCATGCTCTGCAATGTTTACATGCAGTTTCAAGGCAGTAAGATGCAGATGCTAAAATTCTCAAGATAGGTGTGATGGGCTAAGTTCTCAAATGTAACATTTCCACATAAGAGATTTAGTTGCTGTTAGGGACAGGTTTCCTTTGAGCTCTGTTAGCTGATGTGCTAACTGCTGGACTGTGAGCCACTTCAGGAAACCAGGTTGAATTTATATGGTTTTGCACATGTCAATGTAAGGTAGCATCCTATT
Organism: Colius striatus; assembly: GCF_028858725.1. Taxonomy (NCBI): domain Eukaryota; kingdom Metazoa; phylum Chordata; class Aves; order Coliiformes; family Coliidae; genus Colius; species Colius striatus. The sequence continues at coordinate 11,451,822 of NC_084765.1, forward strand.
CAAAACAAAACCAAAACAAAGACATGTGTATCCTCCAATGCAAAAATACAAACCACCCCAAACTTGACATGAAATTAAAATGAAGGAAATAAAAAGGCAGATTAAAGGGAGATAGTCTCTAGGAAGGAGTTAGAACCAAGAGTTAAGACTTCCACACTCACTCTCATTGATAAGATACAGAGCGTTGCTTAACCTGCTGTGCTTTATTTTTAAGCTGAGGAGGAACGCTCACTATTCCACTCTGTGTATCGGCCATAAACAAAACTCTTCATCGTTGGTCATGACCGGTAGTTAATGCCCTGCTTGTTGTTAGTCATATAGCCTGAAATGAAGCCAAGGCCAATTTAACTTCTTAACAAAACAGCTATTCAGTGAGTGATTTATTGGAGCTATAAACTAAAACTAACATTTTATTATCATAACAGGTCTTTAAAAGAACAGAATTTTTCAGCACAGCTGAACAACTGCAACAGTGTTTTGTGCCCTTCCAGAGCAGAGTAATTATTAAATACTGGCACTGAAGCCAGTTCTTTTGTGACAACTTTGAAAGCCAGAGTTTTTTCAGGTTACCCAATAAATATTGCTGAGCTTTTAAGATAATGTTGAAGGGTGTGTTTCAGTAAAATCAGTTGATTGTGTTAGTACTATCTGTTCCCCCCACAGAACACAGCAATCCACTGCACAGATAGTCATTATCCAAGATCCAGTCAGAGGAATGGCAAGAATATTTCTACTTTAGAAGTCTGAGGCATGCATAATGTTTAGTTTATTGAATTTGAACAATGATTCATTGCATCTCTTTTCACACAATTTGGTAGGACCAATGGTTATGAAATATGAATATTCAATAAAATTAATATTAAAATACTTATAGAAAACTGGAAATAGATGTTTGACATCTTGGGTACAGTACTAAATTATTTCATTTGAAAGGAGTCCAAGAGTTCTTTAGCTAGAAAGAGGAAATAACTACTACATAACTGCACTGTACAGATTAGCAGAAAGTACTGGACAGGCCTAGTGTCCAGTGCAGCCTTGCAACAAAGCGTGGAATCCATTGCATCTCGCAGAAGAGCTCACTGGTATGAGTGTCTGTGTCAGTTTTACAGGGTACATTGTATGTATGAAGTTCTATATGTTGCTAGCATTTAGCTCTGAAACACTGGTTCCCATTTCCCAATTGAAGAGGAGAGCAGTTGCACTGTGAGATTTCGGGTCCTGTGCAGGCTCACTAACATATCTTTACTTATAGCGTGGAGGTTGAAGCAAGTATGTCCTTCCTCTTCTAGATCAGTGCTCACCAGGTGAACATTCTCCTGATGGCTTCAAACCCTGTCTGCCATGTCCCCTCGGAATGTACCAGCCTGAAGCTGGCAGAGTATCGTGCTTTCCCTGTGGAGGAGGTCTGACAACAAGGCATAGCGGTGCATCTTCGTTTCAGGACTGTGAGACTAAAGGTAAGGTCAGGATTTATTTGATGAACTGCTTTGCTCCCAAGCAAAAGTAACTGCTGTTACTACAAGTGGAGCACTCAAAGAAGGATCATTCTCACCTCCAGGATCTCTCTTTCCAGGGGTCTTATAGTTGGCTGGCCTAGCCTGGCTGCTAGGAAACTCAATAAAGCCTCAATTCCTTTAATAACTGATTTCCAGATAAGATTTGAGAAGGGATTGAGAGATACATGAAAGTTGGTCAGTGAAGCCATTGATCCGTGAAGAGTCATATAAAAGAGCAACAGGGTGGGGAAAAAAAAAAGTCTCAGAGAAAAAGCAAGATGGATGTGCCTTGCTGACATTTTGGGTTTGAACAACATCAACATGAAAATGTGAGGGAGAGAATTGCAGTCTTACATATCTGGAAGCTAAATAAGAAAATAGTTTCTTCATGTTCATTATGAGATGTTGTCTTGGATGCCTTGGGATATACCTAAAAAGAATAAGACAGCTATGAAGTTGTATTTGAAAATGCTGATTAAAAAAATGCATCTGTGGAAAGAGATGAAATCTTAATCAGTATAATAGTTTACTCAGTGTCTTAAAGAATAGGTAAAACAACATTGCTTATATCAAAATCACCAGAAAAAAAAGTGTTTCTAGAAAAATCTACTGACATAGACTAGAAATAAGGAATAGAAAGACGTCCTGATGCAAACATTTGGTAGTGGTTTGGATTAAGAGTTCTCTCTAGTGTCAGTTAAGATATGTTTACTATTGAGAATTGCAACATAATAAAAGAATTTTGCAGTATGGTTGAAGAATTACTATTACTGGTAATAATGTGATAGCAAAAATAGATTTCTTCAGTGAAGAATCACTGAATCCACAAATGCTGTTATTTCATACTTAATTATGCAAAGTTAAAGCATAACTAAAAAAAAACATGTTAAAAACCTTGGATCAAGATAAGAGGAACTGATTTCAGTGTTATTTAATGTAAACAAAAATAGGCCTTAAAATGAGGTTCAGTTTTCAAATTAGAGTGGAGATTAAAGGAATTTTTTGTATTAACTGGAATGAAGAGCTCAGGGATTGGCATGTGGAAGAGGCCACATGAGATATGGAATCACAGACGCAAGAACTATTTGGAACTTATATCTGAAGCATTTGGATTGAAGGGTGGAGCATGTAGAGGAGGACTCCAGACTGAGCTAGCTTAAAAAACATAACAAGATTATTTTGAGAGTAAGGAGAGCTTAAAAGGAATAGAAAAAAAGGGCTGTGCAGCACAGAGAACTACATTTGAAAGGCAAGGTAGTAAATTATTTTGATGTTGAGCTGAGAGAGGTAAACTTGCCAAACGAGATAAAAGGAATAGGAATTTATTTATATCTTTAAGTCATACAAAGAAAAAGGGCAAGGTAAAAGAAGCAATTTGATGATGGATCTAAGAGCAAAGATAGTAGATAGCTGATGCTCTTGGTAACTTCCTGTCAGGTTTCAGTACAGATGATGGTGGTCACAGATACAGAATAGCTAAGCAAAATGAAATGAAAGGAAGCTTATTAGAGATGTAAGCAAAGGACAGAGCCCTGGCACAGGCTGCCCAGGGCGTGTGTGCAGTCTCCTTCTCTGGAGGTTTCCAAACCTACCTGGACATGTTTGTGTGACCTGATTGAGGTAGACATGCTTTAGCAGGGGGTTCGACTGGATGATCTCTAGAGGTCACTTCCAACCCTACCATTCTGTGATTCTGCGTTTCAAGTCCTGTATTCTCAGATTGCAATGAGAGAAGAGAATCTTCCTGTCTGCTTGTAGGGAAGTAGAAGAAAACTGCAAGTCTACTAGAAGGATTTTTCCCATGTTTCTGTCCATCTCATGTCTAAAGCTTTCCTAAAATCTGTTAGATTTGTGAAAGAGATTGTATGTCAGAATGGGGTCTTGCTTCAGTGACACAGGAGATGCTGGCAGCAAGCCCTGTGAGGGCTATAGCTTACGTATCTTGCTGGCGTGGTGATTTGCGTGATGATTTTGCATTTGTGATCAAATAAAGTAGCAGCAGATCTGGTGGAGGTGGCTGTACCCTGAGTCATGGCCTGTTGCTGCAAGACAGTTGTATGTGGTCGTGAGAGAAAGTGGCAATATACCAACTTTGTCACTAATGTTGATGCTTGTGCCACTTGTAGAGGGCCAAAGTCTTTAATCTCTGCTTGTGGTGAGCTGCTCATAGGTGTATACTAGGATGCAGCAGCAGTGCACGTGCTGCTTGGCATAAGCTGCCAAGGAAGAAAGGTTCAGTTGGTATATCCACGTACGATTTATCTTCCAAGTCAAACGTCAGCGGCTAGACCAGTAACCAACTGTTCTACTTGGTGTCTTGCTTACAAAATCATGGCGGTATACTCACTCCCCTGTATCTTTTATTACTGCTTCCACACAGAACTGCTCTATAGTGTTGTATTTGAGACTTTTCAACTTGCACAAAGTGCCCTAATAAACTAAAATCTGGCTTATTACCCTCAGTTTATGAACATGACATTTCAGTTACTGAAATTATCCTACGTCCTATAAAAATGCAGAGGATCACATTCTGATGTACTACTGCCACTTTTTTAACTGTGCTGCGTATTTAATTACTCTCCAGTTCAGTGTTCACCTGGCCATTTTTATAATACCACAACTCATCGGTGTATTCGCTGCGCAGTTGGGACATACCAGCCTGAGTTTGGGCAAAATTACTGCGTTTCATGCCCTGGAAACACCACTACTGATTTTGATGGGTCAACAAACATAACACAGTGCAAAAGTAAGTATAGTGAGATGGTTTTGATGATCCCTTACAAATAAAAAGACTGGGCTATTAGTATTCTAAGTGGCCCTAAGGGCAAAATTTAGCTTTGCTCCAAGGGACTTGGAGACAAGGCAGTGGTGTTGCTCCTGTTTTGCTGCCTGCCTGCTTCTCATCCCACGTGGCTTGCTGAGCTCCATGAGAGGCCATTTCTGCAGACTGGTTCTGTCATTCTTGTTAAGGTAAGTGATGATTGTGTCTTGCCATTTGATGTTTGATCACTCTGAGTCTTGTTATTAAATCTTTTCTCGTATGACATGGCAGACAGTTTATATTCTCAGCTCCCTGATTTCTTTCTCTTCTGTTAGAAGGGGTGGAAGTTGTCTCACAAAACTTAATAGCTCTAGTAACCATTTCTTAATAACAGCCTTTGGAAAAGTAAAATACAAAGAGAACTACTGTTCTAGATTATGGTAGTGTTGGAAACTGAGGGTAAATTAAAGAGAGAAAGAGAGGGCAAGGAGGAGATTCCTCAGAAGAACCTCTGGAGACACTTGATATATGCACAGAAGCATATACACATATATAGAAATAAATATGTTTCTTAGAACTCCCTGTCAGAGTCCACTCCCTGTCACGTCACACACACATCCGTGTTACGGTGCTGTAGTGTCCCAACCCTTGTGCCCACACAGAGTTGGGGAGCACATGCAAAGCTCCCTGCACTGGGGTTCATCTTCTCTTACTGCCAGGCATGCTGATCTGTGCAGAGAAAGGGCCTGCTACACTCCCTGTTTTGTGCTGCTGCAGGCATGGTGCCTGAGCAGGACACCTCAGACTCCAGTTAGACTTCACTTGATACTTCTATAAAAATGTTCTATCTGGTGCAAGCAAGTGGAGCATCCCTACCTTAACCATTTCTATGTCCTCTTACAACTGCCTTGCCCCTCGGCTGTGGCTTGGTCAATAGCACCTGTGTTAACAGGGACTAATCTGTATTTTCATGAATCAGTATTGATTACAACAGAGGCAGAAGCAGGCAGCAGTGTGAAGTGAAGATTGCAAAGAGATCTGTACCTGCATCAGGTGCAAAGAAAACTGTCTGTATCTGTCATCCGTGTTTCTGACAGTGACTGTAGGCAGAGCTGTAGGGTGACCTCAGGTTGCATAGTCTTGCATACTGTATTGCTTTTTCAGATAGGCAGTGTGGAGGTGAACTGGGAGATTACACTGGATATATTGAGTCACCAAACTATCCTGGGGACTATCCTGCAAACACTGAGTGCACTTGGAATATTAACCCACCACCAAAGCGACGTATTCTGATTGTGGTTCCAGAAATATTCCTGCCAATAGAAGATGAGTGTGGAGACTACCTGGTGATGCGAAAAAGCTGTAAGTCTGAAATACCTCCTGAGGCATATGGTGTCTCTCAGTGTGCAGGGCAAGTTTCTCACGTGCATTGCTGTTTACATAAACTAAGTGTAGCCTGTCTGCCCCTACCTACGAGTAGAAATTTCTTTAAGTGACAGGTTAAGAAATCCTGTTGGATAATGTTCTTCCATAGGTTCAAGTGGAAAAAGGGTGCAAGGCTAAGACATGTCAGTGAATTCTGAGAGAAATACTGTTAACAAGGCCAGGTTGGTTGAGGCTTTGAGAACTGTTCCAGTGCTGCTCATGGCCAGGGGATTGGAACAAAATTCTTTTGAGGCCCTTTCCAACCCAAACAGTTCTAGTGATTCTGTGTTCAAGCTAACTAGCCATGAATTATGCTAAGCAGCTCTAGTCTGGGTAGGGAAAGAGGACACGCCTGCTACTCCCTACTGGTGGCTGATGTGTGAATAAACAGCTTCAGTTTCTAGTATAGACACATCCTTCAAACGGTAGGCTGGTTTTTAGGAAAAACAAAAATCTTCCTTGACCAAGGAAGGAGTCACTTGTTGATGGCACACTGTCCACTGATGGCTTGTCACATTTTGAGTCGATTTCTCAACCAGGCAGCATTTCTTGTTACAGTAGTTTAAGCTGTTTTCTAACTGACATTAGTGTGCAGCATTGTCTGCTAACTGCTTATTGTGTGGTTTTTTTTGAAAGCTTCTTCCAACTCAGTGACCACCTATGAAACCTGTCAAACCTACGAACGCCCTATAGCTTTCACTTCTAGGTCTAAGAAGTTATGGATCCAGTTCAAGTCGAATGAAGGCAACAGTGCCAAAGGATTCCAAGTCCCTTATGTAACATATGATGGTGAGTGGATGTGAGCAGCTGAGCCTGTGTGGACTAGTGCAGGACTCCTTGTGGGCTCCTTGGCCCTGCTAAGCAGCACTGTCACTGTGAGACTACCTCCAGTAGTAGCTGTTTTCATTTAAAGCTAGTTTAAGGAATTCTGCATTGCACTGCAGTCTTAATTGCCACTGTTATTTTCAGTCTTCCACAGACCTAAACAAAGAGCAGGGATTCTGGGCTCCAACCTGCAAAATGCAGAGCTCAGAGTCAGAATCTGGGTGTTATACATTTTAGTGCCTTGCTAGTTCTAGGTTGCTTCAAGTGTGCCTCAGTAATTGGGCAGAGCCCAAGTGCCTCTGATCTGTCATGTTGCTGCTACCATCTGTAATCTAGTATGAGGTAGTAAAATATCTATATTGCAAAGAAGCTTGAGGGGCAAGAGTTTCACTCTGTCCTTGTCAGAGTCACCAGGAGTGAAACTGAAGCTGAGGCTTTGCACTTCAGCATGAGTGATGTGAAGGTGACATGACATGTTTCTGTAGAAAGAAGTGGGTATTTACAGGTAAGTTTCTGCAGTGCATTTGGTTTGAAGCAGGCTACTTGGTTACAATATGCACTATAATCCTAGGTACATTATGATTTCTTTTACTTTTAACAGATTGATGCTGAGCAGCTCAGCAGAGTACACTGTTTTCATAGTAAGCAGTATTTGTAGCTTCTTTGCAGAATGGGCATTTGGAATATTTTCTGCCTGTTAATGTGATGTTCTTTTGGGGGGCTCTTTCGGGGACAGGGCTTACATTTATATCGGAGGGAGGTATTGAGTATGTAAGCAAAGTGAACCTGCCAATTATTCTCTTGTGCATTCCCTGTAGAGGATTACCAAGAGCTAATAGAAGACATTGTTCGGGATGGTAGACTTTATGCATCTGAAAATCATCAGGAAATACTTAAGGTATATTCTTTGTACTAAGCATGTTGGTTTTGACTGAAAATGATGGTATTTTGTGCCAGTGAGGTTACCTCCTGCTCTGCATCAGATCTGTTCCTTGGTACACTAGACACGTGCTACTTCATGGAAGTGGGGTGAATGGCACATCCTGATTGTGCAGTGCAATAGGTATGAAAGCCTTTGCTCAGGGGAGTTAGAGGTAGATCAGACCTCCTAGGAGAAATCTACATTGAAGATAGCCCCCTGAGCCTCATGTAGGCTGTGCTGAAAGGAATCAGTAAAGCACACTGAGGGACATAGGATTCAGTCTCTTGGAGAAGCATGTGGTGCTGCTACTTTTAGTCTGTAGATGAGCAAGGGCTTTTCCTCCCTGGGCAAAAAAAAAAATCTCTTTGTGGACTTCCCTCACCTTAGTTAGGGAAAAATTGCATGGGCAGGTTGAGTGGATGTCATCCCAATTAAACATTTCTTTTGGTGGATATGAGATCCAGTGTTTCTTTTGTGTTTTCTTTTGAAAAGTAAAACACCCATAATCTTTTATGGGTTAATCAGTCATTAAGCTTTGGTAATACTGACCCTAACTGTTCTGTGCAGTTACCATAACATCTGCTTTCCTTTTTCTAGGACAAGAAACTGATAAAAGCATTGTTTGATGTGTTGGCACATCCACAGAACTACTTCAAGTACACAGCCCAAGAGTCAAGAGAGATGTTCCCAAGGTCCTTCATTCGCCTGCTGCGCTCTAAAGTTTCCAGATTTTTGAGGCCTTACAAGTAGTTGGCACTGTACTTAAAAACTAACCAGCCCTGGGCATGCACAGAGGGTTGTGGTAGGTGGGGCTGCTTTCTGTGTTTTACACACTGGCAGAGGAACTCCAGGGAAGCTTGCCAGCCCTGTTCTTGGCAGAATTTGGCTTTCTCAGATAATATTAAATATTTTGGTGAAGAAAATTGATTCCTTTCCAGGTAATACTTTTTGTGTACCAGGGATACTTCATGGATCTCTGACTGCCCATAATTTCTGAATTTGGCACTGAATGGTGCCAAGCAGAAGTTTGTAGAGCTCTGCCCTATTGCTTCATCAGTGACTCTAAAAACTAATGAAGACAGCCAAAGTAACGTGGTTTGGGCTGAACTCTGGGCTGCCATTAGTGCATGTTACCTCAACAAAGCTGGGTTCATGCTTGGTCTCACTGAAAGTGAGAACAAGATTGATTCCTCTCTTAACTTTTTGTCATGTTGGAATTGCAGAGCTAAGATTGAAGTAATTTTAATCCAAACGAGTGAGCCCAAGAATTGCACAAGGTGTAATTTTTCTCTGAACTGTGTGTTGTATAAGACATATGGAGGGATAAACGAAGGGTTGAATCTTATCTTGAATGCTCTGGGTCTGGATCACACTGAGTTCATACTAATGACCTGTTGGTTTAAATGGAGTGATATTGAAATTAAACCAGGGCAAACAGACTCTAACCCGTTGGACATTGCCATTTAGTCTGGCTGCAAATGTTACAACAGGTAAGGTTATTTGCTAAATCCCAGTGCTCTCCCTGTGTGTAGGCCTTGGAACAGCAGGAGGCATTGGCTCTTCCAAGTAATATAAAGTTGTATCCTCTGAGTACCTGCAGCTGAACACAGGAGCCTCATTTTAAATGCAGGCTTTGTGTAGATTATACTCCTGTACATCACTGTTTAAGCCTGTATAAGGTTCTTATATAAGCCTCAATCCTTATATTCCTTATCGTGTCTGAGCATCTTGCAGTGACCGCATTGAGCAGAGAAGGGCTGGTTTCCCTGTCTTGCTGGAGAGAAGTAGATGTAAAAAGATATTCCTCAACCAGACCGTGGCCACAAGATTCTCAGACTCTGTGTCCTTTTCCTCAGGTTGTGTTTCTTACACGAGAGAAGGCTGTTCTGAAAGGGTCTGTGGGGATAACTGTGTTGATCAAAATGTTGTCTTAGTGCTTTCCTGTCCATACTTATATTACATCACTGTCCTTTTATCTTGAAGGGAGATGGCCACAGTCCCACTTGTTTGGAGATAGACTTAGGACCTCTATCTTATGGTTGCTGGCAGTGCTGAGTGGGACAGTGAGCACCAAACTTTGTCTGTATGCCCCCTAAGGAAAGTACTGAAGTTTGGCTGTGTAGCCAGGACAAATGCTCACTTTGCAAGGATATGAAGTCACATCTCCCTGGGTTTCATTGCATTGATGTGTGATATTTAACTGTTGTATGTGAATAATACCATCTTCACAGCATGACAGATGAAACCCTCATCAAGAACCAGGGTCTGAAACTCTTCCCTACACTGTTAGGAGCTAATGAGCGCTACCAAATGCAGCCTTGCTGAACTGTCACGCCTTGGCAGCCCTGTTCTGTGGCATGTGAGGCAATGCAGCCTGTCATGTGGTAAGGATACATCTTGGTCATGGTGTGATGAGAAGGGACAGTGGCAATCAGCCATAGCTGGGGAGCAGAGCGTCTCAGGATGAGGTGATAGGATGCTGTCTTCCTCTTGCTACTGCCCTGAAAGAATTGCCATGGTCTGAGTGGAGGAGAAAAATGGCTTGTGTTGCTGCCAAGAGGGAGAACTGTGTCCTAGCTGGCTGTACTGGGCTCCTGCTCGAACCCAAGAGCTGCTTGTGGGCTTCTGTGGCAGGGTGATGAGCTCTCATTCCAGGAATGGGGCTGCCAGTCCTGCAGCCAAAGGAAACAAACAAGCTTCAGGTGGAGGAGGGAAACAAGAGGTGAATTAGCAGAACAGAGGGGAAAGAACCCAAGTCCTTGTGCATTCCTGGCTAGTGTGATTCATCCTGAGCAGGGTCCCTGCTGCCTTTGCATGGAGGGATGACAGTGTTTTTCTGGAAGAAGGTATGAGGCAGTGTGATCAGTGAGAAGAATGGCCGAGAGGTGCTAAAACAAGAGGAAGAGTGGTGAGAAAGGCTTGCCGTGTATGTGGTGAAGGGTGCTTTGTGTGAGTGAGATCTCAGGAAGGTATTCCAAGATAGTTTCCCTCTGGCTGCACAGCCCCTACCTCTCTCCTGTGCCAAATGCAGTGTATCAATGAGTCACAGTGACCGACCAACCATCTCTCTGTGGCAGTGGAGCACTTTGAAATGGGTGGGATGCTGCCAGTTCTGCTCTGAGTGCATGGGTGAGTTAGAAGCCTGCTGATGGGGCACTGGAAGGAGAGGACCAGCTTCTGGGCCAGGCCCAGCAGAGTGGCTTTGCTGTGGTCTGTGTGCTCTCTGCCAAGGGAAGCAAGCCAGTTTGTGCTGTATTCTCTCCCAAGAAGGCCACAGATCTGAACGTTTCTGTTTCTTGTTGCTGAGTGACACACGGATCAGCGACTGGTTTCAACGAGAGTTCGAGAAAACAAAAGTTGTGAAGTATCCAGATATTTTCATATAGTGAGACTGAGCTTTCTTGTTCTGTGCAGGAATTACTGCCAAGCTCTGGGTGAATTACACTGCACCTCATTTTGTAGGCACACTGTTCTAGCTCTGCATGGCCGCCCTGGGACCAGCGTCTTGCCATCGGTCTGTACAGTGGATCTCAACTTTGCTTCTCTGTTCCCTCATGTGCACAGGCCGTTTTCGTTGTGGGAAGAGAGGAGTGTAGCAATGTGGTATATGGTCCCAGGCTGAGGAGGAAAATGTGCCCTTTCTTGAAGAAGAATCCTTTTTACTCTGCAGCCCTTTTTTTTCTCTACATAGAAAGTAAATAACTTGGAAGCACTTCTGTTGCCCTTGATCTAACATTGTGTATCAGAATTTTCCCTTTTATTGTCCATCCTGCGTGTGCAGTAAAAGTGCAGAGGGAATTTTTGCTGTCTGGAATATTGGGAGGTGATAACTGTTGCAGAATGTTGTTAACACTTGGCATTGTATCTTCATAGCAATGGTAGTGGCTCTGTAGAAATTTGAATTTCTACTTTCTGTGTGGTTGTAGACTGATGTTATTTTTTGGCTACCAGTGATTCCAAAAATGTTTAAGCTTATGAAACAGAATTTAACTTTTGAAATAATAATTAGCATTAACTGGATGACTTAATGTCACCTACATGAGATAAGTATAAGGATCTTTTTCATGATTGTAAAATAATGTAAAATGTTTCAGACTGTTACTCTTAATAAGAGAAATAAACCAATGAACTTTTAGTTGCATGAAAACCTTGGCTAATATTTTTAGTTGTCCTTACTGTGCTAAATAATAGTTCTGTGACAAAATTAATGGTTGTGTAGCAAGTTACTGCACATCAGATACACCAACATCTGCTCACCATAACATTCTGTTTCATGTAATACATTATTAGCCTGCATCTGTACACATAAAGATACAACTCTATATATTTAGTGGAGCACATATTTCTGGCTAGTATAATACCAGAATTATTCTAATAATTATGATTAAAAATGTCTCCTATATGACAAGCTGGGGTCAACTGGCTTGTAACCAGCTGTATAAAGACAGAACAGACTACTTCAAGTAACTCCAAACTATTTTATTACTTCCTAAACTAACCAGATTTTTTTTTTCTAAAAAAGAAACAAAACCCTCCTAACACCCGTGTTTAAACTTCATTAAACCCAAAACGAGATGAAAACCTCTGTTAAGATACAACTTCCCAGAGTATTCTTAAGATTGCACCACAGTTTCATCAGAGCTTTTCATGAAATCCACTGACTTCCTTTCTTAAAAAATGGAATGGGGTCATAGGAAATTATAAATGAGTTCATCTGTAATAATTATTAATACTCCTTTTCTGTATTTATTACATTTATTTCTGTCGTATTACATTGAGATCGTTAGTTGTAGTCAATCTACCAAACTTGAGTCCCCAATATCTTCTCCTTAGTTTACTCAGTTGTTTATTTGACCCTTAGCTTCCTTTGATCACAGTGACAGGGACCGACTTGTGTTAAACTGAATGTAGCCATCCAGGTTCATTTGCTGCAGTTTTGGAAGATACAACAGTCTAATTCAGCTGTTAGCTGAGGAGAGCTCACATTGGTTTACATGGAAAAGACATGAATGAGCTACAGGAATGTAGAGGTCATGGATGACTACAGGCTGATCCCAGCAGAAATCTCTGCTATTCAAATATTTTTCTTGATATTATGAATGCTGCCACCCACTAGATTGCAGTGATGGACACATGAGCACTGAGATACTCTCCAGGCTGAGCAGTGTCTCAACAGGAATTATCTTGTGAACTCCCAGAACTGTGGGAGCTGAAATTCTGACTGGGGCCTTTGGGTGTTTATGTAACAGAAATAAGTAATAGCAGAATAGAGAGAAGACTTGAAGCTGATTTAAATCCAAGGACTCAGAATACTCAGAATACTCTAATACAGGTAAGCAGGAAGGAATGGTATTATGATAATCCTTGGAACAGAATGCAAGGATAATGGTCCACAAATATTTCTGAGTTAAATAAACTTGAATGGAAATGCCTTTTCTAGCTTGCATATAGGTGACATCTTCTAAATGCAATATGTGCTGATTGTAAAGGCTGTCACAACTAAAATATTTGCATACACTTGCTATCTTCCTTTTAATGCTGCTCCATTCAAACTGTCTTTGTGCAAGGCTGCTGCTGGAGGAGACAAACAAGTACTTCTTAAAGAACTTGAGCCAAATTCAGAGCTGGTACAAGTAGGCTTGTTTCTAGGCATCTCTGGAACCAATCAGTCCTACGACATATCCTATCATTGCTCCTGATTTAATTTAAACAGTTCTTTTGGTCATAGACAGATTTTTCACTCTCTGTTGTGGAACTGTGCTTTCCACAGTGTATATTCTGCTGTCACAGTAGGATACCTGTGAGCAGTGATGCAAATACAGCACCTGTGGAGGAAACAGGAATCTGTTCTCAGAAGGTAAGTTCATCTAGTTTCTCTGCAACTCAGTGCAAATGATACATGATTTTCTGATTGTTAGACTTTTAAACAACATCATTAAACTACTTAAGTGTTAAAAAAAGAATCCTTCTCTTTTAAAATATATATGTTAGTGCAGGTGTTGCTCTCATTAAACAATCTTTGAAGAGTCATAAAGTTTTTTGAAGTCCATGAAGCAAAGGCTATTTAGTACACAATGAAAAAAAAAGATCAGAAAAGGTGCCTTTGAAGTCTTTTTCCCGACTGAATATGTCTGTAAACACAGAATCTCTTAAGGAAACTCCTTCACGCTGGTTAGCTGCTAAATTTGGTCTAATGCAACTGAAACCTGCTTTTTTTCGCTGGGAAGTTTATTCAATAAGCAATATAGACTTAAAAACCTGGATATTAATCATGTGCCATGAAATTTCTCATCTGTGACGATTCTGAGGATCAGGAAATAAGGGGTTCATAGTTTTAGGAAGTGAAAAAGTTGCATTGGAAGCTGAAATATTCTGAAGTGGTCACTTGAGATGCAATTTCTTTAGCAGTTCCAAGTTCAAGTATTCATGTTTTACCAGGAGTACTACAAACTTCAGTGAAACACTGAAGTGCAGGGCAAGTTTAGAGAAGCTTAATCTTCTATGCCTGAATCTAATAAAGCTTGAATATGTTTTTTGTGCTCTTTCCTGCTTGCTGTGCTAGAAGAAATGGAACAAAATGCTAAGCATGAGCAGGAGCCTTGATGTGAGCTGGATGGAGAATCTCTATCTGGAAATAAGTTCCGAAGGTGGTGGAGAGGAATGTTAAATACACACACGTGTCTGTATATATGTAATGTATGTATTTGACAGGAAGATAGCCATGTGTGCAATAGCTCTCATGAAAGGAGAATGCAAAAAATACAGTTCTTGAACTGCACTTGAACTTGCTGTAGGACCTGCAAGGCTGGGCAGATAGTATTTGCAGTTTTCTGTGTTCATCTATGTGCTCCCAAAACAGTGGGAAAGAGATGAGATTCAGCAAAAGAGGCTCCAAACACACCTCCCATTTGCATTTAGAGGTACCAAGTCCTTTAGCTGTGCACTGTTTGCTGTCAGTGAGGTGCAGCAGGGAGCCACAGTTTGCTCTGCTGGTTAGAGCCAGAGGGTAGGAGTTGCTTGTCACTCTGTTAGCTCTGACCTTCCATCTTCCTTGCGACCAGGCTCTGTAGCTACATGTCTCGTCACCAGTTGAAAGACCTGTTGCAAAATGCCAATGGAGATGCTGTGTGGAGTAAAATCCAGCCATGGATAACAGCTTAGGCCAATGGTATCCTGGGGTGCATCAAGAAGAGTGTGGTCAGCAGGTTGAGGGAGGTTCTTCTTCCTCTCTACTCTGCCCTGGTGAAGCCTCATCTGGAGTCCTGTGTCCAGTTCTGGGCTCCTCAGTTTGTGAGAGAGGGAACTCCTGTCCAGGACATGCCCACCAGGATGATCAGGGGACTGGAGCATCTGTCTTATGTGGAAAGGCTGTGAGGCCTTGGGCTGTTTAGCCTGGAGAAGACTGAGAAGGGATCTTATCAACACTTATAAATACCTGGGTGAGTGGGTGTTGAGAGAATGGGGTGAGTCTTTTTCTGTAGCACCCATTGACAAGACAAGGAGAAAGGGGCACATGCTGGAACACAGGGAGAGTTCCACTTGAACACAAGGAGAATCTTCTTTCATGTGAGGAGGAGGGAGCCCTGGCACAGGCTGCCCAGGGAGGATGTGGAGTCTCCTCTGGAGGTTTTCAGAATGCACCTGGATATGTTTCTATGTAATATGGTTGAAGTGAACCTGCTTTAGCAGGAAGGTTGGACGAGATGATGTGTAGAGGTCCCTTCCGATCCCTGCCATTCTGTGAGAGGGGCTCATGGTTTCTTTTTCTGGGGTTTAATGCAGAAATTAACAAATTACTCCAGAAAACTGTGAATTCAGCATCTGTGTCCAGCAGACCTGCCTGTCTGTGAGACAACCTCTGCTGATGAATTTGAGTGGCCCCCAGTTTGCTTTTACTGGTATAGTGCTGCTGTGTGTGGAAAGCAAAGAGGTACCAGTTCTTCAAAACAGGACTGGCAGAAAAGTGCTCCTGGGCCTGTCTGGCTTACACAGCATAACTACTGCACCCCGGCCCTTGTAGGTGCTAATTCTCTCAGCAAACTTACAAAAATAAAACCCTGAAAAGGCTCATCCATGCTGAGAACAGCAACTTCATTCAGTGGCAGAAGGAAGCTCAGCTCTAGTAAATGAATACTCAACACTGCAGGCATTGCTGTCTCCCTCAGCCAGTCCAGAAAGCCACTCAGCCTGTGCCCATGCTGTGAGTTGGATACAGCAGTACTCAAATAAGCACATTACAAATACACATCCCAGCTCTGTACAGGACACATGTCCAACTTGACCATTTGCTCTTAGAGTGAATTACAGAGGCTCATAGCTCTGTGTCTTGATGGATGTGTTTCTACATGCAGTAATGGAGCAGTAAAATCTGATGCAGATGATTGTCCAGCTTAGGGATATGCTGGGCATGTGCTCTTCATGTAAGGTACTAGAGAAATGTCCCTCAGACACTTGGGGTCCATTCTTGCCTAGCATTTTGTGGAGGGGCTCAAGCAAGGAGATTTTTGAGGATTTGGAGAGCTCTAATAGTGAGATGCAGGTTGTGGTGGCTTGCCTGAAGCTGCTGTTCCTGGGGGTGCTGGCAGAGGGCAGCTTAGTTCATTATATGCCCTGTGTGCTGCCAGGGCTGTGCCAAGGCAGCAGGGTACCGCCTACAAGGCTCCCTGCTCCAGGGCAGCATGTGGCCTGAAGAAACTTTTAAAGCTGTTGAAACCCATGCTGACAAACAGCAACAGGTTTTAGACTAGGTCTTCTGTAACAGGAGGCCTAAAACAAAGAGTCTGCTGAAACACGGGAGCTTGATTAAACCAAACAGCTCACGGTGTGCTTCTGCCTTCCTGCACAGATGTGAGCATGTACCAAGGAAAAGCATCTTGCTGTCTTGGGCTGGCTTCAGCATCTTTGGTGGGATCTGCAGGGGTATTTTCCAGTCCACTGACAACTCACAGTAGGACACAGACACCAAGGAGTGAAATATTCTCTTGGGTAGCTGTAACAGGAGCTCCAGGCAGCTTTTTTGAGGGTGTTGGTACCATTAGCCAAAACACACAGTTCGGATTTTCTTTGATGAGCAGCTCGTGGTACCAGCCACCACCTCTGATCACTTCTGTTGAAGAAGAGAGGGTGCTTTTCTAAATTACTTTATGTTTTGCATTATTCTGTTTTTACAAAATGCAAACTAGTGGCCTAGAAAGAGCTATCCTGCTGGGCTGGATATTTCTAGCTCTTCAGATTGCAGTGAGAGAGGAGACTCTTTTCTAAACTGAATTCTGACCATCGGTCAAGGTCATTGGCCCTTCTTTTCCAAGTTACTAGTGAGGAAATGTGAAGGTTGTGAGTTGTTGACTTCTAGGCAGAATAAACCTCAAAGGAAGCCAGAGGAAATGGGCTGTGAATGTGTAACTTCAGTTGCTGTTATTTACTTCTGAGAACAGTGAATGATTCTGGCATTCTGCCTGACCCCATTCCTCTCATGACTCAGTTCTTAGAGATGTCAATAACGGACTCTGAACATTTGTCTTTGGAAGTAAAATTGCATGTATAACCAAGTAATTATTTCCCCTATCATTTCAGGGGAGGTTGCTCAGCTCCATCACAGCTTGACTGTGGTTGGACAGATAATCTTGTGGTAAATGACACCCAAGGCAGGGTAGAAACAGGTAATCAATAGCACTGTGTGTCTCATCATTCATGACCGTGGTGCACATGCTCCCACTCTCTCAGAGCAACTGGCTTCCTTTTCACACATAGCATGAGCTAAAGTATCTTTCCGTTGACTAGACTTGAAGGTGGGGGTATTTAACCAAACCACAACATGGCAAACACAACCTCTGTGTTAGGAGAGTTACATGGAAGTACTGTTGACGATTCCGTGCGTTAGCAAATATTAGCACTGAGTATCCAGTAACAAGTCTCACTAAATCTTACCCGTTATGAGCTGCTGCAGTTTTGCTTGTGCTGTGTGGAGAGGGATTCAATGGTAGTTCGCTTCTGCTTGCAGCACTTGAGAGTGTTGGAGTCTTGGCTTCATAAAATAAACATGAGAGCTCCACAGAGGTGAGAGATCCTGTGTTTGCCTAACACTGTGGTGACCTCTCTAATGTTGATGTAAATCATATTTTTATCTTAAATGGATACTGTAAAATACTTCAGGCTCAGAATCTGATTTTTCTTAAAGTTCCAAAATAAAGACATTTAAGTGCATTTGATGAACTCAGGATTAGATACTTTAAGTTCCAAAGTTTTTATATATATATATTTAAATTAAAAAAAACCCCAAAGCATTGGAATCCTGAGTTCATTGAATATTGGTCTGTAGGGAAACCAGAGTAATTCCAGACTTAACAAAGAACCTATACAAAACAACCTATCCCCCCTTCCTGTCCTCTGAAGGAGGGGTGCAAAGCTGACTTAGATGCAAGCTCCATTAGAAGATGAAAATATTTGTCAAACGAAATCCCTCTATGAATGCTCCTTTAACTGGTAGCAGCAGAAGAGGCTCACAGTCAGTCTTTTAAAAAGCATAGTAAGAATGTTGTTCCTCGGTGAATCTCAGATTGGCACAAGTTGAAGTAAGCACCTGTTCTCAGAGCTTTTGCAGAAGAGCTGGGAAATTCCAGCTCTTGTTCAACTGACTTGCTTACTTCATCACTGGAGATACTCTGTCATTTTTGTCAGCATCACCTGGTAAACTGGCTGTGCCATACAGGAACCTTTCAAAAGGCAACACTGTTCCAGAGCTAGTCCCATTCCAGAAAAAAAAAAGAGAGAGTTTTTTGTCTTGGTTTTAAATCCTGTTCCAAGATTTGTGTTCTCTGGAAGGTAAATGTCACAGATTTTGCCTGAGGAGTACCACCTCCCTCTCCCCAAGTACTGCTATTCAGGAATCACACCACTCCAAAGCATCTGGAAAGAGAAATACCATAGCAGCGGATTTATTCTTGTGCAGAGCTTAAATGAAAAAACAAACCAAAACCACCAAGGAGAGAAAGCAGAGAGCCTTTAAAAGGTTTGCTCAACTCTTTTCAGGACTAAGAGTTCCCCCTTGTGGCAGGGAGCTTTCAAATACCTGCCCTTCACTGTGCTTGGATGCTTCACCGCCAGCTCTAAACTTGACACCCAAAGACAAGAGATTTGAAAGATTCCTCCTGCTTTATAAGCTGCTTTACTTTTCTTATCTTGTTCCTGCTTAGACCTTCCTCTTTTACTTCCATTCCCAGTTCCAGTTTCAGCAATGACTTCAGTCCTGTCATTGCATGGTGAAGGCATTGCTCTGAGTCTGTGGCCTTAGACTCTTCCACAGTGCAACATCTTTTACCTTGGAGCCAGCATGTATTTCATATTGATGAAGACATGGATTTATGGGGAAGATCACCAGCCTGGCTAACAGGAAGCAAGGCATTTGTTAGATTCCGGTGGAAAAAAGAATGTGATGGGGTCTCTGTCCCATTGTGGGCACCTGCCCATGGTGCCAGTTGTTTCTGAGACAAATTTGTTAGCTGGAAAAGAAAGCACATGGGAGAAAATGACAGCCTAGTGTTCCATGTTTGCAGCAATCCATGGGTAAATATTTAAAACTTCTTGCTGCCAAGTTAGGACCAGGTTAGTTAACTACCTTCATGACTGCAGCTAGGTGTGAATGTCATTCTGAGCATCATGGATCCCTACTGCATCTCCACTAATGTTGAAGAAGTTGACTTAAGGCAAAATTTGGCCAGCTGCCTTATGATTAATTAGCCACACAGATTGAAAACCAAACACAGATCTCCTAAGTTTTGCAGGGTAATGTATTCATTAAGCACTGAAAATGCTTTGCTTCAGAACCATTGCTCTAACAAATACCCCACATGATTTTGTGTGCATACTGACGTTTTGTGTGCTAAGGAGTGACTTTTCATCATGCTGGAAAGAGGAGTTTTGCCCAGGGAGCATTTGACTGTAATTCCCATTCAGCAAAGGGTTTAAGCGGGCACTTAAGTGCATTGGTGGACAGAAATGGATTGTTATATTGGTGCATTTAACCCAAAAATGGACTCCTTTGTGTCCACAAAACATGGAAAGATTGCTGGCTGCTAGCATAAAGTGGGGCTTTGTAATGGGTGCTGTGTGGAGCCTTTGTCCCTTAGGCTGAAGAAAGGGAGAAAATTGCTGAAGGGGCAGAAAACAATGGCACATCTCTGTTGTACCAAATCCACTTCTGTTTTTGCTCTTGTAATGGCTGTTTATTGGTGTCTTAGATACTCTGCTCTTTAGGTGTCATTAGTCCAATGACAGTGAAAGCATCTCACAGCTCCCTTGATGTGGGGAGTCCATAATCCCTTTGTTGGGGAGGGCTGTGAACAGTTTCAAGCGGTCAACAAGAGAAGACTCAGGAAAAATTAGGCATCAGCCTTGTGGTCATGTGGCTGTTCAGCCCAGCACAGCCTTAGGTGCCATATGAAGCTCTGTTTTTTAGAGCTTGTTGTCAAGCTCTGCTTTGTCCAGGTGCTCTGAGCTGGGTCCGTGAGGAGATTCTGAATCTAGCTATTGCTTGATATCTTTCATTGACTCTAGGATGAGCCAAAATAACCTGACCACATGGCTTGATTGGAAATGTCCTCTTTTTCATTGCAGAATCCAGCTGTGAGCCATTGTCTCCTGTGTCTTCCTGCCCTCCCTGGCACCTCAGACAGCATCTCATTCCCCTGCCCCATGCTTTTTGGGAGGCGGCAGCAGGCTCCCTGTTGCTCCTTTAGCAGCTGCTGCTGGGCTGCCATAGGGCCCGATGTGAGGAAGAGCTGCATCTTCTCCCTCCAGCCTCTCAGAGCTCAAAAACGGTGAGCAGCAGCAGCAGCCCTTCTGCGTGCCTTGCTCTGTTGCTCCTTGGACTCTGTGTGTCTGGCTTCTGGAAAGCTAGAAAAGGAGCAAGAAAATTGTGTTTGTGTAGTGTGAAGTGGCTCAAGCTGTTTTAGCCTTAACAAGATCCCTCCTATATCTTTAATGACCTGACTGTAAAATTTATGGCATAGAATGCCCCAGCAGCAGAGGAAGCCTTCAGCACACAAGCTACCTTTTGCAGGACAGGAGGGGAAGTGAAATCCCCTGAGGTCTGGGGAGCCTGAATGATGGAGTTATGGTTGGCACTTTAAATATGTGCGTAGCTTACTTCAAAATAAATATTTGCAGTTCAGCTCTAGCATACATATGGGAGGGTGACAACTGGCATGTATTTATGTTTCTCAAAATTACTAATTTGGAAAATTTTATACTGGAATGTTCTTATTATTGCCTGAAACAAACAGATTAGTGTGGCTATACACTGGGGAGAATCATCACCTGCACTCTGCACCATTCTCTGCCCACCTGCCCAAGTGGAGTTCTTTTTGCTTGAGAGGAAAGTTCCATGGTGTCCTCAGCTCCATGGAAAGCTCTGAAAGAGCTGGTAGCCACGTGTGTGCAGCTGGTTTCACAGCAGCAACACCTTCTGAGTTACACTTGGATCTTGTCTTGGAGGAAACCAGCTAGTGAGCAACGCTCTCAGCCCTGTTTGCACACAGCTGTGAGCGGGACTGTTCAGTGCCCAAGAGCCACTGTTACCTCTGTTAGGGGCTGTGGTTGGTCATGCCAGTGCTATGATGTGGAGGTCAGGGGAGGCCAGGCTTTCTGTTGCCCACTCCAGCTCTTATGCATATTGTCCTCTTGTCCTTTCCCCAGTGCTTGGCAAGTCACCTGCCAGCTTCTCCCCTTCCCCTTGGCACCCTATCCTAAACATGGGACCTATAGCTTCTACCCTGGCTTGTGTGGAACCTGAAAGGGGCTCAGCCCATTTTGCTAGTGCAGCATAGTTACCAGCATGGCTTTGCAAGCTCCGGAGGCAGGACCTGTTCTTATGTTCCATCAGCCACAATGCAGTAGAAGAAACTAGGAAGTATACCGTTTGTTTTCTTGACTAACTCTTCTGTGCTTTTGAGGGGTTTTTTGGGAAGTATTTTTCAGCCTCCTTAAAACTGGAAAAATAAAGGTAAGGGAACTCTTGCAAGACTTGCCCTTTTAATCTCTCATTTTGACACATTCCGTTTTTGTGTTCCCGAAGCTGTTGTCCAACTGTTATCACTGTGTATGAAGAGAACTAGACAGATAAATTCAGTTCAGTCTCCTGTAAGAAGCTGCACAACATGGATAAATATCATCACCTATGCCCTCATTCCATGCCTGCTGCCACTGGCTCATGCACCTGGCTGGAGCTGCACCCAGGGTAAATAGAAAGAGCTGCCCTGTGAGCAGTTGTCTCCTTGAAGTGCTTGTGCATGTGCTGAGGCCCCTATCTGTGCCTACAAGGTCCTTTTTCTTGGTTAGCACTGGAAACACAGACGATGGATGTGGAGTTACTGTAAAAAAATGGGCCCCATCTCTCTGGAATCTCAACTTGATTCTACTTTTGTATGTTACAGCATTTCTCCAGCTTGATCCATTGTCTTTATCTTGCTACAAACGACGATTAAGAAACTCAGTAAATCCTTCTGGATTTTATAGCCAGCCTTTTTAGAAAAAGGCTGTTTTCTAGTCTCCATATTATTCCAGTTACTTGCCTGGATATGCTAGAGCTGACCCTTACCTATGCTGTACTGAACAGAACCTATTTTGCTGCTTCAGTTTCTGTGGTTTCACTTTCTTAAGCTCTTCATAATCTTTCCTCTGGAAACTGAATCTTTCTCTAAAGTTTTCTTTTTGTGCTGGGGCAAATTGCTCTTTCTGTGACTCTTGCCTACTGCTGCTTCTGTTTCTGTTAAATTATACCACTCTGTCCTTTCTTTTGAGTTTTCTGGGGCATCTCTGCCTCTCTTCAGGATATGGCAACCACTAACAAATCACTTCTTTTTAAGGAAAGATGAGACATCAAAGAAAGGAAAAAAATGAAAAGGACTAACCCGCTTCCTGCCTTGCCTGCTGCTGCTTTCCCTTTCATCAAGAGATGAAATAGGACTGTGAACAAAACTCTGCAGCTCTTCTTTCCTTACGCTGATTAAGATGTAAGCGTGACTAGGTATTAAGCCAGTAGAAGTAGCTTGGAAATGGGGCTATAAAATTGCTGGTGTTTAGCTCACTTGGTTTACATCACATGTAAAGCAAATTGTGTTTGGACCTGTGTCATTTTGTCTTCTGTGTAGGGTGGCTAATAAGCTCCTGAGTGCTTCATGTCCTCTGCTCTCCCTCCAAGGGTGCTTGTGCTGCTGCTCAGCACTGCCTTCCTCTGTTTCCAGCTGTGACAGCAAAGGGCATGCTCGAAAGGCCAGGGAAGCACCACTGCCCCATGTTTTCTCTTTGTGGTACACTTGGAAACTGGGGACAAAAAACTGTGCTTGGCTTTGCCGGGCCTACAGCTGCCCTGGTCACAAGGAGAGCCCACTTTAGATGTGTGGCAGCTTTGCTGGTAGCCACTGGGCCATCTGCCTCTGGTCTTCAGCACGTGCTGCCTGTGTGCTGGCAGCAACAGACATCATGTCTCTCTGGCAGAGCCAGCCTGTCCTGGAGGACATGGTCAATCTCTCCAGGCTGGAGGGGTTTTCTCCATCACAGCCTTGTGAAGCCTCTTTTTGCCACCAGCCTCCATGTTGTACTGTGCAGAGAAATGCCTGTGCTGCGCTGAAGGCAGGAAGGTGCAAGAAGGGTGGTTTTTGTTCCTTGGGGTGTTGGTCCCCCTGAGAGACAATAGTCACGCTGAGTTTTTCTGAAATGTGCCCCCTTGAGCCTCACCACATGGGGAGAGGGTGATAAGCTAGGCTAATCTGTCACAAACAAATGGCCAATTCAGAAGTTAAACACTGGGTTCAAAGTATCCAAGCCCAGCCCCTGTTTCAGTGTGTAAGTAATTCAGTGTGTAAGTGTTTCTAAGTAATTTGAGCAGATGATCTCCCATTTCCAGATGATCTACTGCTCCTATCACTTATATCTTTCCCAAGATAAAAAATCAGGAGGGGAATTAGTGGCTTTATCTCCTTTATTACTAATGAGCTCTGGGCAGATTTCCTTCTGACCTGTTGGCACAAAGTGCATTTATAACATAGAGCAGAAGTGAAATTGTAGGGCTAGGACAAAATGTTTGCTTGCTGAAGACAGGCTGCAGTCTTGGAGCTGTAGCATGATGGGAGCTTTTCATGCTCCACCTGCTCTTGCAGCCTTTCTTGCTGTAAGCCACTGCTGACTGTGCATTTGCTAGTATGTCAGGCAGAGGGACACTCCTTCACAGAGCTTTAGTGCTAAAAATTGTCTCCTGGTTTCAGTGGCAGTTGTTCTGCTTTCTCCTGTGCCTCCTTGCCTTTTGGACAGTGTGGATATAGTTATATGTCATTATTTAACCATCTGAATACATGCCAAACAGTTCCCAAGGTGAAAAATAAGGTGCTTTTATCCTCCTGGGCACATTTGCCTGTAGTGGAACAATGGTCCTGTCGTGTAATGAGCTGAATCAGTGCATGGAGAAGAGATGATAGCCCCCTTCAGATTGTCAGCCCTGTTATCCTTCTGCACACCGACACGTTTGCAGAGCTTATTCTGGCTCATGCATAATGGTCTCTATGTGAGTCCGTGAAAGAATGAGTTTGGGTTTTATTGTATTCTGCACTCTCTTCTGCATCTGGGAGGGTTTTTTGCCCTCAGTCCCTGGTCATATGAGGAGGGGCTGAACATACACAATCTGTCTGCAGCTGTAGAGCTCAGGTGTTTAAGCTTACCGAGAGGGCACTGCTGCTTTGACATCATGGCAGCAGTTGGCATCAGCCCTGCTCAATGTCAGCAGCTGTCCTGTGCAAGAAGCTGGGCTGCATTGGTGCGGGAGAGCCAAGGGAGGTTAGCACCCCAGCTCCTTCTGAAGGTCAGGAGTGCCACTGGAAGTCAGGCTTGGCATAAATCCTGGGCTTAGCTCTGCTTTTCTTGAGCTTTATCTAGTGAATCAAAGACCTCTGTTAGTTTTTCAAGAACCAAGCCCCGTGGGGTGTTTCTGGATCTGTATCATCTCACCTGCACCTATTCCTTGCAGTGAATTATCTGGAAAGTGTGAGGTTCAGGTGAGTGCTTGCTGCCCAAGCTGTGCTGCTGAAAGTGTGTGCACACTCTAGGGGAAAAAACCCAAACAATCAAATGTAAACAAAACCTGTTTTTTCCAATGAGAGATGAAGTATCACTTAAAACCTCACTGTTGTAGTGAAAGAAACTCATATCTGCTGAGTCTTGATAAGAAAATCCCCTTCTTTAACTATTTTATCAATCAGTCTTTATAGTATGAATGTGCAGTGTTTGTTAATGTGTATTAGTTCACGTTTTACACTGTTATGTAATGTGGTACTGGAATTTTACTGGAGGCTTTGGTGTTGTTCATGCTTAAGTAAAACAAGCTAAGGGGCAGCCTGGCCCCAGAAAGAAAGACTTTGCTGCTTAGAAGCCTAGAGCTGCCCATGAAGGATAAAGAATGGACAACCAAGATAATGCCAGCATCCTCATTCTCTAATATATCTTTAAAACCCTTCCAGCATTGACTGGCATGAGAGATAAGTAACTGTAGCAGGACTGACTCTGCTGATGTCTGGATCAATAGACAAGCAGCAAGAATTCTGCAAAACTATAGTTGCTTTGCAAAGTTTTACTCTGACTAGTAATCAATAGTGTGGATGCTGGGGCTGTACCTGAACTTTTGATGGGTGTAGGAAACCTGTGTAAAGCCACTTTTGGGGCATCCCAATTTGGCTGGGACAATTTTTGTGACAGTCCTTACTCTTCCTAGGGACTTGAGGTGATAAGTGACGATACAGATCAGTGCCTGCAATGCTTTGGTGAGGCCAGTGGTACCCAGAGTCTGCCCTAACCCCGCTGGCCCCAGGCATAAGGTGGCAAACCCTGAGTGGCCAGCTGTACGGTCTGCGTGGGGCTGCGTCCCCCAGCCCCAGCGGGCAGCAGCGTCAGTGCTGCATAGGTATGGGGCAGCCCTCACTTGCCGTGACCCCTCAGACTCTCTGGCCAGGCCCAGAAAAGCTGTGCCTGCAGAGGCTGACTAGGGGATGTGCTGACTCCCGGGGCCGTTTATAGCCAGCTCCCGCGCTCTCTGTGAGGCTGCTTGGGGTTTTTGAGAGCTGTTGGATGCCTGCAGCTAATCTCTCTGTCAGGAGAGGCAGCGAGGAGGAGCAGCAGCATCAATTTATTCCCTTAGACCGAGCCTGAGTTCACCCGCTGTTGTTTGTGCACCACACTGCAACGTGCCCAACCCCTCCTTTACTCAGCGGCGGTGCTGGCTGGAGCACCTGCCGCTCTCCAGACGTCACCAGGCTCCGCACAGGCGAAAGAGCATCTGCCCGTCTCCAGCTCCGTGAGAGGTGCATCTTCGAGAAGCGAGAGCCCTGTGTTGCTGGGAAGATGTTTTATTCAGGTATTCTGACAGAGCCAAGCAGAAAAGAAGTGGAGATAAGGGAGGCGGCTTCTCTGCGCCAGCAGAGGAGGATGAAGCAGGCGGTTCAGTTTATTCACAAGGATTCTGCAGATCTTCTCCCTCTGGATGGGCTGAAGAAACTGGGGACTTCAAAAGATACCGTAAGGCTTTATTGTGTTTACTGGAAGGAGATGTAAGAAGCTAGTAGGGCAGTGTCTATTCTTTTTCTTTGTGCCATTTTTCTCTTAGGAGAATTTGGTTGCTTGTGGAAATCAAAAGAATGAGGCTTTTGTATGTAAAAGGAAGGGATTAGAAATATGATGCTAGTTATCACCAGGGTTGCTTTTTTGCTAGTAGGTGCTTTCAGGTACCTGGCATTTGAATCTAAAAGCTTTGAGTTCCTTTTTACATTTACATGAAAATGAGATACCCTTTTCAGTACCCTCTCTGAATCAGAGTAAATCAAAATGCCTTCATATAATACACACATCTGTATACATGTTATACATGCACACATATAATCATAATAAAGCTGCCAAGATTACACTTTGAGAAAGGCTTATGCACAGATGTGTTTTTTTTTTAATGAAGGGACAGAATTCTGTGTTTTAAATATTTATATGTGCAATGATCCATGTGATCTTGTAGCTGACATACGATACTCTTCATCACAGCCAGGGGCTGGAGAGCATTTCTAAATACTAATGTGCACTGATGTTTGGAGCCTTCTCTGATGGGAAATGATACTTAAATGTAACATCAAAAGTTCTGATGTATGGAGCAAAATCTAGAAAACACATCCTACCGAGGAAAGCTGCTTTACTTTTTTTTGTGTCCAGTTCTTGCACCTTATAACATAAAATATTTGCTTTATTTTCCCCCAGTGCTTAATACAGGTTCATTGAAAAAGGTGAATCTTTGATATTTTATTAGAGTGGTTTTGTTCTCTCACAGCTTTCCTTCTCAGCTGGTTTAGGCTTGACTCTCCCTGGCTGAGACAAGGGACATGAGTTGGCTGTTCTTTGTGGTGCACCGGGAGGGGAATTTTTTTACATCCCCAATGTTTTGCAGTTGTAGGGAGTGAAGCTTCTGACCAGAGGAAGGCTCAGAGGGGCTTTCCGGGTCACTGTTGAATGACATCTCTGTCAGGGAGCTACAAAGCGCCTTTCAGAGTGTGATGGCGGTGTTATTGCTATTACCTGCAGATTTTATATGCCAGGGATGGAGTGAGATCCGAGCAGGTATGGGCCTCCCCACTGCAAAACCACCTAGTCCCCATGCCACAGTGGGGAGTGATGAGACAGTGGGCACATATGACCAGGTCTTGCCTTGCAAGTCTCCAAAGCAACAGCACTGGCACCTGCTCAGGCCTCTTCTCACAACCCTGGAGGAGATGCTGTGAATTTCAGAGCCCTCCCAGCACGAGGCTGGGACAGCACTGAGCATCACTTCAAGAGGACTCTAAATCTCTCCCAAGGGCCGTGGCTGCATGCACGTCACAAGAGTAGACCCCAGGAGGAGTGGTAGGTTTTCTCCAGTCTCAGAGATGCACACACCAGATCCTCCTAAATACAAGATTCTACCTTGGCATGGCCTCAAACTGGGGCATCCAGGTCCAGAGGGGTTGAGCTGTGCAGTTAGAAGGCCCAGGACATCAGGGGTCTTTGCCCAGAGCATGTACATGCTTTTCTTGTGAATTACTGCACACCTCCTAACAAAGGAGCTTGTTTTTGTGTCTGCTGTGACAGCTGTGGTGATGTGAGTGGAAGGGCTTTTGACATGACTGGCATTATTAATGCAGGGTTTCCCACGAGGTTTCCAAGCAGCCTTGTCAAGAGAAAACAAGAGGTGACAGCCTCCCAGAGATAGGGACAGGTGGTGAGGACAGACCCTGTCTGTCAGGATGACAACTGGCAGCCACCACTCTGGTTTTGGGGAGAAATCTCTTTCCTTTTGGCTGCGATGGAGAGGGGGCTGAGCACAGCGAGGCGGCAGGAGGTCACCACGGTGGATGTGCTGGTGTCACTCAGCTGCTGTGCTGTTACTCAGCCCTGAAGCATCTTTCCTGGTGATGTCCCATATAGGCAGGTTTGAAAAATACGTGTTGTAATTATCTATGTTAAGCCCTTGATACTTTTCACTGCATTATTCTGGGTTGAAATGAACTCTTCCCACTCCTTCCTTGCTTTATGTATCTCACTTTACCTAGTACAAGACCAAGCCACAGTATATATTGGGTTTGAAAAACGCAGGGCTGGATACACTGAGCAGAAACAGTTTCATTGTGATGCCTGATCATTAGCCTCTTCCCCAAAGCCCGAGAAACTGGCATGAGATGGTCATTAGCTGGGATCTGGGCTTCCCAACATCATAACCATGCCTCCCTGGCTGGCTTGGGCAATCTGACACTTTGCCCTTGCCCTGAGAGATGCTGGGCTGGTTTGGCAGGGCTTTGCCTGAAACAACCCCACATGGCTTTACAAACTGTGAAACAAAGTTATAAATAGTAACAAACAACAACAACAACAAAAGCTTTTTCTTCTCCCAAAATACCCCTTGAGCCGCCCCTGGGTGTTTGAGTCCCCAGTGCAGTACTGGGTGCCCCCACAATTCCATCTCCTGCTCTTGTACCTGGTGCAATGTTGCAGTTAACTGCAATGCTTTCAGGTTTCCCCTCTTCTCACTGTGCATTCCACACAGTTTGTTATGTCTTAGTTAAAATGCAAAGAACTTTGATGTTATGTGCACTGTCTTGGTCAGAGATCTGGCCGCTGCCTGGGTACCCAGGGGTGCAGGGGAGCATGGGCCATCTTGTGTCCCACCTCATCCCCTGTGAGAAGGGCTGACAGCAGGTGAGCACAGCTGCTGGTAGAAGAGGTAAATTTGGATGAAGGATGGGAAGAAGAGAGAGAAATTGGTGATTTTTTGGGACAAGATCTATTAGTGTGTTAAAACTCCTTCTTTCCACTGCCTAGGTACAGATGAGAGAACAAACCTCCTGGGTTTAGAGAGGGGAAGAGCTGGCATCTTCCCTGACCATCTCCACCTGAGTGAAACTGCTGTTGGCAGGTCTTGTTATCCCTGGATCTAGAAGCCAAAATAGTAGGAAACCTGCCAGAGAGATGGACACTTGCAAGCTGCAGTGATGTGCTTGTTTATCAATTGGGAAGGAGAAGGTCTGGACAGGATTTTTTGTGATTCTGTCAGACAATGGTAGATAGGCTTAGCCTATTTTACCACACCTTTTAGGTTTCTACTATGACTTTTTTAGGGGATTATAGGTTTTTGCAAAGTCTCGGGGATGGAAAAAGAGGAATCTTATGAAAAATCCTGGTTTGTATTTACATTGTGCTGAACTATCCTAGGAAATAGCTGTTTTCTTTTTTGCACTTAAACAATGGTATGTGACATCCTTTTAAAACTTTTTAAACTAAAACTTTCAAGAGCTTTGTGTGATGCATATAAAGACAGTACCAGATAGTCTGAGTTTCGTCTGCACTGGAGGGAGAACATGACTGCCTTCTCCATTGCTGTCAAGAGGAAGTTTTCCTCCCTCTCTCCCAGACATGGTTTGCTTGCAGTTTTCCAGCAAAATATGCATTTTCAAATGTCCCCTGGCACATTATCTGTTTATCAAATACGTATCCATCACTTGAGTCATCTGCGTGACTAACATCCCTCACTCTGTTGCACACAAGAGTCAAGGGAAACACAAGTTAAAGCAAACTAATTAATAGCCTGAGACAGGATGGTGCTACAGGGAACCTTTTTAGCCCCCTCTTGCTGAGTTATTTCTGTATTGGAGCGCAACATAAGCAACATTTGTCCCCCTGAAGGCAGGATTCACTGCAGCATTCAGAGCGAGCATCAACAAGAGACAGTCCCAGTTGTGGTGGTAACTTGTGTTTGCTGAGTACCAGATTTTTTTCCTTTTGGTGACGGATCCCACATAGGATTCATAAAACCAGAGGCCTGAGATAACCCACATATGCAGTTGGCAAATGATTCTTAGGAGAAATTGTAGTAAAAAAAAAATGAGGTTTAACTCAAGGGTGGGTGACAGTTAAAATAGTGATGATGACTGTGCTGGTGACTCCAGCCTGTTCTGTCAAAGGTATCTGGCAACGTGATTGAGCACAGGCAGATCAGAATAGCACACAGACTGTCCTGGAAGTTGCCTTTTGGAAGTTTCTCTTGGTCCCAGCTAAGTGGGGCTGGCTGCGAGGAGGTCACTGCAGTGGGACAGGTTGTCTTTTGGCCTGCCAGGAACTTCACTCATCTGCTTCTCCGGTCCCCTAGTCCCTATTTGGTTTTTTTTATGGTTTGAAGAATTAGGTCTCCAAATGTATGTCTGAGTTGCAGACAAACATGAAAGGTAAGAAGGATATGGCATTCACTGTCAGCAAACCCTGGCGCTTACTTTTGCTCAAGTGAGGAGCCTTGGAGGTGATGACAGTGCTGACTGTGCACCCCCAGCTTCTGCCTCCTGTAAGGGAGCCTTTGCTTCCAGACTGATTTGATCCTCAGCATAAAGTCCATTTATAGCGAAGTCAGGCTGCTTTTAACCTAGTTAAGTGATACTGGTTTCTGCTGTTTGGTCTCACTGCAAAGGAGATGGTCACCAGAGCAGTGCTGGAGCTTCACTAGTGTTTGTGCATGGAGGAGACAGCACAACATCAGGTCTGATTTCTCCCTCTTGCTCGGAGCGTTATTGCCTTTACACAGGACATTGTCTCTGGTGTGCTGGTCAGACACAGCAGCTGCAACCAAAACCAGCCATGAAGTTCAATTTCCTTTCAAGTGGCAGGTTGTAGGCAGAAGTACGAACAGTGAAAAGTGGGGAGAAAAGATGATGTGTCCTGATGACCACTGGTGTTGGCTGCATCTGTCCTGTCTCAGCAGCCAGGTCCAGTTTAACTGCCCGTGTTATGCTTACAGCAGGATTTGAAGCACTAACGTGGTTGCAGCTATTTTAGGGTGATGCCAGGTTGCATTAGCCTTTTGTAAATGCTATTATTTAACATGCTGCACAGATTAAAGATGAGGTGTTGTGCATGAGGGTGTGCACGGGTCAGCTCGAGGAACCACGGCCTGAGGTTTTCAATGCTAACCTCATCCCATTGAAATTCCCTCAGGATGAGGAAGCTAGCTGGTTTAGATATCTCTGCAGACACACAGACATATTTAATATGAATGCAAATATGCAGGAATAAGCTAGGAAGAAGGTCTCACTGTAGGCAAATTAAAATCAGAAGGAAAGGGCAGTAATGGGGGGGTGAATTAGCCAGGCAGATAATCAAGCAGAGTCATTTCACCTCCAGCAGAGTATGTGCATCCATCTCTGATGAACATTAAACTCCAAAAAGCTTTTGGGAAGCAGTTGGAGGAAATTTTGAGAAACAGCATGCTTCTTGCAGAGCAAATGGAAATGGCAGGGAGAGTGAGAAGCTGCTCTACAAAGTACTGAGGTCCCCAGGAGAATACCTACCTACCTCAGATGATCTTACCTCTTCCCCTCCTCTCTTTTGCCTCCTGCATCATGGCATCCAGGACTGGTCCCATTTACTCAGCCTTAGCAGCTAAATGCAAATTTGGAGGGAAGAGAGTCGCAGGGTGATTTTAGACCAAAAGGCCAGACTAGCTACATCTGTAGCTCTCTTCTTGCAGTTGTGCCTCCTTCACTTGCACCTGTAAGAGTGA
Organism: Colius striatus; assembly: GCF_028858725.1. NCBI lineage: Eukaryota > Metazoa > Chordata > Aves > Coliiformes > Coliidae > Colius > Colius striatus. Next base: position 11,483,345 of record NC_084765.1, read on the forward strand.
ACACACAGACACCAAAATCAGCTTCTTAAATTCTGGGACGATTCACAAAAAATAAGGTCACCACAGATGGAGGTATTTCCTCTGCCAGCGATGAAAGCATCTGTGTTCATTCACTAAGTCCATACACCTTTTTCATACTTAGGTGGTGCATGTAATTTTTAGCTCTTAGCTTTTCTCATCACTGCAGAATTCCCTGATAACCTCATCAACAGATGAAGGCAATTACAGCTGAAATACCAGCTTGGGTAAGCCTGACTTGTTTTGATTCCTACATGAAATCAAATCTTCAACTTGAGTTTGGAAAAGGAAAGGCATCTCTGCAAATTCTGGTTAATAATTTAAGAGTGTTACTCCCTTGCTAATTCAAAGTAGCTCTCTTTAGTCAAAGCCAGGTAAGCCAGAGCTGGCAGGAGAGTTCACAGATGTAGGCTAGGAAAAGTACATGTTATCTGGGAATCAGGGAGAGTGAGACTTTAGGGTGTTCTTCCTCTGAGATTAGTGCTGGCCCATGGGCACCACAAGCAGACTGGTGGTGCAGGTCATTTCGTGGCTTTCCTCTGACTTCACTCTGCTCTTCTGTGTGTGTTCTTTCTTAAAGCAACCACATAACATCCTGCAGAAGCGCCTGATGGAAACAAATTTATCAAAATTACGAAGCAGCCGAGGCAGCTGGGCTCCAAAGAGTGACATCTCAGCCCAGACCAACAAGATGAATCAAACCAAACTGGGCAGCTTGGGGAAAATGGAGGACGAGGAGCTCATAGTGGTGAGCTGCCAGGTAACAATCCCTCCCCAAGGCTTCTAGTTTTTTTCCTTCCAAGTTTTATTTCTGACAGCCTCAAGTTGTGTTCTTGCTCCCCATGTTTCCTGGTTAGGGCTGTACTCCACTGGGGCTGTTACAGCTGTGACGATGCTCTCCTTCTGCAGCGCAGAGCTGCTGTGGCACAGACCCTCATCTGGGTATCTCAGAGAAAGCTGGTCTGATGGAGTTCAGGGCAGAGGGAGTAGCCAGGCTGGAGCAGCATGCTGAAATGCTGAGGAGTAATTATCTATGACGAGTCCCTCTGCTCACAACCTATTTGTTTTCCTCAAATGCCATCGTTCTTTCCCCAAGAGTAATTTCACATTTCTCCTCCTTACCCTCACACTGTTTGGTATCTCACACTGTCCACAACACCCTCTCCTGCCTGGGGCTGCCCTTTCTGCTCTCGGCAAGGGCAAATACTGATGGAAAGGGCTCAGGACCCAATATCATGTTGTTTAGTAGCATCACCTTATTCAAAAGGCAGCTTAAGACCTAGCTCTTGGGTATATGGGGTGGATGAGGCTATACTTTGTGGGCACTGAGCATGCAGTGGAGCAGGGATGGGGTGGCACAGGGTGGCATTCAGAGGGGACCAATGTGTGCAGAGCAGAGACCTCAGGTGCCCTGCACTCATCTGGCACCCACACATCCTCTGCCATTTCTGCTTGTTCTTGCAGTGTGCAGGAAAGGAGCTGAAGGCCGTGGTGGATACCGGCTCGCAGCACAACCTCATGTCATCTGCCTGCCTGGACAGGCTGGGGTAAATATCCAGCTGGGTTTCTGTTTTGTGGGAACTCATGGCACCTGGCAGCACAGGCAGTGCTCCTGAGGCTGGGGCTTCACTCATGCCAGCAGTGGCCGTTCTGTGAGTGCTTTGGGCCATGCCAGGCAAGACCCTGAGCCTCCTGTTACAACCAAATCCTGGTTTATTCTTAAATATCCTTGCAGGGAGCTGAAATAGAATGCCATTTGTAACAACCTCTTCACCTCTGAGCAAACCTCTTCAGAGGGCTGGATGTATTTGTGTTTTTTCAGCGCCTGCCTGTTTGTCATTCAGTGCCTTATGAGACAGCTGAAGTGCCCCTAGCCTTCTGTGTCCTGAGGCAGGCGGGGCTGGGATAGGCCATATCCCCACAGCGGGTATAAAGTGGCTGCGTGGTCACGCCACTGATCTCTGAAGAGCAGGATCAGGCATCAACTCACAGGGTGGCAAGGAGATTTTGGCACTTGATTCCCATGAAGTCATTGCATTTTATTGACAACTTGCAACAATTAGGCAAAAAATGATTGCAGTTGCTCGCTGAACACTAGTGCAGGCCCTGAACGAACAGTGCCTGTTTTCTGCCCAGACAGTAATCACTTCTTTGCATGACAGTGTTTAGTGGCTGGAAGGTGGCTGCACTTACTATAAACTTGTTGCAGACTGTGGAGCTGCTCAGCCCAGCTCATGGATGGTAACAGTGCATTTGGAGAAGTCTTATTTTTCAAGGTGCGGTATTGGTTGCTCAACACATCTGAGTCTGCTCTCTGTATTACTTGTGTGTGTCCTGTGTAGTTTTTTCAGCACCACTCTGCTTCAGCAGTCCCACCCTTCAAAGAGCACTTAAAAAACAAGTTAGAGTCACTTTCCACTGTCAGGTTATGGAGATTCCCTCCTGATTTAAGAGAGGTCACTTTCATAGCCATCGGCCAGCTAGCTGCAGCTAAAAGGCCTGTGTCTCTCTCCAGTGTTATCAGCAATGAGGGAGTTTTGGATCCTGGTTGGTGGGATCCTGTGGACATGGGGCTGAGCAACACTGGTCCAGCGTACAAAGCCTGTGTGTGTGTGACATAGAATCATTATGGTTGGAAAAGAGCTTTAAGATTGAGTCCAATCACTAAGCTCAAACTGCCCAGCCCATCGCTAAAGTAAACCACCAGAATTAGAAATTCTTTATGTAATACTGTATTTAAAACAGTGAAAACACTAATTAAAAAATCACAAGAACAAGGTTAATTTTCCCACAAAACTGGTGACAGAATGTGTTACTCAGGTGGAGTGAGGAAAACCATCATTCACTGTTACATTAACTCTTTGTTCTCCAGAGAGGGGGCTCCAAAAGCAGCCAGGCAGCTTATGTTTTGTTACAATATTGAGAACATTTATTCACATCTTCATATGTTCATAGGTTTGGTTTCTTCTGTCTAGTGGCATCGCTGGTAGTATGACAAACATGATTTAATGTACCCACATTAGTGCTGGCAAAAAATATTCTGAGATATTCCATGTATTTTCATATATCTTTTTCAATTTTAAAAATTAGATATATATTCCACAATTCAGAATGGTTTCCTGGATTCTAAGACAGATTAACAAAAGAGTTAAGTCCAGGGCTTTGATGCCTGGCTCGCTCTGTCCTCGCTGTGGTAGGTCCATGTGACAACGGGCACCGCTCCAGGACATTTGACTTCAAATTAGTGCAAGCACGTGTGGCAATGATAAAACATGGGTTTTGTTGAAATCTAGGCCTGGACAGCAGCAGGGCAGAGGCATGTTGGGCAATTTTGCTGCTGTTCCTGCCAGGGCAGCAGGGCCCCACAGGATGGCTTTGCTGGGTGCTGCTGCCTGAGGTCAAGGCCCAGTGGCTTTGGGCACAGGCCCTGCTGCTGACATCTCTGGGTGCCTCAAAAGCACCATGTGTGTGCCCCAGCCAAAGACCTCAAGTATTCCCTTCAGTGGATAGAGAAGCCATTGGAGTTGACTACACTCAAACAAGCCACTCTGACTTGTCTTGGGACAGAGTAAAGACAGCTCAGGGCCAAGGAGCTAAAAAACTACTTCTTGATATGTTCCTGCTGCTTTTTAAGTCCAGCCCCCAAGGGAAACAGCAGAAGGGATGGAGGAGATCTCTCTGCTACCCCTCCTGGTCCTTCTATCTGCACTAAATGGTGTGGGCAGTTCCTACCTCAGTCCCAGAGCCTCTAGTCCCCCCAGGACAGACGGGCAGACACACACATGCACATGCTGCTGCAATGCAGCTCAGCAGGAAGGTACCTCAAATACCCAAAAATTGATACAGGTTTTATTGAAGGCAGAGATCATTGCTTTGATCTGCCTTTCCATTACATTCTTATTCAGTTTACAAGAGAAACTGAAGCTAAATAATTAATCAGTGTTGTCAGACTTGTTCATGGAGTGTAGATAAAAGAAACAACTGAATATCTCTGACCTCCTTTTTTCCTTTTCTCGGGCTGAACGTGATTCATCTGTTCACATTTCCCCTGAATAAACCCAGCAGCAGCATCTGCTAACAAGTGTGGGTCAGGCACATTGCCCTGGCTGTGAGGTGTGGGGGCACAGTGTTGGCAGCTCCGCTGGCGGGAGTGGAGTATCCCTTCCTTGTACCCACCTGCATTAGAAGCAATTTTAGATCAGCAGCTTCCCCAAGTCTCGAGGAAACATAGGAAGAAATATTCCTCTGGTAAAAAGCAAAGTCCAATAAGAAGCTGTGCTTGGGGCAAGGGCTTATGCAGCCACGGGGCTGAATTTTGGGTCATGCTATGGTCTGACATGGGTGTAGGCTGCTGGCTATATGCAGAGCATCACAGAAAGCCTGCCAAGGAAGCAGCTTTCCAGTAATGGGAATAGGTAAAAGGGGCAACTAAGACCACTCAAGTGTAAGTGCCTTCCACATGCTGTTTACTCCTTGCTGGAGCAGACCATCCATGTCTGTTTCATGTCAGAAGTGTTTTCAATGTGCAGGTTAAAAGAGCATCTCAAAGCACTCCCTGGTGAAGAAGAGATGGTTTCCTTCCCATCCAAGGGGAAGGCAATTGGCCAGATTGAGTGCCTCGTCCTCACAGTGGGAGCAGTTCCTGTGGAGTGTGCAGCCTTCGTCGTGGGTGAGTGGGTCTGTGCTCATCTGGTGTGGGCTGGGTTCTGCTGCTTCTCACCTCAGGGGAAAAACGTCCAGGAACACATTAAAATGAAAATAGAAATACTGCTTTACTGCAGCAAAAGTCGCTGTTTGGCCCTTCAGATGGAGAGAGGGAGGATGCATTCAGCAGGGCTGTGCTGGCGACACCGGGCATGTGATCTGCCATGGTGATGGAGCCACCGCTGTGTCTCCCCGCAGGCACCTGCCTGCCCTCCTTTAGTTGTGTTCTCCTCCCAAGTAACTGAGGTCCTTCATCAACAGGGTTTTATTTAGCAGAGCAGCCATGAAGTCAGATGCTTTTTGACTGACAAAAAGCACGGGAGAATATTGTAAATGTATCAATCTGAATGTTCCTATTTTTCAGAAGACAGTGAGAAACCGTTCTCCTTTGGGCTGAAGACACTGAAATCTCTGAAGGTAGGGGTTTTACAGCACGGCTTTTACCTATGCTGGGAGAGTTGGGACCGCTGTGAATTGCGGTTTTCCCTCTTATCTAAAGGCATTTCTTCTCTACAGTGTGTCATAAACATGGAGAAGCACCATCTCGTTCTGGGGAAGACGGACAGGGAAGAAATCCCGTTTGTGGGCAGCGGCAGCGCTGAGGCAGGCGAGCAGTAAGTTGGCTGGGGAGGGTTGCTGCCTGTGTGCTGCCCAGCCGGCCGGCTGTGCCCCTGCATGGCCACGCAGTAGCCGCCACGACAGCTCACCAGCACTGCCAGAAATGGGTTTCATCAGCTTATTGAATTTGGAAATAAAGTCCCTGGCTTTTTCAGCAGCCTTTTTCAGCTTTTGCTGCCTTTTTAAACTTTTTTTCCCCAATAAACTCTGTGTAGCAAAAGGGGTATCTGAAAAGACATGAGCAGCCAAGTACCTTGGGAAATGTACTTTGTGGAGGTCATTAGGAAGACTCCTTGTGTGCTGCTTTGGGAGTGTTCCCAAACAAACCTTTTTCTGGAAAATATTTATGAAACAAGGTGAATAAACCCACATAAATGTTTTGCGAAGTGCAGGAGAGAGAGATCCTGCATGGAGATAACGATGTTGCCACTTCTTCCCGCATTGCCCCAGCTGCCCTGCCAGCTGCTCCTTATGTCCTGGATTTTTCCAGCCTTATGTCCCTGTAGGAAGAGAAAACTGTGCTGTCCATTCAGGTACCACCTAAATGTGTGTAGGTTGTGATGGCTGGCTCTGCAGTCAAGCAGGCAGCAAGCAAGGCAATCCCCCTCCTTCCAGACACTGCACAGGGCTCCTCCTGGCTGAGCACTGTGAAAGAGAGACATACCACCAGCTCCTGCCTCTGAGAGCAGGTACTGGGTGCCTGAGAGGGGAATTTGTACTTACATGCCTCTCTGGCTTAGCAGGCAGCTCTTGTGGTTGCTCAGCGATGCATGCTTCAGTCACAGCCATCAATAAACCTTTGCTCACTGCATAAGAAAGTGCCTTTGTTGAATTATGTAGGGTAGCACCTTCTTTAACTACCCAACACGACCAGATATAGTCATTTTGCAAGTCCTACAACCCCCATGCAGCTTGAGCCTGCTATGCTAGGCACTACTGTGCTTTAGGAGCTCGGGCAGGAGCTGGGAAGGGGCAAACCTTCCTCAGCCCAGCTCATTATATTTATGCTCCTTGTGGAGTACACAAGGGATATACAGAATCAGGATGTGCACCCTGCCATGTGCCCAGGACAGCCACTGGCCTCGGGTGCTGCCAGCATGGGAGCCCGAGGGGCACACGCTGCAGTGCTAAACCACAGGATGTTTTCCCTGTCTCCTCTGAAACAGGGCTGTGAGATGCGTAGTGTAGTTCCATCACCACTGCAGTGATGAAGCATTTCTCGGTACTGCATTCAAGGCCAAATTATGCTGCCTTTTTTTTTTTTTATCTCATGAAAAATGCCTGTTTTATTGAATGTCCTTTCCTTCCTGTTTTTCAGCAGTTTGGAGGCATAAAGAGAAATTGAAACACCGGCCCCACAACATGAGCTTGACATCAAAGAAATCCTGTGCAGCTGTTCCAGATGGACAGCAGCGTGCTGCTTTGAAAACGTTTATACTAGGCTACAGCTTGAGTAGAGCTAAATGAAATCCTGTTCAGTAGCCAGTAATTTAGAAATCTTGTCATGTTTATCTATGGGTTTTGAGAAACAAATGTGTGCTTATTTTTTGGACTTTTATATATAGTGTCCTGTTTATCACAAACAGTTGGGAAAACCTTATGAATTTCTTCTGATGAGAAAAATACTTTTTTATAGTGGCCTCATATGAGTAATTGTATCTAGCTGTGATTAGAGGCTATCAGAATGAAATTTTTATTAACGATTTTTCCAGGGGCTAAGTATTTATATTCACTTAATTGATATTGCCACATTGAAATGGCCATTACCAGGAAGTCATTCAGAATAAAATCACAATGCTAATACTACCTAGGAATTACAGCCCATCCTGTTAGCATAGTATTGTTGCCATGTAATTACGGGTGCAACTATCAGCTTGATGAGAAAGAGTAATTACTGAATTATTAATGGATTATAGGCTTCTCTGCAGTGTCATGGCAGCACGAAAACAGGGTTTGAGAGGGCTCCTGGGGTGATCTCCTGCAGCCCTCGGTTCGCTGTGAGGTTGGTGCTGCACAAGGGCAGCCCATCGTGGTGCCCTGGGCTCTGGGCAGGTGCTTGGCCAGCCTTGCCACATGCAGCCTGAAGCACCATCTGCACCCGGGTAAGCACTGGTGCAGGCCATTCACTCCAGCAGGGCTTCAGTGTGGCTGCCAGAGATGCCATATTTTTAATATCTATCTACAGATTGCCTGGGAACTTAAGTACAACACTAACCTTGATCACCCTCAGGGCAAGTGGGAGTTTTCGCCAGGACAAACACTTTACTGGGTTCCTGTCCTGTCACAGCAGGGCTCACGTGCTGGTCACTTGCAGATCAGAACAAACATATAGTATTGCTTCAGGGAGCCTGGCCTTGTACCAAATCAGCTTTCTAGATTTTTAAAAGCTAATGGGAATCAATACTGTCATCTGCTGAAGAGGCATCTTTAACATTCATAATGGTAACCCGATGTTTGTGCATCTGCCTCTGGGCAGTCAGTGAGGGCCAGTGCTGCAGGAGCAGGGGCTGCTCTGGCATCCCCCACTTAGCCAAAGCCCCGTGGCCCCAGGCAGGCACTGGCTTGACCAGGCTGTGAAGTCCCCTAAAAGATAAAAGCCACTGTTCATGTGCTTAAGCCTCCCTGCAGACATCAATGCCCAGCTCACCCAGGCATTCTGTGGTGTGTAGCATCAGCTGCAAGCAACATCATCACTGGCATTTCCCCTTGAGAAATATCTCAACATTCCTGGGTAAGGACCAGTAACTCTTTTCACCTCCTGGCCATTGGGCTCAGGTCCTGCAAGCCAGGCTCCTGCCAGCTTTAGCCAGTCTCTGCACAGTAACAATCTCATGCTTGCCATGGTGTCTAAGCTGGAGCTTTGTCTCTTGCAGTGGGTTTGAACCTCTTTTCAATATTGGGTATGACTATCAAAATTAAACTGTCTGTATTTTGAGCTATTTTCTATTTTGCTGATAAGTTTCAGTGCTTTCTCTACATACAGTATTTTATATAACACAGCTATATATATTATATATATATTTACAGGGTTGGGCTGGCCCGGGCAGTCCCACCCTTGTGCTGTAGAAATATTTCACTAAATATGAAATATATTTGATTATTTTATATGCTATGAGTTTGGTATTTTGGTACTTCTTTCTTTCTGTGCTTTATTATTGTGCTAAATGTTAAATTAAATCTAAATAAAGTTATATTATTATTGCTGTTTATTTGCTTGTACCCTGGATATGCTTGTTATTTGTTTCCAGTGCACATCTCTGCTGAGGAGTTAATTTCTCTCTTTACCCTGGTAGGGTCTCCACAGTGCTTTCATGCCCACATGTGCTTCCCACAGAAGGGGAAGTGCTGTCAGACGGTGCAGAGAGCAAGCAGGCTGAATAGCACCTGGCACTTGAGGTAAAGTGTGAGCATTTGAGATCCCAGTCTTTTCTTGCCATACACCTCCCTCCCAAAGGAGGTGTGAGATCCCGCTTGTGCTGTTCTGGGTTTTATCATTTGGAAGGCTGTATGTTTCTACCATGTTTTGTGAGCTCGCTGAGGCAACACCCACCAGTGTAGGGGCATCTGAAGGTGTCTCTGTAGACATGAAGAAGCTAGGAAATAAAGTGGTCAGAGCAGGTCAGGCATTCATGCAACAGCTATGTGACTACAAGCAGAAGATAAGCAGCTTCAGGTCAAAGTCTTCCCCAATGCTTTGTCTGTGGATTTAAGGGCTTGCTGTCTCTGCCCAAGTAGGCTTTACACCACTTCAGCTGGAGTTGATCTACTGATGAGAACTTATCCTTTTACCCACTCAAAGACTCACAGCAAAACCCTTTGGTGGATCAGTACTCCAAGCTGGGTAAAAGTGTGTCTTCAGTGCTGGGCTGCCTTCCTCAGCACAGAAAGAAGCCAGACTCCAGCTATAAAGTGTAGAAACAAAAAATGAGGATAAATGCACAGGCAAAAATAAGTTCTTGTGCTTCCTGGAGCTGCTACAGGTTTCTAGACTTACTCAGACTATTTCTAACGCTAGACAGCAGAGTCCTAGCACATGCAAATGAAAAATCAATGGGCAAAATATCACCCCTTCAGCATAGAGCAGGGCTAGCCCTGGTGCTGGTGGCCTTTCAGAGTTGGCTTCTGCAAGCAAGATGCTCTCTAAGACAGGACAGCTGCTATAGGAGAGTTCACACGGGTCATACACTAGACTTCTGTACACAAGCACTTGCATGGCCACAGAGGTAAATGGTAGAGTGGCTGAGCATTGCAGACCGGCTCAGCAAGCCCTGGCTGATTTCTCTTGCTTATCTCTAGCACGGATGTGTGCCTGTGCACCTTTGTCAACCTCTCACTGATGTGGGTTTGCAGGAAGCTCAGTCATGGCCCTGCAACCAGGGGACCAGATGTATTTTGGCATGTGCCTGAGGGCAAGATGGCAATGCTTGTCTGGGATTAGAGAATTTAGGAGACAAAAAGGCAGTTGCCAGCAGATGTCATGAGAAGCCTCTGGGGTGGTGGGGAGTTTTGTTAAATGATTTATGCCCCAGCTGGTGAATGATGTCGTGCTGCAAATGAACATTTTGCAGCTGACGACAAGAACAACCCATTGCCCAAAGTGAGCCAGTTGCTCCTTGGCCCAAGGACTCCCCACCACTACTGCTTTTGCTCAGGTAGTCAGTGAGACACCTTCAACCCCTCCAATGTCTTGTCTTCTTTTTTGTCATGCCTAAAGTGGAGGTGAAGCGTGCAAAGAGGAAGATGTCAGAACATACAGGATCTTGATGCTTGGGCTCCTGCAGTTAAGATGGCTGTGATAGTGGATAGTGATTAAGACATCAAAGCCTGCTACAGACTTTAGAGATCTGGACAGTTGGTGGGGAACAGCTGCCAGGCTCCCAACTTACGCCTATCTTTCACTGTAAGTGATGCCACGGAGGCCACAAAGGCAGCATCCAGGGGCTGCGGAATGGGGCTCTCCCCATGACCACTTGACCTCCTCTCCACATCAGTCAAAGCAGCTATAGAGCTGACCAGGCAGTTTAACTCTTTCTGGGCTGAGTGCTCTGCAGCAGCACTTGCAGCTTATCCAAGTGGAAAGTTAAAAGGATATTGCCAGGATTAGCCCTACAGCAACATTATTCACATGCATTTTGTATCCTGCTAAGATCGACCATTTTTTCATTGCCTCTGCAGAAGCAGCTGATCAGGTGAGACCCACTGGGGCATCTCTCCACAGTCAACTGCAGCATAATCTGTTATCTAAGAGTTCTCCAGGGAGGTCCTTTTTATGGGCTTTTCTACTACTGTTTTGCTGATGATAATGTGATGCTCAACATGTTGTGAAAACAAATGTGAATCGTATGTCTCAGAAGCAAATAACTAGATGACTGATTTCACTATAAACATACGATACTCTTCATCACAGCCAGGGGCTGGAGAGCATTTCTAAATACTAATGTGCACTGATGTTTGGAGCCTTCTCTGATGGGAAATGATACTTAAATGTAACATCAAAAGTTCTGATGTATGGAGCAAAATCTAGAAAACACATCCTACCGAGGAAAGCTGCTTTACTTTTTTTTGTGTCCAGTTCTTGCACCTTATAACATAAAATATTTGCTTTATTTTCCCCCAGTGCTTAATACAGGTTCATTGAAAAAGGTGAATCTTTGATATTTTATTAGAGTGGTTTTGTTCTCTCACAGCTTTCCTTCTCAGCTGGTTTAGGCTTGACTCTCCCTGGCTGAGACAAGGGACATGAGTTGGCTGTTCTTTGTGGTGCACCGGGAGGGGAATTTTTTTACATCCCCAATGTTTTGCAGTTGTAGGGAGTGAAGCTTCTGACCAGAGGAAGGCTCAGAGGGGCTTTCCGGGTCACTGTTGAATGACATCTCTGTCAGGGAGCTACAAAGCGCCTTTCAGAGTGTGATGGCGGTGTTATTGCTATTACCTGCAGATTTTATATGCCAGGGATGGAGTGAGATCCGAGCAGGTATGGGCCTCCCCACTGCAAAACCACCTAGTCCCCATGCCACAGTGGGGAGTGATGAGACAGTGGGCACATATGACCAGGTCTTGCCTTGCAAGTCTCCAAAGCAACAGCACTGGCACCTGCTCAGGCCTCTTCTCACAACCCTGGAGGAGATGCTGTGAATTTCAGAGCCCTCCCAGCACGAGGCTGGGACAGCACTGAGCATCACTTCAAGAGGACTCTAAATCTCTCCCAAGGGCCGTGGCTGCATGCACGTCACAAGAGTAGACCCCAGGAGGAGTGGTAGGTTTTCTCCAGTCTCAGAGATGCACACACCAGATCCTCCTAAATACAAGATTCTACCTTGGCATGGCCTCAAACTGGGGCATCCAGGTCCAGAGGGGTTGAGCTGTGCAGTTAGAAGGCCCAGGACATCAGGGGTCTTTGCCCAGAGCATGTACATGCTTTTCTTGTGAATTACTGCACACCTCCTAACAAAGGAGCTTGTTTTTGTGTCTGCTGTGACAGCTGTGGTGATGTGAGTGGAAGGGCTTTTGACATGACTGGCATTATTAATGCAGGGTTTCCCACGAGGTTTCCAAGCAGCCTTGTCAAGAGAAAACAAGAGGTGACAGCCTCCCAGAGATAGGGACAGGTGGTGAGGACAGACCCTGTCTGTCAGGATGACAACTGGCAGCCACCACTCTGGTTTTGGGGAGAAATCTCTTTCCTTTTGGCTGCGATGGAGAGGGGGCTGAGCACAGCGAGGCGGCAGGAGGTCACCACGGTGGATGTGCTGGTGTCACTCAGCTGCTGTGCTGTTACTCAGCCCTGAAGCATCTTTCCTGGTGATGTCCCATATAGGCAGGTTTGAAAAATACGTGTTGTAATTATCTATGTTAAGCCCTTGATACTTTTCACTGCATTATTCTGGGTTGAAATGAACTCTTCCCACTCCTTCCTTGCTTTATGTATCTCACTTTACCTAGTACAAGACCAAGCCACAGTATATATTGGGTTTGAAAAACGCAGGGCTGGATACACTGAGCAGAAACAGTTTCATTGTGATGCCTGATCATTAGCCTCTTCCCCAAAGCCCGAGAAACTGGCATGAGATGGTCATTAGCTGGGATCTGGGCTTCCCAACATCATAACCATGCCTCCCTGGCTGGCTTGGGCAATCTGACACTTTGCCCTTGCCCTGAGAGATGCTGGGCTGGTTTGGCAGGGCTTTGCCTGAAACAACCCCACATGGCTTTACAAACTGTGAAACAAAGTTATAAATAGTAACAAACAACAACAACAACAAAAGCTTTTTCTTCTCCCAAAATACCCCTTGAGCCGCCCCTGGGTGTTTGAGTCCCCAGTGCAGTACTGGGTGCCCCCACAATTCCATCTCCTGCTCTTGTACCTGGTGCAATGTTGCAGTTAACTGCAATGCTTTCAGGTTTCCCCTCTTCTCACTGTGCATTCCACACAGTTTGTTATGTCTTAGTTAAAATGCAAAGAACTTTGATGTTATGTGCACTGTCTTGGTCAGAGATCTGGCCGCTGCCTGGGTACCCAGGGGTGCAGGGGAGCATGGGCCATCTTGTGTCCCACCTCATCCCCTGTGAGAAGGGCTGACAGCAGGTGAGCACAGCTGCTGGTAGAAGAGGTAAATTTGGATGAAGGATGGGAAGAAGAGAGAGAAATTGGTGATTTTTTGGGACAAGATCTATTAGTGTGTTAAAACTCCTTCTTTCCACTGCCTAGGTACAGATGAGAGAACAAACCTCCTGGGTTTAGAGAGGGGAAGAGCTGGCATCTTCCCTGACCATCTCCACCTGAGTGAAACTGCTGTTGGCAGGTCTTGTTATCCCTGGATCTAGAAGCCAAAATAGTAGGAAACCTGCCAGAGAGATGGACACTTGCAAGCTGCAGTGATGTGCTTGTTTATCAATTGGGAAGGAGAAGGTCTGGACAGGATTTTTTGTGATTCTGTCAGACAATGGTAGATAGGCTTAGCCTATTTTACCACACCTTTTAGGTTTCTACTATGACTTTTTTAGGGGATTATAGGTTTTTGCAAAGTCTCGGGGATGGAAAAAGAGGAATCTTATGAAAAATCCTGGTTTGTATTTACATTGTGCTGAACTATCCTAGGAAATAGCTGTTTTCTTTTTTGCACTTAAACAATGGTATGTGACATCCTTTTAAAACTTTTTAAACTAAAACTTTCAAGAGCTTTGTGTGATGCATATAAAGACAGTACCAGATAGTCTGAGTTTCGTCTGCACTGGAGGGAGAACATGACTGCCTTCTCCATTGCTGTCAAGAGGAAGTTTTCCTCCCTCTCTCCCAGACATGGTTTGCTTGCAGTTTTCCAGCAAAATATGCATTTTCAAATGTCCCCTGGCACATTATCTGTTTATCAAATACGTATCCATCACTTGAGTCATCTGCGTGACTAACATCCCTCACTCTGTTGCACACAAGAGTCAAGGGAAACACAAGTTAAAGCAAACTAATTAATAGCCTGAGACAGGATGGTGCTACAGGGAACCTTTTTAGCCCCCTCTTGCTGAGTTATTTCTGTATTGGAGCGCAACATAAGCAACATTTGTCCCCCTGAAGGCAGGATTCACTGCAGCATTCAGAGCGAGCATCAACAAGAGACAGTCCCAGTTGTGGTGGTAACTTGTGTTTGCTGAGTACCAGATTTTTTTCCTTTTGGTGACGGATCCCACATAGGATTCATAAAACCAGAGGCCTGAGATAACCCACATATGCAGTTGGCAAATGATTCTTAGGAGAAATTGTAGTAAAAAAAAAATGAGGTTTAACTCAAGGGTGGGTGACAGTTAAAATAGTGATGATGACTGTGCTGGTGACTCCAGCCTGTTCTGTCAAAGGTATCTGGCAACGTGATTGAGCACAGGCAGATCAGAATAGCACACAGACTGTCCTGGAAGTTGCCTTTTGGAAGTTTCTCTTGGTCCCAGCTAAGTGGGGCTGGCTGCGAGGAGGTCACTGCAGTGGGACAGGTTGTCTTTTGGCCTGCCAGGAACTTCACTCATCTGCTTCTCCGGTCCCCTAGTCCCTATTTGGTTTTTTTTATGGTTTGAAGAATTAGGTCTCCAAATGTATGTCTGAGTTGCAGACAAACATGAAAGGTAAGAAGGATATGGCATTCACTGTCAGCAAACCCTGGCGCTTACTTTTGCTCAAGTGAGGAGCCTTGGAGGTGATGACAGTGCTGACTGTGCACCCCCAGCTTCTGCCTCCTGTAAGGGAGCCTTTGCTTCCAGACTGATTTGATCCTCAGCATAAAGTCCATTTATAGCGAAGTCAGGCTGCTTTTAACCTAGTTAAGTGATACTGGTTTCTGCTGTTTGGTCTCACTGCAAAGGAGATGGTCACCAGAGCAGTGCTGGAGCTTCACTAGTGTTTGTGCATGGAGGAGACAGCACAACATCAGGTCTGATTTCTCCCTCTTGCTCGGAGCGTTATTGCCTTTACACAGGACATTGTCTCTGGTGTGCTGGTCAGACACAGCAGCTGCAACCAAAACCAGCCATGAAGTTCAATTTCCTTTCAAGTGGCAGGTTGTAGGCAGAAGTACGAACAGTGAAAAGTGGGGAGAAAAGATGATGTGTCCTGATGACCACTGGTGTTGGCTGCATCTGTCCTGTCTCAGCAGCCAGGTCCAGTTTAACTGCCCGTGTTATGCTTACAGCAGGATTTGAAGCACTAACGTGGTTGCAGCTATTTTAGGGTGATGCCAGGTTGCATTAGCCTTTTGTAAATGCTATTATTTAACATGCTGCACAGATTAAAGATGAGGTGTTGTGCATGAGGGTGTGCACGGGTCAGCTCGAGGAACCACGGCCTGAGGTTTTCAATGCTAACCTCATCCCATTGAAATTCCCTCAGGATGAGGAAGCTAGCTGGTTTAGATATCTCTGCAGACACACAGACATATTTAATATGAATGCAAATATGCAGGAATAAGCTAGGAAGAAGGTCTCACTGTAGGCAAATTAAAATCAGAAGGAAAGGGCAGTAATGGGGGGGTGAATTAGCCAGGCAGATAATCAAGCAGAGTCATTTCACCTCCAGCAGAGTATGTGCATCCATCTCTGATGAACATTAAACTCCAAAAAGCTTTTGGGAAGCAGTTGGAGGAAATTTTGAGAAACAGCATGCTTCTTGCAGAGCAAATGGAAATGGCAGGGAGAGTGAGAAGCTGCTCTACAAAGTACTGAGGTCCCCAGGAGAATACCTACCTACCTCAGATGATCTTACCTCTTCCCCTCCTCTCTTTTGCCTCCTGCATCATGGCATCCAGGACTGGTCCCATTTACTCAGCCTTAGCAGCTAAATGCAAATTTGGAGGGAAGAGAGTCGCAGGGTGATTTTAGACCAAAAGGCCAGACTAGCTACATCTGTAGCTCTCTTCTTGCAGTTGTGCCTCCTTCACTTGCACCTGTAAGAGTGAACACACAGACACCAAAATCAGCTTCTTAAATTCTGGGACGATTCACAAAAAATAAGGTCACCACAGATGGAGGTATTTCCTCTGCCAGCGATGAAAGCATCTGTGTTCATTCACTAAGTCCATACACCTTTTTCATACTTAGGTGGTGCATGTAATTTTTAGCTCTTAGCTTTTCTCATCACTGCAGAATTCCCTGATAACCTCATCAACAGATGAAGGCAATTACAGCTGAAATACCAGCTTGGGTAAGCCTGACTTGTTTTGATTCCTACATGAAATCAAATCTTCAACTTGAGTTTGGAAAAGGAAAGGCATCTCTGCAAATTCTGGTTAATAATTTAAGAGTGTTACTCCCTTGCTAATTCAAAGTAGCTCTCTTTAGTCAAAGCCAGGTAAGCCAGAGCTGGCAGGAGAGTTCACAGATGTAGGCTAGGAAAAGTACATGTTATCTGGGAATCAGGGAGAGTGAGACTTTAGGGTGTTCTTCCTCTGAGATTAGTGCTGGCCCATGGGCACCACAAGCAGACTGGTGGTGCAGGTCATTTCGTGGCTTTCCTCTGACTTCACTCTGCTCTTCTGTGTGTGTTCTTTCTTAAAGCAACCACATAACATCCTGCAGAAGCGCCTGATGGAAACAAATTTATCAAAATTACGAAGCAGCCGAGGCAGCTGGGCTCCAAAGAGTGACATCTCAGCCCAGACCAACAAGATGAATCAAACCAAACTGGGCAGCTTGGGGAAAATGGAGGACGAGGAGCTCATAGTGGTGAGCTGCCAGGTAACAATCCCTCCCCAAGGCTTCTAGTTTTTTTCCTTCCAAGTTTTATTTCTGACAGCCTCAAGTTGTGTTCTTGCTCCCCATGTTTCCTGGTTAGGGCTGTACTCCACTGGGGCTGTTACAGCTGTGACGATGCTCTCCTTCTGCAGCGCAGAGCTGCTGTGGCACAGACCCTCATCTGGGTATCTCAGAGAAAGCTGGTCTGATGGAGTTCAGGGCAGAGGGAGTAGCCAGGCTGGAGCAGCATGCTGAAATGCTGAGGAGTAATTATCTATGACGAGTCCCTCTGCTCACAACCTATTTGTTTTCCTCAAATGCCATCGTTCTTTCCCCAAGAGTAATTTCACATTTCTCCTCCTTACCCTCACACTGTTTGGTATCTCACACTGTCCACAACACCCTCTCCTGCCTGGGGCTGCCCTTTCTGCTCTCGGCAAGGGCAAATACTGATGGAAAGGGCTCAGGACCCAATATCATGTTGTTTAGTAGCATCACCTTATTCAAAAGGCAGCTTAAGACCTAGCTCTTGGGTATATGGGGTGGATGAGGCTATACTTTGTGGGCACTGAGCATGCAGTGGAGCAGGGATGGGGTGGCACAGGGTGGCATTCAGAGGGGACCAATGTGTGCAGAGCAGAGACCTCAGGTGCCCTGCACTCATCTGGCACCCACACATCCTCTGCCATTTCTGCTTGTTCTTGCAGTGTGCAGGAAAGGAGCTGAAGGCCGTGGTGGATACCGGCTCGCAGCACAACCTCATGTCATCTGCCTGCCTGGACAGGCTGGGGTAAATATCCAGCTGGGTTTCTGTTTTGTGGGAACTCATGGCACCTGGCAGCACAGGCAGTGCTCCTGAGGCTGGGGCTTCACTCATGCCAGCAGTGGCCGTTCTGTGAGTGCTTTGGGCCATGCCAGGCAAGACCCTGAGCCTCCTGTTACAACCAAATCCTGGTTTATTCTTAAATATCCTTGCAGGGAGCTGAAATAGAATGCCATTTGTAACAACCTCTTCACCTCTGAGCAAACCTCTTCAGAGGGCTGGATGTATTTGTGTTTTTTCAGCGCCTGCCTGTTTGTCATTCAGTGCCTTATGAGACAGCTGAAGTGCCCCTAGCCTTCTGTGTCCTGAGGCAGGCGGGGCTGGGATAGGCCATATCCCCACAGCGGGTATAAAGTGGCTGCGTGGTCACGCCACTGATCTCTGAAGAGCAGGATCAGGCATCAACTCACAGGGTGGCAAGGAGATTTTGGCACTTGATTCCCATGAAGTCATTGCATTTTATTGACAACTTGCAACAATTAGGCAAAAAATGATTGCAGTTGCTCGCTGAACACTAGTGCAGGCCCTGAACGAACAGTGCCTGTTTTCTGCCCAGACAGTAATCACTTCTTTGCATGACAGTGTTTAGTGGCTGGAAGGTGGCTGCACTTACTATAAACTTGTTGCAGACTGTGGAGCTGCTCAGCCCAGCTCATGGATGGTAACAGTGCATTTGGAGAAGTCTTATTTTTCAAGGTGCGGTATTGGTTGCTCAACACATCTGAGTCTGCTCTCTGTATTACTTGTGTGTGTCCTGTGTAGTTTTTTCAGCACCACTCTGCTTCAGCAGTCCCACCCTTCAAAGAGCACTTAAAAAACAAGTTAGAGTCACTTTCCACTGTCAGGTTATGGAGATTCCCTCCTGATTTAAGAGAGGTCACTTTCATAGCCATCGGCCAGCTAGCTGCAGCTAAAAGGCCTGTGTCTCTCTCCAGTGTTATCAGCAATGAGGGAGTTTTGGATCCTGGTTGGTGGGATCCTGTGGACATGGGGCTGAGCAACACTGGTCCAGCGTACAAAGCCTGTGTGTGTGTGACATAGAATCATTATGGTTGGAAAAGAGCTTTAAGATTGAGTCCAATCACTAAGCTCAAACTGCCCAGCCCATCGCTAAAGTAAACCACCAGAATTAGAAATTCTTTATGTAATACTGTATTTAAAACAGTGAAAACACTAATTAAAAAATCACAAGAACAAGGTTAATTTTCCCACAAAACTGGTGACAGAATGTGTTACTCAGGTGGAGTGAGGAAAACCATCATTCACTGTTACATTAACTCTTTGTTCTCCAGAGAGGGGGCTCCAAAAGCAGCCAGGCAGCTTATGTTTTGTTACAATATTGAGAACATTTATTCACATCTTCATATGTTCATAGGTTTGGTTTCTTCTGTCTAGTGGCATCGCTGGTAGTATGACAAACATGATTTAATGTACCCACATTAGTGCTGGCAAAAAATATTCTGAGATATTCCATGTATTTTCATATATCTTTTTCAATTTTAAAAATTAGATATATATTCCACAATTCAGAATGGTTTCCTGGATTCTAAGACAGATTAACAAAAGAGTTAAGTCCAGGGCTTTGATGCCTGGCTCGCTCTGTCCTCGCTGTGGTAGGTCCATGTGACAACGGGCACCGCTCCAGGACATTTGACTTCAAATTAGTGCAAGCACGTGTGGCAATGATAAAACATGGGTTTTGTTGAAATCTAGGCCTGGACAGCAGCAGGGCAGAGGCATGTTGGGCAATTTTGCTGCTGTTCCTGCCAGGGCAGCAGGGCCCCACAGGATGGCTTTGCTGGGTGCTGCTGCCTGAGGTCAAGGCCCAGTGGCTTTGGGCACAGGCCCTGCTGCTGACATCTCTGGGTGCCTCAAAAGCACCATGTGTGTGCCCCAGCCAAAGACCTCAAGTATTCCCTTCAGTGGATAGAGAAGCCATTGGAGTTGACTACACTCAAACAAGCCACTCTGACTTGTCTTGGGACAGAGTAAAGACAGCTCAGGGCCAAGGAGCTAAAAAACTACTTCTTGATATGTTCCTGCTGCTTTTTAAGTCCAGCCCCCAAGGGAAACAGCAGAAGGGATGGAGGAGATCTCTCTGCTACCCCTCCTGGTCCTTCTATCTGCACTAAATGGTGTGGGCAGTTCCTACCTCAGTCCCAGAGCCTCTAGTCCCCCCAGGACAGACGGGCAGACACACACATGCACATGCTGCTGCAATGCAGCTCAGCAGGAAGGTACCTCAAATACCCAAAAATTGATACAGGTTTTATTGAAGGCAGAGATCATTGCTTTGATCTGCCTTTCCATTACATTCTTATTCAGTTTACAAGAGAAACTGAAGCTAAATAATTAATCAGTGTTGTCAGACTTGTTCATGGAGTGTAGATAAAAGAAACAACTGAATATCTCTGACCTCCTTTTTTCCTTTTCTCGGGCTGAACGTGATTCATCTGTTCACATTTCCCCTGAATAAACCCAGCAGCAGCATCTGCTAACAAGTGTGGGTCAGGCACATTGCCCTGGCTGTGAGGTGTGGGGGCACAGTGTTGGCAGCTCCGCTGGCGGGAGTGGAGTATCCCTTCCTTGTACCCACCTGCATTAGAAGCAATTTTAGATCAGCAGCTTCCCCAAGTCTCGAGGAAACATAGGAAGAAATATTCCTCTGGTAAAAAGCAAAGTCCAATAAGAAGCTGTGCTTGGGGCAAGGGCTTATGCAGCCACGGGGCTGAATTTTGGGTCATGCTATGGTCTGACATGGGTGTAGGCTGCTGGCTATATGCAGAGCATCACAGAAAGCCTGCCAAGGAAGCAGCTTTCCAGTAATGGGAATAGGTAAAAGGGGCAACTAAGACCACTCAAGTGTAAGTGCCTTCCACATGCTGTTTACTCCTTGCTGGAGCAGACCATCCATGTCTGTTTCATGTCAGAAGTGTTTTCAATGTGCAGGTTAAAAGAGCATCTCAAAGCACTCCCTGGTGAAGAAGAGATGGTTTCCTTCCCATCCAAGGGGAAGGCAATTGGCCAGATTGAGTGCCTCGTCCTCACAGTGGGAGCAGTTCCTGTGGAGTGTGCAGCCTTCGTCGTGGGTGAGTGGGTCTGTGCTCATCTGGTGTGGGCTGGGTTCTGCTGCTTCTCACCTCAGGGGAAAAACGTCCAGGAACACATTAAAATGAAAATAGAAATACTGCTTTACTGCAGCAAAAGTCGCTGTTTGGCCCTTCAGATGGAGAGAGGGAGGATGCATTCAACAGGGCTGTGCTGGCGACACCGGGCTTGTGATCTGCCATGGTGATGGAGCCACCGCTGTGTCTCCCCGCAGGCACCTGCCTGCCCTCCTTTAGTTGTGTTCTCCTCCCAAGTAACTGAGGTCCTTCATCAACAGGGTTTTATTTAGCAGAGCAGCCATGAAGTCAGATGCTTTTTGACTGACAAAAAGCACGGGAGAATATTGTAAATGTATCAATCTGAATGTTCCTATTTTTCAGAAGACAGTGAGAAACCGTTCTCCTTTGGGCTGCAGACACTGAAATCTCTGAAGGTAGGGGTTTTACAGCACGGCTTTTACCTATGCTGGGAGAGTTGGGACCGCTGTGAATTGCGGTTTTCCCTCTTATCTAAAGGCATTTCTTCTCTACAGTGTGTCATAAACATGGAGAAGCACCATCTCGTTCTGGGGAAGACGGACAGGGAAGAAATCCCGTTTGTGGGCAGCGGCAGCGCTGAGGCAGGCGAGCAGTAAGTTGGCTGGGGAGGGTTGCATTTTGTATCCTGCTAAGATTGACCATTTTTTCATTGCCTCTGCAGAAGCAGCTGATCAGGTGAGACCCACTGGGGCATCTCTCCACAGTCAACTGCAGCATAATCTGTTATCTAAGAGTTCTCCAGGGAGGTCCTTTTTATGGGCTTTGCTACTACTGTTTTGCTGATGATAATGTGATGCTCAACATGTTGTGAAAACAAATGTGAATCGTATGTCTCAGATGCAAATAACTAGATGACTGATTTCACTATAAACATACAATTTAGGGCTGTAGAGTGCTTGGTTTATTTTATGGGGCCAACAGAAGTTGAGGTGGAGATGAGGTACTGGGTTTCCATCAGTTGGAAGTCTGCTCCTTTTTGTAAGCTGATTTTTATCTTTTTTTTTTTCCTTTTTTTCTTGGGCTGTGCAACACTGGGGCTAGTTCAGCCCTGTGCTGGTCTCCTTCTCCCCAACCACATTGTTGATGAAAGGCTACAGTCTGTGCAGATGACACTGTAGGTACCAGTGACATTTCACTAGAGATGGCATTGCTGAAAAGCCAATTGATTTAATGTTACTAGAGTGGCGCAGCCACCACTACCTCAACTCTCAAAATGGATGTGAAGACAGCCAACAAGCTAAAAATACCAGGAGCTCGGGAATAACAGGAAGCCAAAGCAGCAGAACTAGCTGGGGAGATGCTGCAGGGCCGTTCTTTCTTTCTTTTTTTGAATGTGGCAGGATTGATGCCTGGGGCTTGTGAGACAGCAATCCCCACTGTGGCTGCACCCACTGTTAGACACAGTTTGGCTCTTCAGAAAAGCATCTTGGCTCACGCAATGGGAAGCAGTGGAAAGCTACATGCTCGTTAAATGTAAAACCACCCAGCATCCTAGAAATTGGTGGTGCATCTGCAGAAGGTGGGGAGCTCTTGATGTCATTTCAGCCCTGCATGTCTTGCCTCTGCTGTCTACATGCCCACCTCCTGGCAGTGACAGGGTCAGCACTTATCTACTGCACAACTCCTTTCACCTGTCTTGCTCAAAGACCAGGAAAAACAATCTCCTTTCTGCAGAGAGCAGGGAGACTCTGCTGCTGAAAACAAAACTTAATCGAATCATTGAATTGAACAGAAATACCCAAGGGAAAACAATATAGAGTAAGGTGAATGGAAAGTGCAACCAGCCCCTTTAAGATCCCCTTCGCCTACTTCTCCCCGCTTCCTGGGTTCAGGCACCTGATCCTGGTATTTTTACCTCCCCCTCCCCTCCATGAGCAGCACAGGGGGCAGGGAATAGGGATGCAGTCAGTCCTTTCCTGATGGCTCCTGCCACTTATCTGGCTTCTGACAAGGAGGACTCTGCCAGTCCTCCCTGTTCCAGCACAGGGTCCCTCAGATGCTAGGCAGCCCTGCACGGGCTGCTCTGACATGTTTGTCCTAGGGGCTGCAGCTCCTCTCTGCTTCCTCTGGCGTGGGGTCCAAAGTACTCACCCTCTCTAGCAGAGGGTCCTCTTGGAGTTGCTGGCAATCATTAGTCCTGCCACTGTCCTCCGTGGGTTGCAGGGGGACAGCTGCACTCTCACCACAGCTGCAGGGAGGCATTTGGTTAGGTGTTCCTCATCCTTTCTTCTTTCTCTAATTGCAGGGTCTGTGTGATCACCTCCATCTTGCCCTACTCTTCCACCTCCTCCTATGCACTACAATTTTCCTTTCTTCAGTAGTGATGGCAGAGGCACCAGATTGGCCCAGCCAGGCCAGAAGTGGGTCCAAATCCATAGCTTGGGGAAGATCTGGGAACTGTTTATGGGGGCAGCACTGCAGCACCTTCCCTTTTACCAAGCAAAAGTGGCTCCTCACAAACCCATCCCACTGCCCTAGGTTGGTGGCAGAAGAAACTCAGTGGTTGCTCCTCCCAAAGAATGAAGTGTTGAGAGAGACCTGGACCCAGCCAGCTACAAACTCTCTCTGCTGTAAGGAAATGGCAGGCAGGGTAAAGTATTGCTTTACCTCCAACCCTGTGGTGCACAGCTGGCCAAGACATTTTCTAAGTGTTGCCAGCTAGGGAGTATCTCAATGGCAATGCTGGCAAAGGTGGAGCTCAAAAGTACTGCTTAGGGGAAAGAGCAATATTGAGACATATTCTCAATGAGAAAACCAATACATTTTAAAGTGTTGCTAGAAACCCCAGTCCTCTGTTCCTTTGCAGGGAGATCAGAGGCAACAAGGCGAACGATCAGATGCTCGATGGCTGTGAAACACTCTGAGTCATGGAGAACAAGTGCAAACAGCCTACATCTGAGAAACTTTGCAACACCAGGCAGTGCTGGCTATTAATTGAAAAGAAAAATGTAATTGGGGAGTGAATCATTGGTCTTCTGTGGATTACAAATCCAAAAACCGCTTCAAAATCCCTGGGTGGAAGACAAAGCCCAGCACAGGTGCATTGCAGCACAGTAACCTCGTTTTATCCAGGCCAGGAGAGATCAAGACACACAAAAAATGATCAGGATTTTGCTACTAGCCTTTTCAGGCACTGGTGGGGAAGCAGAAAACTCATACTTGGGTAAAACATTTGGTGTAATAGGGAAACTGGGTCTCAACAGTGAAGACATCTGAGAATCCAGTGAAGTGGGTGTGCTGTGAGCGGTGCCCTGGGAAGGGCAGTTTGGCTTTCTGGCTCAGCAGGTTTAGAGAGAAAATATATGGATTTTAAGCTCTTTCTGCTCACAGAGAGCTCATCTACTGAAAGCATCATAATGTTTTGTGGTTTTGGCTTCAGTGACGTTTTTCATATTGACTTTTCAAGCTAACAGAAGGGGAAATGGGCTCCAGAAGGAGACGACAATGTATTTTTAAAAACAAATTATGTATGAGGGCTAATTAACTTGGCATTTGCGGCTAAGCATTCTCCTAGATAGATTTGCTCCAACTGAGACCACATTTCAGTGCAGGGAAGCTTCTGCCTGCCATCTCTTTCCTCCTGCTGCTTCATATGCTGTGATATTAAGGTCACGAGCCATTTTCCAATGTTCTGTTCAGTGCCTTCTAATTAAGTAATGAGTAAGACAAAGATCCCAGGTAGGGTTTAGCTGTGAGGGTTGAGATATCTCTCAATGGGGCTTCTTATGGTCCTGGTCAATTTTTTAACAGCTATAAAGAGCCTAGTGGGACTGGCTTCTAGAGGAGCTTGCTACTGAGCAATGACTTAACCAGTGGAAATGTTGTTATTTTGCTCAGTGTAGAGAAGAGCTCTGAAAATGAGGGGAAGGAGACTGTGTAGGTGAGGAAATTATCTCCTCCTCAGGCACTAAGGTCTTGCCAAATAATTTGCTCTCTGTGCCTGCTCTGGTTATGGTTAGTGGCCCAGGGGGATGGACAGCCTGGATACATGGGCAGGATGAGGCAAGCGAAAAACCTCTTGTCCTTGCTGCTGCAAGCCCCTGCTGTGGTGTGCAGGACATGTCATCAGCAGCTTGTCCCACTACAGGAGCTCCTGTTTGCTTGTGCTATGCATGTGCTTCAGGGCTACATGGCGCAATGAGGCAGTGCTCCTTCCACTCAGTGGGGGAAGGCACAGCTGAAGTGAGAAAGCCTAAACTTGTTTAACAAATGGTGGTTATGTTGGCATCATTTGGGTGTTATTTAACTCTCAGCAAAGTCCTCCCTGTCCTGCCAAGATAATTTTACATCCCAGGGAGCATCCCTTGCCCTCAAGAGAGCATCAGAGATTGCGTTACTGGGAATTCACACATTAGCTAAGCAGTTATTGTAAAGAAGGGAAAATTGGGTTCACCTGTACCTATCCAGAGAGCAACTGCACACTATGTCAGTTGAAAAAAACCTACTTAGAGCAAGCATATGTAATGAATCACTATGGGCTAAACAAAGGAGGGTTAATAAGATGCTCTCATTCAAAAATTGTATTAGAGGATGCTGATGGCAATGAGCTCATATCAGTTGCTCTCCCTGCAGTTCCGCTCTCTGCTATCCCAAATCGAGTTAGGGTGATCCAGATGCACCTCTTATTGCTTTAGGAGAAAAATATGGCTTATTTTTTTCCCCAGGGTCACAGGTAACTAATGCAATACAGGCCAGGCACAGCAGAGGTAAAGCTCCAACCACAATGGTGTGAACCACCACGGTCGCAGTATGATCAGTGGGTTATCCCCAGGGCCCAGCTTTGGGAGAGAAAGTCTCAGGACTCCACTCGACAGGATGAAGGGATGAAATGCACCAACCATAAGACTGTTTTTTGGAAGGGCTGCCAGTGCTGCACGACTCTGTGCTTCTGTGCAAACAGAAGCCCTGAACTTCTTTCACTCTTTTACATTTTCTTAATTTTTAAGCCCAAATTGACACATCTTCAGCTAACAAGGTCAGTTATTCACCTTCCCCACTACTTGTAACCAAATACATGAACCCAAAAGACACAGACACAAGACGTAAACAAAACATTCAGTTGCTGTAAAGCCCAGAAGCTCTAACAAGGCTTCCGTATATTAAACATGATACAAACAGAATGGGCTCAGAGTCCAGCTTTTGAGGCTGGTGAGTAAAATTAGGGCAACTTGACTAATGACGACAACAGGTAGGCTGGCAAAAGGAAGGACAAGGGGTTTTGGTAGAAATAACTGCATGCTAAAATAATCCATAAGGGACTAATATTAATGACCAACTCTCCACACAGCTCTCCTGTCTGGAATACTCTGCCTACCTGAAAGCCTATCACAGCTGCATTTAGACAGGTATAGAAGAAGCCTCTCAGGGAGTACTGCTCAGAGTGGACTGCCTCCAGGTGAGTCCCACTCTCCAGGAAGAAAAGTAAGGCTATGTGTTTAGTAGAATTGCCTGCATTCATCTCCCCAGAGATCGTAGCTACTCGGCACCACTAAATCACAGTCAAATGGCTTTCAAAAAAAGCCACCCCACTCTGTTTGAAAAAAAAAAATCTTCACATTTTGAGATTTTTCTTGATGCAGCAAAGTTCTTTTCTGTCCTTGAGCTGAGAGAAATGGGTGCTCTTGTCAGGCAGAGGACAACCAGAAGCACATCTTAGAAGCACATGATGTACTGGGCTCTCTGGAGACTGCTAATGATGTTTGATTAATTTTCATTATCACTGTGAACAATCTTTGGTCTCTCTCTGCATCTGTCTCATTTAGAGTTGTCTTTTGTTTCGTAGTTAAATGGCAGCTTCTACAGACGGTGATTTAATTGTTCCTCAGCACCTGCTTGAAGCCGTCCAAGTTAAGGATGGACATTGTGTAATTTGCAGTGCACGTGATCTGGTCTTTAAGGCTCAGATCAAATAAAATGGAATAGCAGATTAGGCAGTAATTGAATGAAGTGGAAGGTAATGTGCAGGCTGATGCTAGGGTCACAGAAATGCTTGGGCTGGACAACGCTGAATAATGAAGCAAATCCAAATATGCATGTGGTGGTCACCAAACGGCAGGATCAACAGCCTTTGGACAGGCACCCCAAGCTTGTTACGGACAAACTGCTTTCTATCTACCAGGGCAACGAGCTTTTGCAGTGGATTTTACACTGAGTCTTTGCAGTGTTATAAAGCTCATCTGCAGCAGCCAGGGCACAATGAGTTCAGATGCTTCTGGCTGGGCAAATGCCTGGGATGGATTATGCTCTGTCACCCATGGCCTGTCAGCATCCTCTGATGTGGTGCAAGGAAGTGCTTGCCTTGTGCTGAGCCCTCTGAGAGATGAACACAGCTGCTTCAAGACATCAGAGGTAGTAAGTCAGCCCATTGCTCACACCTCAGAAAATCTGAGCGTTTAGCTGCAAGGTCCTCTCAGCTGCACAGGCTTGGATAAGCCCCTTTGTAGGCTCCAGCCCTTTGGTGAGTCCCAGTAAGAATTTCAGCTTTTTCTTGGTTATCAAGACTAATTTTGATTTGCTCCTATCTGGATGACAACATGCACTTGTTGAAGCAAATACTGAGCAACTGGGAGTGGTACAGCCAAAGCCACAGACCAAGACCTTGGTCCGTGTATGAAAAACAAAACAAACTTAGAATCTGCACTGGAAAAAAATGTCTTAAAATATTTTTAACTTAAAAACATTAATACCTTCACCCAACTGTAGCACTGTGCAGGACCAGGCAGGTGGAAAACTTAGCTCACTTTCCTCCACTGCCACCCTGCTTCAGTGCCCTGAACTCATCGTTATGCTCACATTTCTCATCTATACAGCCAAAAGCATCAGCTGCTTTTCATGAGGAAAACTTCTTTGCTGTGAGGGTGACAGAGCACTGGCATGGGCTGCCTAGAGAGGTTGTGCATTCTCCTTCTCTGAAAGTCTTCAAAACCCACCTGGACGTGTTCCTTTGTGATCTGATTGAGGTGAACCTGCTTTAGCAGGGGGTTGGACTGGATGATCTTTAGAGGTCCTTTCCATCCCCTGCTATTCTATGATTCTGTGATTCCTCTCCACAATAGTTAGTCTGTGCAACCCCTTGCCTTCCGCTACATGAAACTGGGAGTTACCTGAAGTGCTGTTATATTTTAATTCACTTCGGCATAGACAGATCAGGCACACTGTACTCAGCACCAATGAAAACAAATATAGTCCCTTGAGCAAAACAAAAAGTCATCCTGATTACATCATGGAGCAGCAGTGCACAGTGTAAAATGGCAAACCGATCTCAGCCATCATCCCAGTGTTTGAGTGGTGGAAAGCTTAATACTCTCTGCTCTGAGAATCAAATTACCACTATTTCAACTCGATCTTTTTTAACTTGTAAGACATTTCTTGTTAATTGAAGGAAGAAGCATTTTCTAGAGTGGAAAGTTGCAGCCTGGGCACGGTTGTCAGCTGTGATCAGGCAGTCAGGGGGAAGCTTGCAGGAAGCTGCTTTGCAGGGTGTTGTCATGGGAACAGAGCAAGTAGGGCATCCACTGCACCACACAAACTCTGGCAATGTGGTGGCAAAAAATCAATGCTGTTCAGCAGCACTAGGAGAGCCAGCTATTAGGTTGCCTCTAGTAGAGATTTAATCTGAATGAAATGCAGAAGCCAGAACCTCCCTCTGTGTGAAAGTGGTGTCGCTCCTCCTGATCTGAATGGAGCAAGACTCAATGCCATTCCAGTATCTAGGCACAGGCACCAGAGCAAAAGGACTGATATTTTAAATATCTGGTGGAACCACTATTTCTTCTAAGAACTCTCTGAAAGAAGGTCATCTTAGAAGGCAGTGACTTGGGGCCTGGTTTACTTAGACAACTTCACTTGGTCTTCTCTGTTTGTGTACATTGTAACAGCCTATGAATTTGGCATCCATAATGATTAATGGCAGAAGACAAAGGGTTGAGCCCAGTGTGTACGTCACCACAGCATACAGGCTAAGAATACAAAATACTGCCACAGTGTCAATGTTTGTTGTCATCTGAAGTGTCTGACTCCCTTTGCACAATGCTGTCTTTGAATGCAACTTACCTCCTCTGTGCAGGTCTGCATACGTGAAATTAATAGGATTTTTCTTCATAAGTAACACCTTCTGTGCTAGGGATAAGCAATGGTTAAGAAAGGATTGCTGGCTAGAGAAGAATATAGAGATTCCTGCTCTTGCAGTCATAAGGGATGATATACCAAAAAAAGGAATATTGTTAATGTTACTGCAGAGATCAGTGAAAGTAGAATCAAATGCAATAGATAAGCCAAGATCTGAGAAAGGCTGAAAATGCTAGCTGAAAAAAGGTGAAAAGAGCAAAACTCAATCCATTGCCTCCAAGCTTTCATTTTATCTTGGCTGGGTCTGCTGACAAAGTAAAACGCTTTTAATTAAAGCAGGCATCTGCCGTGTAACCACATTGCTGCTGCTGACCCAAGCCAGCAAGATGCTGAGTGTATGCTCCTCATTTCCTATCAACACTGAAGTGTGAATGAGGGACCCACATCCATCCAGGGTTCACTTGACGTGTGCTTTGGAAAAGTGACCAAAATAGCAGGTGAGGGAAGAAAATGGAGCCAACGTATGGAGGGGTTCCCAGTTTACTTGTTGAGGTTGTTGATTAAAGCCCCTCTGCTTAGCAACAAGTTTGAGAAAAGTAATAATAAAGTTTACCATAAAAAGGCCTGTAGTTGTATCATAGTCACAGTCTTGTCTTGCCTTTAACGTATCTCTCACTGGCTGTGGTGTTTCCGTGCAGGTTGCAGCAAAGATTGGAATGAAATGACTGGCACTGGGCAGAGCATGTTCTGGATTTATTGTGACTTTACTTTTGGTGTATATAAATCGGGGAGCACACACTTATCAAAGAAATCCCAGTGGATTACTCTGTAAAGGGGAGAAACTGTGATTCCTTTTTGGCCATGGTTGCCTCTATGCAAACATGCCTCTGGCAAAAGCTCTCTTGGAGAGAAGAGGAGGGAGTGAAAGACGTAGTGTGTGGAGGAGCACTGACTTTGTCCCTCCCATGGGTAGTGCACACAGAGTGCCTGAGGTCCTGCTGGGTCAAGGCTGGCAGAGTCTGCTAATAAATTCTGGATTAAACAAACAAATGCAGAAGCTATTCTTCATGCTGCAAGGGATGAAGTCTGGGTTACAGGCTGTGGTCAATCAGCTGAAGCCCCCTTCTCATCTACAAGCTGCTGTTCCTTGTATTTGCAGAACGTCTCCTTTGCTGAAGGAAGGGAATTGCATTGATAAGAGTACAACATCTGTCACTAATTGCAGCCATATGCAGAACGTGGCATGCTCTTCACATGGATGATATGGGGAGTCAGCTGGTACTAACAAAAAGCTAGAGTACCGACCGACCTTGCACTAGCAGAGAGGGACCTTGAACTCTTCCAGCCCGCAGAAAAGTCAAGAGTGGATTCACTGGACAGAAAGATAAAATAAATGCAGAGCTCTTTCAGCACTTCCCTCCATCTGCTTCACATCATAAATATCAATACAAATATAGAAATACAGAGGTAAACAGTTTGTCTAGCTTGTCCTTTCCACACGCCTATATTTCTGTTGTGAGAGGCTTTACGTAACTTCTACTGGCGGATTGCAAAATAATGCCAGAGTTATGGAAGGAAGCCACCAGCCATTACATC
This sequence comes from Colius striatus, assembly GCF_028858725.1. NCBI lineage: Eukaryota > Metazoa > Chordata > Aves > Coliiformes > Coliidae > Colius > Colius striatus. The sequence goes on from NC_084765.1 coordinate 11,513,525, forward strand.
GCATTAATGTAATGTAATGGGTCTCTGAGATGAACTATATTTGGAAAGCTTGCTTTTATTGTAAACCTTGTGCCTCATCCACCCCACTGGCATTGATTTCTCTTTGTATTCTCCAGAGACCAAAGATATGAGGCCAGAATACTATCTAGACCCGAACAGAGCCACTAGGGTTTTGGCCCAAAACAGAAACTCCTGAGACTAAACTGTACTGCTTATTTTAAGGGATGCAATACTAGTGACAGAAGGTATTCAAGCGGATGCTGATTACTGATCTGCTGAAGGGTGAATTTCTCATTAGCCTAGAGCAATTGTCATTGTAATTAATTGCTTCCCACGCTTCTTTGCTAAGTAAAGGTTGCTGTAATAACAAGTGCTGCCATCATTTAAATTTTTTAACTGAACACAGGGAATAGACAAAACAGAATCTGTATTTACTTTGTTTTTCTTTCTGTGCAAATGTCATATTGCTTTCATGTGGCAATGACTGCAGAAGTGCTGATTCAATCACTTATTTACATAATCCCTTCAGATTTTTCTTTTATATCATTGTTGTTAATAAAAAGATTTTCTCAGCTGAGCAAAGGAAGTGAAGCAGGCAAGTTCCATATGTGAATAGGGTAAACTGACATAAAAGATGGTAATTTGCATTAGTAAGAAATAATCATAATGCAGATGATTAAAATTCTGGTAAATAGTGGCTACCTTACCTGCCCTGAGGAACACCACCCTGTGACAGTGAATGTCTCTTCAGCTGCAGAGTGCAAAGCAACCCTACACAGAATTGTTTGACACAGCACAGTAGAGTCTGATGTTATTACTGCTTAGTGCATAAAATTCTTTTACAGGGAAAAGGTTTAAAAATACTCTTATTCACACGTGAATCAGCGCAATAGAGTAAGGATAAGGAGAGACATGGCCCCATGCACTGTTGGCTTCATAGATTATGTGACTTTGGGAAGGCTCCTGCAACGGGAAAAGAAAAGCAGAAAATGCCTGAAAATGTAAAGCTCTTTATAACCTACTTTTATGACAAGTGAGCAGAAAAGATATGCCTCTGGAGTAGCTTCCTCCCACCAGCACCTAGGGATGTACCTCCTGGGCTGTGTCTTCATTGCACAGTCTTGCTCCCGAGTACCCTGCTCAAGCTGTGACCCAATGGCCCTGAGGCATTTACTGCACCCCCTAGTTCACCCCCTCCGTGGCCAGGGTGCCAGCAGGACTTCACCCTCCTCACAGCCCCAGAAGCAGAGCCTTTGAATGATCAAAGCCAAAGACTGCCAATAGCTCCTGGGGGAACTAGGTGTGTGAGTACTGATGATGGAGACAAAGGTGACAGCAGTCACAAAATTGTGAAAAGGTCACTTTGAATTCTACACAGCGCACTGACAGCAAAGCGCTAGGTTTAGCTTAGAGACACCAGCACACAGTTGCAACTCTCAGAACAAATCTTGTTATTAAAACATATTCTGTCTTTAAAAAGCCAATTAGACATGAGAGCTCAGCTCCACTAATTTAAAAGCGAGTTGGTCTGGTAAGGACTGAGTCAGTAGTACAGAGAGTCACCTACACACCACTAAACCTTCCAGGACTCTCTTGAAAATGAAACCCACCTTCAGTTCGTCTGGAAAATCAGGTAGCTGAATAACAGCTTTCAATCAGCAATCAATCAGCCTTTTTTGTTGTTGTTGCTGTTTTTTTAAATCACCTTTCCTTTACTTTTTTGTTTGTTTGTTTTTTAACAGTATTGCTTCTGACAAATACAAATTGCTTCTGGTGTGCTGACAAATACATTTAAAAAAACCAACCTGAAAAAACCCTAAATGTTAAATAAAAACTTCCAGCACATTTTTCTTATTAATTCATTCAGTAGTTTTGCCTACTAAACCACTGCTTACTGTCTTCCAGGGAAAGAACAGACTTATCTTCTAGGAGAAGTAATCTTTACCTCCTGCAGCAGCAAGAGTTTGTGGCTCACAAGTTCCTATCTCTTTTTTTTTTCTGGTGTCCCTGGATTTGAGGAACCTCCAAGAATGGGCTTGAAGGTCCTGAAGGCCATTCCAGCTGTTTAAAAAAAGGACATTTATTACCTGTGTATTAGAACTCTTTGACTTTGCTAGAAAATTAGTCTATCAGACTATTAGAAATCTTTTCCTACACCAAGCTTTTCCAAGTGCACTGATGCCTTTGAAAGCCCACATTATTTACTTCAGCTGAAAACCTGATCCGTGTTTTTCTAAAGATTCAGCATGTTTTTCAACTCATCAGTCAATTTGCCCATTGTAGACTAGGAGCGTGGGAGGTGAGGAAGACACAGAGCCACCTTCACGCTTCAAAACACTTTCATTGCAGATACAGTCATTACAGGGATAAATTGTTTGGCTAAGGCTGAAACCTGATGTATGCTCATTATACTCTGCTGGCAATTTTCCCTGAATTTTAAATAACGGTGCTTTGTGTTTCCATAGTAACTCAAGATCCTTTACCGAGGTGCCTGATGCACTGTTAATATTACACAACTCACTGTATTAAAGTACAATGGCACAACTGAAAAGTATACTGTATCTAAAGGATTTTGTTCCTAGCCACCAACTGGAGGCTGTGGGAAGACAGAGGGAATAGAGCAGCTTTTGACCATGTACAGTGTCACTACTCAGCCGTTTAGGACAGAAAACGGATCTAAGACAAAAGGTATGAAAGACAGGAGAGGGAATAAACGGGCCGAGTCCCACAGCCCACTGTTCCTCTGTGAGGCGTGTCAGTATGAAGGGTTTCCACGGCCTGGGCTTGAGCACTTGCTGGGCGGGGGCTGCCGTGCTGGGACGGGCTGGATCCAGCCCCAGCAGCACCGGCGGGGCTTTGAGGCTCACACCGTGCAGGGCAAAACTGGGAAACCGCCTGATCTGTCGGGTTTCAATGGATGGTGGCTGGAAAGGCTGCAGCTCACCAATACGGGCTGCCCTCTGAACAGCGGTGAATACTGCTGCTGTGTGGAAATGATTAACAACCCCACTACGAATAGGGCACGTCGCTGGATTGCAGTGATGTCTTCTCCCATAAACAGATCTGTCTCTCTGTCTACACCATGTTACTTATACGAATTGTTCTTGTGGGATTAGTTAGGGAAAGCACTGTAACTGGAACGTCTCATTTAGTGCTACTTGGAATCCACTTCAATCTTCCGTGGGTTTATTCAGGAAAGCCGCCCCGCAGTGAGCGCGCACTGTGCCGGCGGCTCCTGCAGCTGCTGCCGCGCCGACCGGCGCCTGCGCTCCCTCGCCGCCACGCGGAGACAGGCCCCCAGCGGGACGCGCCCTCGGGGCCGCCCCTGGGCCCCGCACGGCGGCGGCGTGGCCGAGTGCCGGAGCGGCCGCGGCGCTGTGCCTGGCCGCCTGTCCCGCCCCAGCCCTCCCGCGCGCCGCGTCCTCCCGCCGAGCCTCGCGGGGTCGCGGGTCTCCGCGTGGGGTCGGCCCGCGTGGACACGCCCTCCCGGCCGGAACCATTCGGCGGCGGCGCCGTTCCCGCGGGGGACGTTATCGCGGGAGGACGCCGCCTGACGTGCGGCCGGCGGAAGGCGGAAGTGATGGCGGCGGGCGCTGCGGGGCCGGCGGCGCGGCGGCGGTGAGCGGTCGGGGCCCGATATGGCGGCCCGGTGCGGCGGCGGGGCCCGCCTCTACTCGCTGCTGGCGCTGGTCGCTCTGGCTGCCCTGGGTGCCGAGGCCAAGGTGAGCGGGACACGGGAAGGAACGGATCGCGGCGGTGCTCCCGCCCACCCTCCCGCCGGTACCGGGGCCCTCGCCTCCGCGGGCCGCTCGGTGCTGCCGCCGCTTTCGGGGCAGGCCGCGGAGGGGATTTCGCTTGATGCCGGGAAGCCCCGCTAGCGTCTCATAGGCTCCAGGAGCGGGCGGCGAGACCAGGGACGCGGCGCGTCCGCGGGGCAGGGGAGGGAGATCCGGGCCCGCTGCCGGGGGTGCTGGATACCATGCCGGCCTGCTGTGGGTAGCGGTTTATGGGGCTTCGACATGGTGCCCGGTGACGCCGTCACGCGAAACTGCAAGTGCAGCCGCGCAGTGACTGAGGGCCTTGCTGGAGGTGAAGCTGCGGCTCTTAGGGGCTGCCCTGGCTGAGGCCGGGGTCTGCCGGGGCTAAAGTTTGCCTGGACTTGGGTCTGCCCGGGCTCGTGTCCGCCCCGCCGACTGCCCCCTCTGCAGCGCGGTGCTCCGCTTCCAGAGCGAGTTCTTCCCCCTGGGGCGGCTCTGCCAGCACCTGATGCCTTACTTGGGCAGTGTCACCAACCACTCACTCTGCCCTTGGTCCTTCTTGGTTGGTATTTGGGACTCTTAGTGTTTCAGTGACTGACTGTGAACATCCTGTGTCGTCAGAGTAAAAGCATTTCCTGTTGTCAAAGTACCTGCCAGTCTGAGTTTTCTCATTTTTAGTTCTAATTTTTTTCCCTTTTTAATGATAATCAGCTATTTCTATGGTGAGACCAGAAGTGACTTTACACTGCAGTCAAAGTTTTCCAACTGACCTATTCACGCTTAGTGTTACTCTGACCTGATTGTTCAGTATAGACACTTATTGCCAATACTTCTTGAGACGTTCTTTGGTAATGCCATTAGAAATGGCCTTGAACTTCAGACAAGCCATGTTTATCCTCCATCTCTTATTATTTGCTCAAATAAGTTACTCTCATTTAGATTTGAGAATGCATTAATTCATTCAGCCCCTTGCTGGCCCTCTCTGTTATCTCCATAGGATTTTATGGTCTCGTGCCATTTGGCAAAGGCATAATTATCCTATTTTAATACGCTACACACAGTGGTCTTTTCCTGAAATTCAATTTTTTCCAGTAGTGATGGTGTAAATGTTAATTTTGGAAGCTACTTCTTTCTCACTGTCCATAACAGTTAATTTCTGCAGTACCTATTATTGCTTATGATGATGTCAGTTTGTTTCTGTAAACCTTACTTCTGTAAGTTTCTGTAATCTTTCACATTTACTTTGCCTTCTTTGGAATTTTTTTTTGATATTTTTTTCTCTGCCTCACAATATCCTGCTGCTGTTTAAGAGAAGAAGACTGTAGGTTGTGCTAGTCCATACTAGTAGTTTTCCCTACACAGTTGTTTCTCTCGTGGCCAAGAAGGACAGAATTATCCACAGAGCTTTCTTTGCCACCTCTGTTTGGGGTTAATATTCTTTGATTTGTTTTGAGCTCCTCGCTGCATCTGTTATCCAGCTGTCCTCAGAAGTTGAATAGTTGAGTATATGAATATCAGTAATTTCTGAATGTGTCTTTTTCTTAAAAAGAGTGAGCTTAAAAGCCAGATTTTTCTATTAAAGAATGCATTTGCTGTCTAAAATAATAGTATTACTTGACAAATGGCTCTGCTTGGTAATTCTGAAGGATTGTTCTTAAACTTGAAGGAAATACTGAGTAAGACTACTCAAAGATACTTGCAAGGTAGTTTGTGTTAAATATTTAATGTATTGTGTGAAAAGTGTTTTCTGTGTCTTGTGGTTAATGGTGGTTATTTGTTCTAAGCTTGTTGTTTTGTTTACAGAATTCTGAGGATGTCCGATGTAAATGCATCTGCCCTCCTTACAAAGACCATTCAGGCCATATTTACAACAAAAATGTTTCACAGAAAGACTGGTGAGTGTATAGCATAAAAAATGATGAGCCTTACTGGTTAAAGACTTGTTCCATGGTGATTATATATGAGTCTCCTATGGTGGTGCCAGGAGAAATGACGTCTCTTGCATAACTTTTCTTTTTAAAAGTACTACAGAATTCAGCTCCAGCAAGGGACAAGTCTTGAAATCCATAGTTTTAGCCCTATCTTCTGTATTGGTTTGCTTGCTTGTCTGTTCAGTTAGTTATTTAGTAGAAAGGAGGAGAGGGCGGTAGCTTGAATACGGTTATTTGAAATGGCATAAAGGGAAAGGAGCATGGCTGGGCAACTAGGACTTGGGAGTATTGTTTCCTCTTTCTCCACTCTTGAAATCCATCCTATCATCTGGAGACTATTGTTTCTGGAGATTTTTGTTCCTCAGAATTGTAGCCAGAGAGTGCAGTTGTATGACAGAGCTTGAGCCATTAACAACACATTTTTTCAGAGAGGGAGAGGTCTTGCCTCTCTGTGCCCCCAGCAATGTGCTCTATTGTATTTCTTAGCTCCTCTCCAAGCTGAGGACTGATGTGCATGGCCAGATGTGAGGGATTGGGGAAGAAATGGAGATGGCAATGACTTGTTATATTGGCATAGCTCCTTTATGTAATTTCATCTTGAGTTATCATTGTGTATGTGATCCCTGCAAATAAAATGCCATGTTTTAGAGTTGCATTGATGTTGGAAGTGCTCACAGATTCTTGGGTCAACCTCTAAAAATGTGACATACTTCTTATATTGACTTTTCTTCAGTTACATTAAGAATTTATAAAATACTTTTTAATCTGATGAGTAGCAGCAGGTTTACATCGTGATTATGAAAATTTTGTGCCTGAGTAGGCTCACAAAAAAAATTATAGGAATAAAATCAGTGATAGAGATGTGTGTAAAGCCGTGCCTGGACTTTCTAAATTACTTACAGGAGAACTGGGACAAACAACATTGTATATATGCTAATAAATAAAAAATGTACTGCCCCATCAAAATTACTTTTTTGTTCCACATGATTAACTTCACAGCATTAGTCCTACTATGACAAATTAAGTTGTGGTGGTGAAACGTACTGGGAGAATTCCAGCTGCAACAGACATTTCAGAGTAGCGGTGTTTTTGCTTTTATTGTGCCTTACAGCTCTGCAAATGAAAATGGAGGGTTTTGGTTTTTTTCAGTGAGTAATGCTTACCCTGTGCCTTCCTAGCAGAAAAGACTGTTTCCCTTTAAATCAATATTGGTACTGATTGAAGGAAAAATTGTTTGATGGCTTGACTAATTTTATGGTGACAGATACTGATGCATAAAGAATCTCAAAAATCTACTTTCCTATCTTAAATCTCATTTTGTTGAGATCAATGACCATTTGAGAACATTCTATGGCTTTGATCTTCTGTTTGAGACATCTGCTTGCCACTTCTAAAAGGCTTGATTGCTACTTTGTGCAATAGAATGCAGAAATTTAGTACTGTGCTTTGGCCTTGGCACATGACTTGTTACTGAATAGAATTGGTTGATGTGAACTATCCTTTATGCATTTAAGTCAGCTACTCATGAGGCAAGAGCCAGGTCAATTATTAGTGTCTTTATGAATTATGTAGAGCATAATGCCCCTTTACTGCTGGCTTGCCCAGACATAAAATCAAAATTTAATTTTTAATGTTGAACCTGCATCATGATCCTCTTCCATGCTTCAGTCCCTTCCCTTGGAGTGTTCCATTCTTCAGCAAACAGGGCATTGCGCCAACATCAGTATGGGCTGGAGTGTTTTGACACCATTAAAAGTCTTCACTCTTCTGGACTCAGGCTTGTAACTATCGCAGGCGATCCCATCCTGATGGACAAGGCACTAGGCAAGCATGCTAATGGCTAAGCACCTACAGGGTTAAAGAAGCCACTTGAAAAGTGTTGCTGTTTGCGTTTTGTACTTTGAAAGTGTTGGTGTACAGAGGCAACTGCAGGGGTAGGTAGTCATGGAGGTAGAAGGAGGAAGGACACCCTGCCTACAAGCTGAATGAACTGGAGATCTGACTGTGCAGAACCTGCCCTTCTGCCGTAGCCTAGCCTGCCTTATAATGAAAGCCTCCTTGGTGCTGGTAGTGTGAGTGCAAGGGAGAAAGTGATAATGTAAAGTGGGAAAATCCTTTAGAAGAGCATCAGCCTTTTCTACATTTTCCTCTAAAATTGCAGTGGAATCACAGCCCAAAGAAACACAACATCAAAATTGCAGGTTCTGATAGATTTTACACTTCCTAGCAACTTGAAGCACTGAGGCAGGGGGAAAAAAAAAGATGACATTAATATTTGATATATTCACAGTAACAGACTTAGTTCTATACTTACGCTACATACAAGCTTTCCACTCTACTTGTGCAGTATATTTATGCAAGATCTCAATCACATGAACAGAAATTGCATAGATAATAACTTGTATGTATTTTTGATTTTGTACTTTGAATGTTGCACTCTTCCACAGAGGAGACTGTAACTCTACTTTCAAACAGTGAGAAAAATAAGCTTTCCACTCCCCTCTATGAAGTGAGACTTGACAATAGTTGTAATTATGAAGAAGAAATACAAAGAAAGCAGAAGAGATGAGTTGGTGTCTGGCCAAGTGTTTGCAGCATTGTAGTCTAGCTCACTTTGAATCCTGGGCTGCTGCTGTCCTTTCAGGTGTTTTGTTCAATGCTTCTGACTATTGTTGTTGACTCAATGTTAGCACAAAGGTGAGACATGATTTTTGTTGTGTCAGTGTTCTGCAGGGACCCTGGGATGTAAACTCTGAACAACCAACCTCAGTCAGCAAAAAGACTAAAATTACCTAAGTTATTGGTGGAAGCAGTTGTCTTACAGCAGATGGATTTTAGTGCTGTGGTATAGAGTGCCCATAAAATTGCCAGACATGATTTTTGGCAGGGGACTTATATATTTTGTAATCTAGTAAGTCAAATTATAGTTTGGCATCTGTGTCCAGTGCTAAAAGCTGAATGCTGTTTATTCACTATCTTGTTGCTTAGAGAAACAACTCAGCTGACTTTTTTTTTTTAATACTTGCAACTTGTGATGGCAAGAAAGAACCTCTTTGAACACCAAAGAGGTTAATCTTTCTTCAGATAGTGGAAGGAGAGAATAAAGTTCTTTTGAGTATGATAAAGAAGTATATAGCTGGAATTTATTTTCATCCGTGATATCAGCGTTAACTGATGCATACATGCTGGGATTCAGATGCTTGGCCTTGTTATGCCAACAGTTGTACTACTTCCACTGAAAAAATGAAAACATTTTATTGAGTTTGGAAAGTTTTAAAACTTGTTTAGCAGCTTGTCAATAGCTGAACTTCTTGTTTAAGTACAGTAATTGTGGAGTAGCAATTTTATTTGTCTTTTAAAATCTTGGGTACCTGTAATTCAGAACAGCTGAAATTAAGCAAAGATGGTTTCTCAGCTCATGCAGCTGGAGTCTGAGTGGAAAACATAAGCTAAAACCAACTCCAAAATGACTAACACCAGTTTCTGTCTTCAGTGATTGTCTTCATGTGGTTGAGCCTATGCCTGTCCCTGGACCTGATGTAGAAGCATACTGTTTACGTTGTGAATGTAAATATGAAGAGAGAAGCTCTGTCACAATTAAGGTAAACAATGCAATTATGTTGGCATCTATTAAGCACTTCAACTGATAATAAATATATCTGGTTTTTAGAGAAATACTCTATTTAAAGGGAAAAATTTTCTAAAGCAGCTTAAGATACAACATTCTTCACTATAGTTGCTCCCAATTTGTTGTGAGTAGTAACAGTAGCATCAAGCTATAGCTGAAGGATCAGGCTTGAGTTCCTTTACTGAAGGTCTCCACTTTTGAGGTGAAGCTTTACACCTTGCTTTTCTAGGGCAATTTGTCAAGCTTTGGACTTTGTTATTATTTTAGAAGGCCTCTCATTATTCATTTGTCTTACAAAGAAAATTTACAGTAAACATGTATGTTGGCAAGCTAAAAAATTATGTTTACTCTGACAGATTATTTCCATATTCCTCACATTATCCTATGGGAGGCGCTGAATCATAGAGTTGTTACGGTTGGAAAAGACCTTTAGGATCGAGTCCAACTACTAACCTGACACTGCCAAGCCCATCGCTAAACTGTATCCCTCAGTACCATCTACATGTCTTAAAAATCTCCAGGGATGGTGACTTCAGCACCTCCCCTGTGCCAGTGTTTAACAACCCTCTCAGTGACTCCCCTGGTGCCACTTGAGGCTGTTTCCTCTTGTCTTGTCATTCTTTTCTTGAGAGAAGAGACCAACTGCCACTTCACTGCAACCTCCCTTCAGGAGTCCAAGACTGGCGTCAACAGATAGTGCATTGTGCAGTGAATCCTTTCTTCTTTTATAACACAGGCTCCTCTTTTTGGTGTTCTAGAAGTTCAGTGTTTCTTTTTGCCTTCCCATTTTTTGTAGTGACTATTTGAATACAGATCTGTGCTAGAGAATGGAGACTATGCAGAACCCCTACATTTGTCACACCAGTTTAATGGCTAACATCTGTCTGCCCCAAACCCTTTCAATACCAGATCGTAGTTTGGTATATTTGTCTGTGGATTCTAGGTCATCTGGTTACGCTTCCAAAGATCACCAGGTTCATCATAAACTTTTCCTGTACTCTATGTTTTGGTCCTTGCTGCCTGCTGAAAGAGCATGGGCATAAATGTCAGAATTCTGACATTAACTGTGCTTGCATTGTGTAGGTTACAATCATCATATACCTGTCTATTTTGGGCCTCCTTCTTCTGTACATGGTGTACCTTACACTGGTGGAACCTATACTGAAGAGACGTCTTTTTGGACATTCACAGCTCATACAAAGTGATGAAGACATTGGGGTGAGTCCATCAGAGTGCTTGTGTACCTGTTAACATGAAGATTGGAATTGTTACGTGTTGAATAACTATTTGAGATGAGCGGTGTTTGTTGCCAGGCAGTGTAAACGCTTTTCTTGAAGGCAGAGGAAAAGAAAGCTATATGACTTCTGTGAAGCCACTCTTTCTGGGCTAGAAAGTAGTAAGATAAGGACCACTTCAGTTATCCCAGCTCTAGACACAGATTATTTTCTCAGAGAAGAAACAAAGTAGGCATGAAGGTAAGCGTAAAGAGGAGGTACGAACTTCCTAAGTGTTAGTGATGCTTCCAGTCCCACTAGTGATTGTATTTATTTATTCATGTTGCTTACTGCTTAGATTTTGTATGTTCCAACAGATCAGAACAGCATTTTTGGAGGAGGAAAATAGAAGTAGTCCATTAGCGACAAAGTTTCCTGTAATTACTGGCTTTCCCCATCGAGTACAGTGGTTTTGACTTCTAGTAAGAGTGGAACAAAATTGTCTTTGGTACCATTACAGGAAGGGAATGTGAAGACCTTTTGAAGCATAATATTCGAAAGAGTGAAACACTTCAGTATGTGATGGGTGTGGATAAGGAGTACTGATTGGTGGGAGTAGGTCATGTGTGTATTGAAGGAGAACTTAAGAGTAGCATTAAAATACAGACTGGGGCTCTGCATCTGATGAATCTGCCTGCATCTGAACCGGATGAACATGCATGCCTGGGAGAAGTATTGCCATAATGCCACGTGAGGAAAGTTTTAAGTGTCAGTGTTGAGCCACACAAACTGATAAAACAATATGAAGTTTCAGGGTCAATATACTATGTCCACTGAGCCCTCAAGCAGCACAGCTGGTACTGGTAATGTACCCTTCAGGTGTGGCATACCCTAAAGAAGAATTTTTGAAAGCAAACCCAGAGTATGAAATGGGAGGATTGGTGTCTGCTAAACCTAAGCCTTTCATCAGACATCAGCACCTTATTACTGTTCAGCTAAATGGGAACTAATAAAAAAGATTTACAGCATTTGTTAATGGCTTTTGATAGAATCATTAAGAATAGTTTCACCATTCCTTCAGATAAATAGGAAGTTAATAGGAGGAGATAAATAAGCTGATCGATCGTTGTTTGTCTTTGGAAATACCATGTGCATACCATTCAGCATTTTGTTGCTGATTTTTAAGCCAGTATGTCTGTTCTTGTTGCCCATTCCTGGCAGTGACAATTGATGAATGTAAGCCACTTCTGTAGACCTCTGTCTTCTTAAAGTCCTTTTTCTCTTTTTGTCTGCACAGAAATTGTCAGTCACTAGCCTTTGAGCTGAGATTCTCTGTCAGGAAAGCCAGTACTATCTAGCTTGTTCTGCATTCTTCCTTACAATAGATGTTTTATGGTAGAAATGTGTTGCTATTGTGATTTTTTTATTTCCCTGTGAATGAAGTGATTTGTCACCTGTTAAACTCCCATTCTAGGCATAGCTAATAACATAATTTTTTATGGTGAGAGTATAGCTCTTTGGTCAGGAATTGTCTGTTGCTCTCTGGTTGCATATTTCCAAGCCCAGTGAGGCTCTTGTGTGGCTTAGGGACTTGCAGGTATCACTTCAGTGGGTGTCATTGATGATAATCTCTGTACTACTAAGAATTATTGATAAGCTACTCTACACAGTCATATCACAAATCAAAGATCCATAAATGTAAACTTCTTTAAAAGTGTTCAAGGGGGAAAAAAATCAAAGTGTAGACATACAAAACAGACTGTTATTTAATACCAAATACAATTACATTATCTTTCACTTTGCATTGTATATATGATACTTTCTCTCATAGCTTTAGCAACCTGACTTTGTCCAAAAGGATTTGATAGCCATATAAGAAGTTCAGTTCCAACTCTTACTGTCTATAACTTGGTTATATTTACTAGAAGAAAGTAAAGCCTTTGAGGTACTATTAGAAAACAGACTAAGTAAATATTAAACAAGCACACAGTTCTTGTTGAGCTCTGTCACTTAAACAGCTGTATTGACACTTTGCTTTTAGACAGCTCAGTACAATAGGTTTAGTTTGGTAAACATCAGACTGTGTTGATTTTATATAGAAGCTGTGTGTGAACATCCTGAACTCTCTGATGAGAAATGGCCAGGAGCTTGCAGAGACCTGTCTCTTTTTCATCTACCTTTAAAAAAGTGCATTCAGGACAGCAACAGGAGGCTGGATCCAGTGTTCTAGGCTTCTGTCCTATCAGCTACTAATGGATACGAGACTGTTGTTCTGATCTTGCAGCTCACTATGTTGTCTCTGGGCAGCAGATAATTGTTAGACAGCACAATGGGCTTTGGGTCTATTTGGGAAACCTGTGGAAGTTACTTTGAATGAGAAATTGGAAGTACAGTTCTAACTGTTCAAAAACTTGCTTGGTCATTATTACTGACCAGCTTATGGAGACAGCCTGCTTACCTTAAAAAAACCCAACTCCAGAGCCAAAAAAACCCCACCACATCCTTTGGAATGCAACAGCAAAGACTAATGTGATTGCTCATTACAAACTAATGTTTTTTGCCTTCCAGGATCACCAGCCCTTTGCAAATGCACACGATGTGCTGGCTCGTTCTCGGAGCCGCGCCAATGTGCTGAACAAAGTGGAGTACGCGCAGCAGCGCTGGAAGTTACAGGTCCAGGAGCAGCGCAAGTCTGTCTTTGACCGGCACGTTGTGCTGAGTTAATTGCGTTTCAGTAAAATAACTCCAGGGAAGTGGACTAATTGAAAGAGCTGATTGAGTCTTCCTGATCCTGCCGATTCAGAAGGGTTTTTCTTGGATAGTTGATTTTAAAAACATAAAGGAAAAAAAAGTATTTGAACTCTGAAGGAATGTACTGGAGAGGAAGCAATCGAAAAAGATTAGTTAACCAAAAGCTAAAATCCTTACATTTTCAAATGGCTTTTACTAACAAAACTGAAAAGAAAACAAACCCTAAGATACTTTGGGTTGCCACTGTGGTACCGTATTTACAGTTGTGACTTTATGGTGATTTTTAAGTATATATTTCTCTCTACTATTTATGTGGTTAAAAAGTACCAAGGAACACAGTAACTCACAAATCACTTTATGTAAAGACCTTTTGTAAATATACTTTGATTTTCTGCTGACTAATGGTAGGTACTGGAAATCTAAGTCTTGCAATATAGTTTTCATATCAGAGAATGAAATCTTGATTGGCTGTATTCATCATTTGGTTTCTTGCACTCGTACTTTCAAGATGCTTGTATGTCAAGTGGTGTTTGCAGATTTAAGGCAAAACTGAAGTGGACACCGAGTCTTTGAGCTGCATACTTAAAGTACTGTGATGTAGATAAACTCAAATGCAGTGTATATCAAGACAGTGTTGGAATTTTGTTCTATTTTCCTTTAATAGCTTAATATATTGTATGTGTATGATATCTCTTTAAAAAAGAATCTTTTCCCTATCTTTTCATGGGTAAAGTCTCAGGAGTTAGTATATGATTAAATATTTATTATAAAAATCTCTCTGCATTTGTCTGGATTGATGATGTAAGGCACATACTTTCTCTAGCACCTGTCATCTTGGGACTTAAGTGTATTTTTTTATCTGTGATTCTGTACTCATCTCTCTGAAGAGGTACACAGTTGCTAGATGACTAACTTTCATATATCTCCTTTGGAATGTAACAATTAAAGATAAAACTGATTTTTGAAAAATGGATTTGTGTTATCTATATGGCATCATTTTCCCCTCTCATTACCCTGCATGTAAATTCCATGCATAAAAGCACGTCTGTGAAAATGCTTCAGAGTAGAAATATGCATTGTTCAGTGCTTAGATAAAGGCAAGAAAGGCTTGCCAAACTCCTAATTAAAAAAATGTTTTAATCCCTGACTCAAACGTAGCTACACATAGGTAGTTACATTAGTATCTTGGAGTTTTCAGTTCCAGTGTGGAAGCATATGGTGAAAGGATTAGTACTATGTGTTGTTGGGGGTAGTTTTGGCTTGCTTAGCTCACAGCCTGCTAGACAGAGTAGCATAGGAAATAAATTGTACCTGTACCCATAGCTCTGCCATGTCACAGGTGGAAATGTAGTCACTCCGTAACAACACTTGCACTGACAGCAGCTCTTTTGCAGGTAACAGCTTCATTCTCTTGTTGATCTTGTTGTCTTCTGAAAACTGGATTAATCTGAGGGGAATGATAATAAGTGGCTAATTGGTGGAGGTACAGAATTCATTCTTTATATAAAAAAGGAGGGAAAGAAAGTACAAGTTGGACTGACAGGACAAAAAAGGATAATCCAGACTTGGGTTCAGTTACTGTGTTCAACGTTCCACCCTGATGAATCAGTAACTGGTTATGACAGTGAGGTACTTAGGGTCCCCTAAAGAAAAACAATATAACTTGTTTGTTGAATACATACCTGTCTACCAGTTCTAGTGCATGTTCTACCTCTTGGCTGCCTTTCTGATGAAGCCTGAAGCTGGTGTGGGAAGGAAGATGCAGAACACAGCCTTGTGGTCCCATACACAAGGGCAGCAGGAGCAGAGTGCTTTTTTTAGCTGATGGTCCCAAGACAAGGCTGGGTGTATGTAGTTCTCTTCATAGTAGATCAAGTGTTTCTAATTCTACAGAGTCTTTTCAAAGTCTTGATCTAAACTGCTTTGGGTTTGTATTTTTTGTGTGGTTTTACTTTGATTGATAGAAGGGCTAAATAGTGAGATAAAATGTCAAGGTAATCCTGTAAAATGTGAGAGTTTTGAAGTTAGGCGTTCTGTTTCCTTGCAACTGTACAATTGGACAGCTGTATGTATGTAGCATCTAAACACCTATATATATTTGATTATAAAGACTGATTGCTCCATGCTGTGTTTCTAAGTTTAAGCAAAACTTTCAAAAGCTTTCATCCTACTGATTGCTCGCTGTTTACAGAGCTTGTCTTGTATACCTCCATAAATTCTTTTAGAAACCCTTTCTATGATATTACACTTCTTAACACTGAGGCAGTTTCCCAAACTTGCAGGTATCATAAAAATTAAATTGGAGGGTATTAAGCTAACTCAAGTGTGTTCTCACCTCTAATCTGGAGAGAAGTCTATTACAAGTTTCTTCTAAATAAATGCTTATTTTCTGTGTTTAAAATGAAGCTATGAAAATTAATTTGCTTATGCCTTGATGGTAAATATTTAAATTCTAGCTGATTGTTAGATAGTAAAGTACAAAATGCCAATAAATGAAACTACTGCTTTAGTAAACTGTAACAATACATACAGGAAGTAAACAAAATACATTCCTAGTTACTGTTTCAGGTAATCTAGTTGTGTTCAATACAGTTTTGAAATTTCTAGCCATTACTGCCAAGTTTTGTTGCCATCATAGCTGTGGTGTGGGTGGAAGAGCCAAACCAGAAATGAGCAGATCTAACTGTAAGCTACTTTACATGTTGTCAATTGACTATAAATTGCAGCAGCCATTGACTCAGCGGAACCAGCTACAGAATTCAGGTAAGAGACTTGCATATTGCTGTATCTAGCAACAGATCTTGACTGAACAGCAGTGTGTTTGTAAATGACTTACCAGCTATTCCGTAGCAGTGCTCCCGTAGCTCTTTAGTGAATTGTGTTTAATATGATCTCTTATTAAATACAGTGTAAGAAAAATGGAACATTAACTTTTTTTTTTAATATCATTCAGATGTTTTCAGGTATTATTCATCAGTCTTAAAACAGCACATCTTGTTTCCTTGGATTTTACTTTCATCTGAAGACCGGTGAGTCTCTAGTCTAAAAGGAAAACGATTCTAACAATTTTGTTTTGCCCTGGTTCGAGTAGTAAAGCAGCAAATAACTGTTTTATGTAATATTCTTTGCAAGCAGAAGCATCAGTACTAAGCAACAAATACTGCAGGTATGTCTTCTTGAGGGGTTGTGTTGGTTTCTTAGTTTGTTGCTCTGTAATGATGTTTTGTCATAAAAGATTTTTTCTCCGTAACACTTTTTTCCTCAGACAATGTTTTAAAGTTGTTAGCAGTGGAAAGCTTTTAGACAATAACCCAACCTGTGTAAATAGAAAAGGGCAAGAGGACTGTCCACTATTTTCATTTTATTATGAGTATATGTATTCACCTCTTGATTTTTTGCATACATATTAATATAAAATGGATGTGTGTTCATGTTTGCAACCTACCTACAGAAGTACCTGTTTAAGATGCATGTGACTCTCTCTCTTGTCTAACACCATGCTATAAACACATTCTTAACTCACAGGATTTCTGTTGTGAGATCTATGTGCATTAGAAAAAGAGACAATGCTGAGTACAGAGGCATTTTGATAGACTGAGTTGTGAGAACAGGTCCATACTAAGTACTAAATGGGACAGGTTCAAAGTCATTAGAATGCATTAAAATATCTCCATATCCTTGTGAAAGATGAAAGGGTCACACATGTTACGGAACTGTGGTCAGAACTTCTGAAGCTTTTGTGAGTATGGGATTCTAGTAACCTAGTTTAATGTTCAGGTATGTTTACCATTTTGGTAAGTGTAAAATACCGTGTTTTGGACAGCAACGTATAGATGTGGAAGCGGATGGTAAGTGTTTTGGGTACAGTCTGTGTAGGCAAGTATTGCTGCAGTCCAAGAGGGCTGCAGTAACCACAGATCACAGTAATTTGTTAAATTTATTTTGAAGTGACTTTTAGGCAACAATCATTACTGCTATGCTGATATTTTTCTGTTTGAATAGTGGTATTAGGAAGGCTCTATGATGTGGCTTCCTATAAAACACTGCAAGATTATCTTTCTAGCAAATATATAATGGTGATTTGAGTAATGCCTGCTGTATTGCTGCTCTGGAGAGAGGATATATGGTTATAGGTTTTTAGCAGTGCCCCCTTGGCTGTGTCCAGTCCATTATTCCAATTATAAATTGGTTTACTATATAATTTGAACATACATTTTAAAGTTTAATAAATTATTCCATAATCCTCTATTAGTAGGGTTACATTTAGTATTTCATATCTGTGTTTAATCTGCAGGTGAGTGCAGAAGCAGCATGAGGACCCAAGGACAGGTTAGGTTTAGCAGAAATTCATCCTCTAAATTTTTGCAAAACTCTTTATGTAGAATAGATGTAAATACTTGACAGACATAAAACTGAGATCCATTCTCTGCACAAATTTTCCATCTAATTAAGACAGTATGGTGAATGACACATCAAATGAATAGAGAGGAAAAAATAATTTGTCTTTGAAGACTCTTGGGTATGGATAGGGAATCTGTTACTGGAACTGTAGATTTCTTTTCAGAGAGGAGAAAGGGGTGGAGAGAATGCCTCAGATGTTGGCCTGCTTTGTTTATTGACTGTAGAGATAGAAGTTTTGGTGTATTTGCAGCAAGATGGTTGGTCCTATGTGGAGTACATAAATGTCGATTTTCTTGTTTATTAAAGCTGAGGAGACTGCTGTTTGCTTTAGGAAGCTTTCATGGTTTTATTTTCTTAAAATTACTTTAATCAGTGTTGCTGATTTGCACTTTCTCATCTTTTCAAATGGGACCCTGTCTGCTCTATATAACAATCTCTCAACACCATTCCTAAATGTCACAAATGCATTTAAAGCCTCTTCCAGAAAATGCCGATAATGCCAAGTGTTGGCAAGCTCAGGTGAGTTTTTCCTGCTGTTCAGTATGAGTTGTTTAAACTATTATATAATTATGCATTTCCAGGTTAAATGCAGAACCTGATGGATGGCAAAAGCTACTGTAACCTCATGGAGAAGCTGACCATCTGTACTGAGACTCAGCACATACAGCTGGCCAGGCCCTTCTGTGCTGACCCAGTGGTCACATTTCACATGTACCCTGAAACACCAAACCAGGGCACTTGCTCTGAAGATTTGTCATTCCTTCCTTTCATGCCCGAGCACCTCATGGCAGAGAACTGCAGCGAGCCCTGTGCCTTTCCCTACCAAATGCCCTATTCCAATTACCGCAGAAGTGAGTACTCCTATGGGCCAGCTTTCATCAGAAAGAGGAATGAGAGGGAAAGACAGAGGGTTAAATGTGTCAATGAAGGCTATGCTAAACTGAGGCGTCACCTACCCAAGGAATACTTGGAGAAGCGGCTCAGCAAAGTAGAGACGCTCCGTGCCGCAATAAAATACATCAGCTACCTACAGTCTGTTCTCTACAGTGGTTCTCTGGTGGCAGAAAAAAATGTCACAGAGCCAAGCCATGCACCTAGCAAACAAAACCAGTTTCTGAAGACAATCTAAGCAGTTAGAAACTAAGTTCCAAATCCCATGTGGGAACCAAGTAGCCACTATATTAGTAGTGCCGGGTGTGTTCCTGGCGCAGCTCGGGAGCAGATCATAGCATGCGTCAGTATCCGCCCACAGAAGAGTTTCAGTTTTACAGATGGTAACTACACTTAAATACGAAAGAGACTGAGGAAATCTCATCTGAATGACTTAAGTTAGTTAACTCATGGAAATCAAAAAACACTTTGATCACCAAACCAAAAATGTAATACCTATACATGTAAAGTAACTGTATCATCACAGCTTGCATGCTTTAAAATAAAATCTTTCCACTTACAGGACTGAGATTCCTCTCATTTTCTGTAATGTTACTGGTTTACCCTCACATTCACTTTCTTAAAAGATTTTTGGTCTGATTGCCAGTGTTTCTCTTAGAGGTGTTTTTAGAGGTTCCCAGGAATGTTGTTAGATGCCAATAGAAAGGGCAACTTAGTTTAAAAGAGGGGAAATAAAAAGAGGGTAGCAGATCTCTGTTACTCAACACAAGAACAGCATAACATCTTGCAAGTGCTATTCCATCCTTTTCTTACTAATGAATATTTTAACCCCATTAAAAACTGTTGACTTAGCCCATTTTCTATTGAAAATTGAATTCTTCAGCTGTCCGCGCCCTTAAAAATTACTATGACTTCTCTCACAACACACAGTATAAAGAAAGTTGGCAAGGTCTTGGCTTTGGGGGGGGAAAAAAAAACAACAGTCTTGCAATAGAAATTTTTTGGGACTTAGATACTGACAATGGTTGAGGTCTGGGATGGTCTTCCCTGACCTCCCAGTCTGTTCCTCTATATTATTGATAGTTTCAGCTAAGTGGAATAGAATAGATTGACGAGAAGATGGTGAGGAGAGTTTATCTCATAACTGGCAAAGTGTTCTTAACATTTGCTGTATGTAAGGGAATTGTATTATTGACAGTAACAGTTCTGCTGACAGCATGGGAGCAGGTAGTCTGTGATGCAGCAGAACATGCAGAAAATGGTTACAGACCTCTTAAGTCCTATATCCTTGTCCTTAATTGCATTCATACACTCTGTTTTCTTGTTTTTATAGCAGTGAATTGAAAAATGCATACAAAGTGCAACTAAGTATTCACCACCACCACCACCAAAAAGAAAAAGAGTCTAACCTTTGTTAAGGAGAAACTGAAGATCAGGGATCACAGCAGAGGTTAACGGGTGGATTTCTGCAGTTTAATTCAGCATGTTTTTGATATTCACTTTGCAGAAAAATGTTAGAGTTCATTAATCCTCTTTATTGTGAAAAGGGAAAGTTTGTAAAGTGATTTGACCTCAGTTTGTCTCAGGCTTTTTTTTCTACATCTGAACTGTGTCTTTGTATGATGCTATTTTTTACCCTTCAATAGTAGGCAGAAAGCCTAGAGGACACTGTGCCCTCTTGCAATCCCTTCTTTGCCCCTGCAGTCTTTTAGCACAGTATCTGAATCAATGGGGAGCTGGAAAGGGAGAGCAGAGGCATAGCAGACAAATGGTCCTTTCTGTAGCCGTGTTCCCCTGGTTTTTAACTGGATAGGTCAGGATGGCTGATCCTGGTAGTAACAACTGTGGCAACCTCCATAGCAACGAGGAAACACTGAGACCCAACAGCTTCCTGAGTCAGACAGGCATAAAGGCAGGATTTTTTCATTGGAACTAAATCTAAAACAACCAGATGTAGTGTTACCAAAAGCTGGTAAGTCTGAAACACTGCTGTGTTGAAGTACTTGGAATTACTTGGAAAAAAGATCCTGAAATGTTGCACAACTGCCTTTGTCCATGGCTTGTTTTATACAGAAATAGGGGACCTGGCTCTAGGCAGTAACAGCACTGAGGGAGGTTAAAATGCTTTAATGTAGAAGTGATAGTTGCATTTCTTTGTAATGTGTTGTCAATTCCATCTTATTTTTGTTTATGACAGAGGTGTTTGTGTGGTTTTGAAACAAGTGTATACTTTGTGTTGATTTTCTGACTTTTGATGCTTTTTGGAGCAATTAATCCACTCTTCTTGCTGGGTCTGATGTGCTAGTTTTCTGCAATTTTATATAACTACGAGTTCTCATAAAAAGGCCTCCCAAATCACATCCCTTAGATAAGAGACAAAATAACATTTAGACATGAGTGCTTAAACTGTATTTTGTAAGGTAAATTAGACATTTAAAATTCATGTTGTGGAATTTCCATGCAAACATTTCCAAGCAGTATTGAAAAAAAAAAAAAAGAGTGGAAGCTTGTCTACTAGATCTTGTCAGATTACCCAGAGATAGCACCACACCATCAATCTTACTGTGACAGCCTCTGAGTAGTTATCAGCTGTCAAATCTGAGCATCTCATTCTTTCTTATGGCAAGTCATAATCCTACTGTTGTAAAACATGACAGGACAGCTGAAAGATCAAAATATTTCCTATTAATACATCACTATAAATAAAACAAGTAACAGGCAACTGTAATTTTAACATCATGTTTGAAAACTGTCATGTTTACTCAGCTTGTCAACTTCAGCTGTGGTTTTTGCCTCAGCTTGTAAAATAGGGAAGGTTGGGATGGGACTATGTACAGGAAGCTTTAAAGGAGAGAGGAGGTAAAAGAGATGGATGTTACAGAGGGAAACAAAAGCTGGAGGGAGGTGAAAGCTATTGCTTTCTGGGGATTTTCACAGCCTTTCTAGCTCCCTTGGGTGTTTCTGTCCCTCTGACAGGTTGGGATTTGGGTGACTGAAGATCACTGAAGTAGGTGATATCGGTTCATCTTACCAAATGCCAGCCTGGATATTTTGAATGAATTATTTTAAAATAAACAATAAAAGCCATAGAGTTCTTTGGATACACTGGAAAGCATTTGCTTGTGGGGGAAAATGCCAGTACATTGTCTCTGTCTCTTTTCTGCCAGCAGATCACTACTGAGCACTCCAGGTAGCTGCTCTCACAAGAATGGCCTGTTGGGCAGGGTTCCTGCCTACAGGTCACAGGTATTGCAGTGTGATGCTGGCACTGGACAGATTCTCATGCTCCAGCCTGGCACCTGCTGTCAGCCCCTGCTGCAGGACCTCTTTTGGAATGTATCCTATGTGGATCACTGAGCCTCGAGCCTCCTCAAGGTAAAATCAAGTTTTTGTTTAAATCTGTGATTTGTTGTTTTTCATGATATCTAATAGGATAAAACAGGCTGGTATGTCAGATTAGCAACTTAATAGCTTTCTCCTCCTCTGCACTGGCAGTTTTTTAGATGGTATTATCTAAAGTGATTTGCTACCCTGGAGATTATGACAAGCAAAGCCTGAATAAACCCCCTATCAAAGAAACTTTCCTGTAATGTTATTTGGATAAATAAAAGCACCTTGCGTTAGCAGACATCTTCTGTGAAATATTTCTAATGCTTTGTGACAGGGGATTATTTTTTCTGTTTTGAACTTGAACCTGTCATCAACCAGCAGCTTTGTTTGCTTTTGTTCTTTTCAGCTGTTCCCTGGATGCCCTAGTGTAAGCTGTCAGCTCTGGAGTACACTTAAACTGTGCTTTGTGCTGGAGATTGATCTTAAGGGTTGCATTGTCTTGCCATGTAAGCACCAAAGGGGCTAGTGCAGGTAGTGCTGGCCTGGGATTCCTGGCTCGCTTCCTCTAAACCCAAACCCAAAGAAATATGGGTAAAAACCAGCACTGATGTTTTTCTTCGCAAGAGCACAGAACTGTCACAGCACAAGCAAGTTTTCTGTTTCTTCCCACTTGCTCTGGCCTGTGGGAATACTGCACAGTGAGGTGCAGTGAGCCAGGTCTTAAATGTTACAAGATTTTAATTTTTTTTTAATGATCCACAGAAGTTGTTTTTCACAGTGCTGACTCCTCTTCTTCAAGGTCTCAACAGATTAGCCGCTGCCTTTTCTCCCCTGGCCCAGCACAGAAGAGGCTGAGCACACTGGGGAGATCACTGGGCCTAGACAGCAATGTCCCTGTGCTGGTGAGAGGGGAACAAGATGGATTTTATTACCGTGGTACAGTAAAAGAGGAGATAGAGGTGAGTGATGGTCACTGTGCAGTAGCCATGGGGGTGTGTAGTAGGATGCCCAGTCCAGCAGCAGTCCTCAAGCACCACCTGAGTTTAGTGTGGCAGTTTTGATTTCAGCTGGTGCATGGATTAGAGAACAGATTACCAGGACAGCTGACACTTGTGTTCATGTCGATTCATAAAGCTCCCGATGTGCCTGATTCCAAGCTGTCCTCACCTCCTGCTGCCTGGCATGCCAGGTGAGCCTCTTGCATACAGCACAGCCTCAGATACCAGTCAACTAATAATGATTAAATTCTTACTCTGCTCAGCCTCCTTTAATGAGCCTGTTTCTAGAAGTGACTAGGCATGTTTTAGGGATCCTCATCTTGTGTCAGAAGATGAGTGCTCCCCAAACTCCCAGTTCCTGGTGAGAGCAGTGTTGTTGTGCACCTCACAGGAGCAGGCTCTCTGCTTCTGCTGGCACTGGGCACTGAGCCAGGCTCACGCAGCCTGAGTACTGCTGTGAGCCATGTGCTGGCTACTGTTATGTGTAGACACATAACCATCAATAGAATAGGAAAAGCATTAGTGTTTTATGTACACACTTCCACACCAATGGCTCAGTGTATTTTCAGAAATGTTAGTGAAAGCTTTAATTCATTAGTTTGTTAGCACTTCAAACTTAACAGAAAAAAGAGCCTATTCTTTCTCAAGAACACGGAAGTACCTCATTTCATTGTTGATGGAAAGCCTCTTGACAGGCCTTCATTTAAAAGAAAAAAATTCCCAACAACCCTCCCAAGAAGCTGAGTTAGTATTGTATGTAATGAGGAAGGACTTGGGCATGACCAAAGAACAGGTCAGTGTTCAGTGTCCCTTCCTACCTGGTGTACACAGCGTGGCTTGTGAAATCCAGTTCCACTCTATAGCTTTTTCTCTTGGGAAGGAAAATACAGGTGCTAGTGGCAATGAATCTGTACATACGTTTCACTCAACCTGCTTTCTGGTGAGCCTCATGAAGGTTTTTCTGGCTGTCTCAATGCTGAACTAACACCACACACTATTTAGTTACTATTTAGGCTCTCTTTGTGTTTTGACCTAGCCACATAGCCACAGAATGGCCTCCTGGTGAGGGTTACAAGACACATTACAGACATTTTCAGGGGAACCATTATTTTGTTCCTGGTAACAGAGTGAAAGAGGCATGTTCCTGGTAGAGTTTGCCAAACCAATTGTGTCGTGTAGAAGGCATCCAGTGTGTGTGCAAAAAACACCAAAGGATGACATCCTGGAATATGTGAATGGGATGAAACACTCCTTGCTCCCTGGAGACAAAGTCCTGGCACCCTGGGAGCCAGATATGGCCAGGTACGGCCCAGGAACTGTCCTCACGGGCATTGAGACAAGGGACCCCTTACGAGGTAAGAAAGATGCTGCCTTCTTCTTTCTCACCTTACTCCACAACATGAGTGAGACTATCAGGATAAACTCTTGTTGTGGTGCTACTGCCAGAGAAACATCAGTGCCCAAACTACAGTTTAGGTTTGGTTAAAGCCTACAGGAGCTGATGGGACTTGCTGATGGGTATCTGCATGTAACCTCACCAGTCTGACCCTAAGGAAGTTATGACCCATAAAAATGCCATTTTCGTGTCTGCAGATGTGCTATTTGCCATCTGCTCAGACAAGTTTGTGTCTGCCATATCAAGGATGGTGGCCTTTCCATGAGAAATATAAATGAGGCAGCTCTCACAGAACCTGCATCTCTGCTTGACTGCTCACGTTTGTGAGCATTGGTATATCTGGGTGTGATTTTTATCACTGAAAAGAAGGAGATTTCCAAAGCTCATTGTTTTTTTTTCCCCATGTCTGACAGTTAAACCCCACTGAGTTAGCAGTAATACTCTTGAGAATAGTATTTTGATAACTTTGGCAGTAACAACAGAAGTTACTCAGTTAACATTTTCTTGTTCATCTGATGACAAATGGAAAGATGCTGGCAGGCCTGTGGTCACACTGATGGTGCCCTAGCTGCCCACTCCACCTTCCATGATATAATGGTGAGGTGCTACAGAGCAGAGTGATAGGTGATCCTACTGCTTGAAATTAGTAGAAAGTGCATAAAGCTGCAAAGCCTGATCTGTGTATGTGCACTGCCAAGGCAGGCCAGCTGCTTATGGTTGCTTGCCTTTTCTCTCAACAGCCTCAGAAGATGAAGAAATCATGGTTGAGTTTTGGAATGACAAGAAAGTGAAACTCCCACAAGGTGTGGCTCTGTGGATCCCTCCTAGCCTGTGGGAGAGGATTGTAGAGATGATCCACATGCCCTTCACTAACAGGTTGAAGCCTAGAGAAAGTTTGGACACTACCTCTTGTATCTTTTCCTGTAGTCCTAAAACAGCCCTCGTTCCTGTTTGTGCTGTGTGTAGCCTTGCCAAGCACTGCTTGCTCTACTCACCTTGCTGGCACTGTCACTGTGATGGTATATGCTGTTTGTCAGCATATGTAAGGTGCATCTGCTGTTGCTGTCCTCATGTTGATGCCTGGTGGCCTCTTCCATCCAGGTCTCTGGTCTTTCAGAGTGATACTAAAGAGTCCAGCAGTGAGCCCTCTCCGTGCCTTCTAGAATGGAAAGGCCCAAAACAAGAAGTAACAGCAGCTGTGGCAGCACCTTCGTCTTCCTCTTGTGATTTAGAGTGCAACCTGGAGCCATTCCCCACTAAGAGCACTGTGGTGGACAGTGCTGTTAACACAGGCTCTGGCTGTCCCGAGGAGCCCAGGCTCGAGGATTCTGCAAGACCCAAGTGGAAATACTGTGAAAGAAGTGACTGCAAGTCCCATCCCAGTAATTCAGGTACCTTTTAATAACCCCACAGGGAAGCAGCAGAGGGGAAAAAAGCAAATGTATTCTGGGCCCCCTTCCTTTGGGCAGTCACTTTGCCTGTAGTTTACTGGTATAAATACGATAAATTTGCGTATCAGTCACTGATACAATACTTCCCCCCTCCTCAAGGCTTCTGCTGCCTCATTTTGCATACTAGCTCTTACTTTGACAGTTCACCCAATGCAAAACTACCAGAACGACGATGTATTTCCTTTGCAAGCATAGATATTCCTCTCTGGGTTTGTTCTTCATAATTTTCTTCTGCTTTTTATGATATTAACCTCTTCATTAACCTTAGCTAGTCCATGCAGAATAACCTGAAATAATTCCTTTCAGGCTTGAAGTGCATTTTCCTCTCTCCTGAAAGGAGTGTTCTGCTTTCACTCTTAAGATACAATTTTACTCCTTCCCAGGACTCAGCAGTTGCAGCAGCACGTGCACAAAGGGCAAGCAGGAATCCAAAGCCATCTCCCTTGGGCACATGTCCCATGTTGCCCCAACTAATGGAAGTGCAATGTTTGAAACTGTTGAGCAGTCTCCCAGACAGCAACTCACAATGAAAGAAACTTTAAGGGACCAAGATTTCAAGCTGTCACTGGGGGTAAGGTAACCTGTATTAATACTGTATTTATATAAGCATAATGCGTGTTTGAGTGGAAGAAATCATCTTGTTAGTGGTCTGGAAGTTGGCTAGAAAAATATATTGTTCCTAACAACTGCTTGCTTAAGACCATGCACCAGTTTGTTACAGGCAAGAAACTTCACTAGCTAAAGATCCCCAAACCCTAAGGAAGGGCTGAAGCTGCTTGGTAAAAATGGAAAAGATTTTGCCAGTAATTGTGTGAGCATTCAGTAACGCAGATTTCAATTCAGAAACCTGCCAAATACCCACTGACATCAACCCAATGAAGTCCAGTGGAAGTGGGGACATACATGAGTGGCCCTGGAAATGGACAGATGTGACTTAGCAGCAATAAAACACAAGAAAAGACTAAAACTGGAAAGGTGCTGGGCTCTAACAGTCAAACTCTAATAGTCATAATCTCTATCTCTGAAAGACAAAAGCAGATTTTTTTAACAAAGTCTTTACTGAGTATCTTCTTTAGTCCCTCACAGAGAAGCAAGCAGTTTAAACAGCAGGTCCCTATCCTGAAACCAGGGAATTAAACACACTGTGTCACAGCTAGGAACAAGGACATCACCTGATTTTTGGGCCTGGTTCCTGTTGGCCATGGTCCCCTCCTGCTTTGGAAAACTTGGGGAAAAAAAAATTAGAACACAAACGTTAAGAAAAGCAAGCACAGAAAAGAGGAAGAAAAAAGCTTACAGGAAGAAGGGGAAGATGAAAGAACAGCAGGATGAACAGAAACGCTGCTCTGGACAAAAGCAGCAGGGATACAATTTACAAACTTTAAATCAGAAATAAAATATCAGTACCTCTGTAACTTCATGCTCTTGCTACTGCAAGTTGACTACAGAGTAGAACTTTGAACATGCTAAACTTGCATGATTTTCTTTAGAAGAAGATTAATCTGTTAATGACATCTTACTGAACAGAGGATATACTGTAATATATCTTGTATTCTCACAATTACGTACATTAATTTTAAGCAGATCCCTACCAACTTATTGACAGCATGATTCCTACTGTATTATTTAAATAATTGCAATTACAGACCTTTGTAATTGATTTCCTAGGAATTTTTAGGCCAGTATGGAGCTCCAGGCCGACATGCTGCTTGTGTCACAGCTGTGCACTGCAGTGACGTGCTTTGCCTTTTGGTAAAACTAAAAAGAAAGCAGAGTGTTTTCATTCTAGCCCCAAACCAACAGCATGAATAACAGCAGTGGATGCAATGTGGGAGTACAGAGTATAATGGCATACTTTTATTCCTATCAAGGAGGTGGTTTTAAAAATGTTGCTACTCTTTGAGATAGCTGAAGCAGTTTTATCATGTAGTACAGACTGCATCAGAAGTAACTTGCAACAGACAAGTGGAGTCAGACAGCAGGCTTTCCAGAGGTGCTCCCTGTGGGGCTAATGTCCTCCCACTGTGGCCACCAAAAATCCTCCTACCTTCTGAAGGAACAAAGGTTTTTGTCAAAGTCTAACAGCTTCTGAAAATGCTTTGGTGTTATTGCATACTTCTGTGGTCCAGCAGGAAAGTTTGTACTAGCACAGAAACTGTACCATTATTTAAGCTACAGGAGGCAGAGTTATCTATCTTACAGCCCGGAAAGCAGCAGCTATAAAGACATTAGACTTCCAAATGATTTGTTTTCTGCCCTCCAGGAAGAAGGTTCTGCATCATCAGAAAAATAAACATATAAAACAGCAAGAAAAAAGCCACAGTCAGATGATACAACATAAAGCTATTTGCACAGATGACAAACTTGACAGTACAGAACATCTCAGAGGACAGACAGAAAAAACAGCAATGAGCTCACTTGCAACAAAGCAGAGAGGGATGTGATCAACCAGTATTTCATAAATATACACTTGATGAAATTCAGGAGATGAAATTTCAGGTAAATTGCTTCTACTAGTGTATCAGTATTAGATTTATTAAGCAAATAAAGTTCTGATTTAGGTACTGTCTTTGGAGAATATCTTTATGGATAACTGGATAATTTTAATAACTGAGAAAATCTATTTCCACTCACAGTGAATTTTAGCATACTCATTCTTTACTCCAAAGTGTTCTTTGAAATTCCTAGTTATTTGGACTTGATCTTACAGTTCTGGAGAGATCAAGAAAACTAGTATGAGCATTAAAAGCCTAAACAGATGCACAGCAGGGTCTAATAAACCTCCAATTTGTATATAGTTCTCTTGAGTCAACCAGAGGAATTCAGCATAGTGATTTCTTTTTGTAGAAAGCCAGAAGGAATGGAGAAACAATACAACCTGACAGCTGAAAATATTTTCAGGATTAAAGCAGAAGGGAAAGTAGCCAGAGGGTAAAGTACCTGCTACTGTATATAGAAACAACAAAATGCTTAAGAGATACAGCATTCAAGTCACTGAATTTTATACTCCCATAAAAAAAGGAACTGAAACCTTAATACCATCAGCTACAAAAAGAATACATAAATATATAGGTTATACCACTAATTCTAACCCTGGAATCTGATCCTTTAGGACAGTTAAGTATCCCAGGAGTCTCGTTAGTGGGATCACTCATGTTTAAGTGTATGAACTTGGCCATACACTGCAACATGCAGTTCCTCGGTGGTACTTTTCCCCTGCAGGAAACAGGAGATGGTTCAGAGTACCCTACTGCTTACTAAAAAAATGTAGCTAACTGGTGTTCAGCTGAGGTAGGACCTTGCAAAGAGACAGAACTTCAAGTGTCAATAGTTTATGTGCATACACTGAACATCTAACACATATTCAAGCACCTTCGTGAGTTGGGGTTTGAGATAATGAAATAAAATGCAAATGAAATTCACTATGAGGATAGTAAGAGTACAGATAGGAGAGCTGGATTGTAGGCCAGCTGCTCTAAAATCAGTGCCAGCTCAAAGAAACCAACATACATCCGTATTCATACCACATCAATCCCATTCTCTGTGGTCAAGAATGTGACATAGACATTCTGTATGAGGGTAATATGAAAGAAGCTGTCATCACAAAGGCTAAATTATGACGTATTTTATTCCACTGATTGTATCTTTAATTGTTTAAAGCACAAGAACCTGGAATTACACAGTCATGTAATTGGATTTAAGGCACACAATGTACAAATATTTATAAAATCAGTGTACAAAGTGGGCTGCATATAATTGCATTGAGTATAAAACAAATCTACAGGCCATAAAAACAGAGTCCCAAACAGGAGGATGGTAATAAAGTGCTAACAAGAGAAGATAATACATAGTTCATTACATGCATTAAGAGAGCCTCATATTTTATTCCTGTGATTGCCAAGGAACAACAGACATCATAGAATGAAAGTTAAATCAACACTTTGTCCGGCGTTGACATCTACCACATGGGTTTGTCGCACCATGTCCTCGGAGGTTGCTGTGACAGAATAGGTGCCAGGAGAAACTTCAATGTATATGTCTTTGGAAGCTTGTCTGGTCTTTAAGGAAAAAAACCCAAAAGTTAAGTTCATTACTGTTTATTCATCTTAGATTTCCCGCAAAAATAAAAATTTCGCATTTAGGTATAAAAAAATTTACATAAACATCCTGAGATCTTTTAAAAGGTACAGATGGCGTGGCCAAAACTGTACAATGTTTCTGTCAATACAAAAACTACCAAGTGTCCTACTCAAAGTATTTCATATCAATGCAAATAATCAGCATGCTTTAATCTTTGCCTCACAAAACTGAAAGTTGCCAATCTGTTGAATATAAACCTGGAAAGCATCCACATGACTAGGTGCTCCCACTAATTTCTACTGTGGTACAGATGCCACATTTCTCATCTTTTGTGGCTTAGGAGTTCTCAAACTTGATTTGGTGAGGTGTTAACATCTGAAAAGAAAAAGTTTTCTTTTGTTTGAGGAACACGAGTCTTCAGGGAGACTGTACGAGGGCCAAGTATAACTGGCTAAGCAACTGCTGCCTGCCTTGCTGCATGCCTTGCCTCAGCACAGGCAATGTATCAGGGGCAGAGATGAGGTGAGACTGGAGAACTGCTGGATTACTGTTGTTGATGTAATTTGCAAGAGCCTAAACATTAATCACAAGTGTTTGATGTTTTGTACCAGTTCAAAATATAAAGTAGACTCCTAACTGATTACATGCCAGAATGCCACAATCTGGTTCATAATTAGTTGTGCAAGTCTCTGCATGCCCATTCTACTGCCCACCTGTTAGGATGTTAGGATTGTGAGTGCACCACTGGTTAAGCTGCTGTGCCACCACAAAGTCTCCCCACCTGATCACAACTTTGAATCAGCTTGATGCAAAATGATAAATAAATGTTATACCTCGATTTTAAAACAAATTAGTCTATAAACTTACATGTTGCTGGCAAGTTTGAGCTTGACAAGATGCTACAGAAGCTTCAGTCCTCTGGAAAGAAAAGGATACTGTTTTCTAATGGTACAACACAAAGTCCATGAAATTTTACCCTCCACAAAAGGACAAATATGACACCAAATGTCACCAGATGTGCCACCAAAACCACCTACTTACCTCTTCTTTGGAGGACACTGGCTCTCTTTCCCCTGCTTGCCTGCCATGGTATCTACAGATGTGTTTGATTTCTTGCTCCTTGCATCTGCAGGCTGCCATGCCACTATAGTACTTCTGGACAACAACAGAGAATACTACATGAGGAAGCATCAAAGCTATGCTCCCAGCTACTGTAGATTTACAATTCAAAGTGGAACTGCACAGCTAATGACCTTCTGTATTAATTGGCTGTTTTATTCTCGTGTAAAGATGAAAATGCCTGGATGTCCACAGACTGCATGTCTTCTGGTACAAAAGTTGTCAGCCCTGGTTTTAGATGCCTGTCTCCTGACACAATATATAGGGATACTCTGACACCTCAGAACCGAATTCATGACAATATCACAAGGAATGATCTGGAAACATCTATCTCATCTGGCTCTTCAAGAAAGGCGCTGCTGGAAGAAGGTGTAGTTTACAGGTCCTTAGTAGGATGTAGATGTAAGCTAGGTGCTTTGCAACCTAGCCAGTGAGGGCTGGTTCTGCAGGGCACCTGCAGGAGCAGTGCTTTAAAGCTGAACATGTTAATACAGAAAAATTAGTCAGTGAAGAAGCTAAAGCATCTTCACAGCTGGTAGCAGTAGCACAGTGGTTTTGAGAATTGTATTTAAATCCACAGCAGCCCTTCTCTGGCTCTCCAGTAAAGGTACTTGAAACTCCCCCACTACAGATGAAATATTTGAACACAGCTCTGCTCTGCTGCCATCTGTTGTCACCAAAGAACTCCTGCCAAGACTGCTTTCACAAAAGGACTAAGAAGTTCCAATACCTATTTTAGTTCACTTATATCTTCCTTGTCTTTGACTGTCAAAACTAAAAATAGAGCCAATAGCAATTCTTATTGCTAAATCTACAGCTGTGCTTTACTCCTTGAGGTTATGCACATGTCAACAGATTTGGTTGCTTGCATTGTGGTTTACTGTGGAGCTATGTCCAAATAATACATGAAATTCTCTGGCTAACTGCATGTGCCTAAATGGTTATGTTTGGCTGTGGCTTCTTATTTGCACATTGTAAACTTTATCTATGAATTTGTGAGTCTAAGAATCCTCTTCCCCCTTTTATGTCACCTCTACAGAAGATGACTGAAACAGTACTGTCTTGGCCGATGCATAAATATTGAAGTCATTCAGGGCTTGTATCAACTCTAATACTCCTAATAGGGCACAGGATGAGTATACAGTTGCATTTTTGTTTCATCTTGTATAAAACTATTCTGCCTGAGTTATTTTAGAATTAACTGGTTACTGTGTATGTAGTGCTTTGAAATAATAAAGGAGTTGCTTAAGAGCTAATCATCTGGTGTGTGTTGAACTACTATTTTATCTAATTTAACTGAAGACTTAGCCACTATTATTAACTCTGCAGACGATACACTCCCTGCTCCATTATGATAACCGATCCCAGAGGGCATGTCAACTGAGATCGAGTTTTCAGAGACTTTGATGCAGTAGTTGGGCAGCAGGGCTGTATTCACAAGGATGAGCTGGCAGACATGGGCCCCTGGTCCAGAGGCGTAATGACACCTGGCAGCCAGAGCCAAAGTGGAAGCAGTGGAGCTGTGCATTTGCATGCCATACCTCTCAATTTCTACTTAGCACAAAGATACAGTGCTGCTGGGAAACCCAGCCCAGTAACAACATCTCAAATAGTTTGCTTAAACAATACTGGGGAGGTCAACTCTCAGTTCAGAGAAGATGGATGACACAAAGCAATCAGCAATCTCTGCACACAACTCAAACTCTCCCTTACTTCTGCCAGCTGGAACACCCCGAATGGCAGCCAGCACAGTGATGATGAAAACAAAAGGTTACTTTGTTGTAAAGCTGCACCACAACAGAAGTGCAGAGGTACCTGAAAGCACTGGAAACAACTCTGTACATTGTGACAGATGATGAGCCTGGACAGTGGCTGACACAATGTAATTTGTGACAATGACATTTCTGTCTCTCTAACCATATTGCCTTTCCACCAAGCAGAGAAAA
This sequence comes from Colius striatus, assembly GCF_028858725.1. Taxonomy (NCBI): domain Eukaryota; kingdom Metazoa; phylum Chordata; class Aves; order Coliiformes; family Coliidae; genus Colius; species Colius striatus. Next base: position 11,546,419 of record NC_084765.1, read on the forward strand.
CCCCTGCTAAAGTCTGTACCTACTGCCTTTGGAAAATGCTGAGAGTGTTTATCAACTGAGGTGGTACCAGGGGTCCAGGTAGCACTGATGAAAGCTACCATGTAACCTACCACATGATGGCAAATGCCCTGAAAATTGTAATCTAGGTTGGCATCACAGGCTCCCTGGATAAGCTCTTACCATGCAATAAGCAAAACTGAAGTCTAGTTTTTTTTCAGTTCTAGCAAAAGTAGTATGAACAGGCCTCTGCCAGGCACATCAGCATTCCCCTGTGCACAGATCTGTGGGCAAAACCTCACCTCACACTCCTTTGTGGCTTGATTCATCAAGTTCACAATTGAAGCGAATGCTGCATTGAGACGTTCTGAATCTTCTTCCTGCAATTAAAAGACTGGTTTTTGTAACTCATAACGTGGCACTGGTTGCTTAGGTGATTAAACAGCAAAACACTGGCTTGTGGTGGAAGCTGTCTCTAGGGTGACTGACACAGTGAAGTGTGGCCCAGCGCCGCGGTGCTCGGCTGTACCGCAGCCGCTCGCTGCGCCCAAGAGGCCAGCGCATGGAGCGACGGCCTCGCTGCGGTAAAGCTCCTCTCATTTAGCCGCGAGGGCCCTCAACTGTTCCCTACCGGCTTTGCCCAGGTAAAACGCTGGGGGGGAGTCACTCAGCGCATCTTAAAGCTCCTCCGGCTCGTCAAAGCACAGGCGTGGCTGTCCCACGCGCATCTATCTGCTCACCCGGCCTCCTCGGGAGGCGGGCTGTCCAGCCGCCACGGAAGGAAACAGCGCTTCTCAGCCGCGTTGCCGCCGCCACGACCGCCCCCGCCCCGCCGCCCGCAGCGACTGAGCGGGGCAGAGCCCGAGCCCGAGCCCGGCAGCCGCCCCGCCGCCCGCAGCGACTGAGCGGGGCAGAGCCCGAGCCCGAGCCCGGCAGCCGCCCCGCCGCCCGCAGCGACTGAGCGGGGCAGAGCCCGAGCCCGGCAGCCGTCCCGCCGCCCGCAGCGACTGACCGGGGCAGAGCCCGAGCCTGGCAGCCGTCCCGCCGCCCGCAGCGACTGACCGGGGCAGAGCCCGAGCCCGGCAGCCGTCCCGCCGCCCGCAGCGACTGAGCGGGGCAGAGCCCGAGCCCGGCAGCCGTCCCGCCGCCCGCAGCGACTGACCGGGGCAGAGCCCGAGCCCGGCAGCCGTCCCGCCGCCCGCAGCGACTGACCGGGGCAGAGCCCGAGCCCGGCAGCCGTCCCGCCGCCCGCCGCCGCCGCGCCCGCTCCAGCACGTCGCGCGCCAGCCCCGCCGTGCGCCCCGCGCGCGCCCCCTCCATCCCGCCGCCGCGCGCCGTCACAGGGCGCACGCGCGGCCGCGGCCCGCCCACACCGGCACCACTCCCGGCTGCCGTCAGGGGGCGCCGCCACCCCGCCGGTGCTGCGCTGAGCCGCGGCTGCCTGAGGGCGGTGGCCGCCCCGCCCCGCCCCGCAACGCCCCGCCGCGGGTGAGTGAGGGCGAGCGCTGCCGCCCTGCCCCGCCTGGCCCGGTGGCAGTGCGGTAGATCCCGCTGGGCGTTCGGCCCCGCAATGGGGTCGTTTTCGTTTACGCCGCTGGCCTTGGGGCTGGGCGTGCGCGCGCCCTCCCCCGAGGTGAAGCCGCGGGGAGCGGGAGTCCGGCGCGGCTGCGCGGGAGCTGCTCTCCCACAGCGGTGCCGCGCCTGGGGACGGCGGGTCCGCGCTGGGTGACAACGGGAAAGAGCCGAGAGAAGCTGGAGGGTGACGAGCTCCGCCTCAGTGGGCCAGTGCCGATGTGCCGGGGGGCTCTGCCCCACTATCTCCGGAGTGGGAACTGGCACTCCCTGTGGTTTTTTAAACTTATTAGGTACAAAATAACAGTCGCAGGGCGTACTGGTGATTGACTGAGTGAAACACGTATTGATAAGCGGGCAGAACACCTGTAAACTGCCACGGTTCTCCAAATAAACCCCTTTTGTGTTGGTTAGTAAAGATAAGGCACCAAGTGTTCTGACCTACTGCAAGTGAGAGTTGCCAAACAAGTGAGCTTGCTCCCTGGAAGCTGCTTCTGGCCCAGGAGGGCTTTCCAGCAGTGCCACACGTAAGGCCTTTGTCAGCCTGGAGGCACGAAGCTGCATCTGCTCCTCTGAGCTGCAAATCAGACTTGGAAAGTGACTGTGGCTACAGGTAATGGAAGCCACTCTGTGGCTTTGCTCACCAGGCACTGAGATGTCGGTAGGAAAGGCAACAAAATTAAACACAGACACTTGTGCAAGTGCAGCTTGGCCAAGGTTAACAAGTAGGTTCTGATTTTTTCAAACCCTTCGTTATTGTTTGTGAAGCTTTACTAGCTGTAATCTGTTTGGCAAACAAGAAAAATAATCCTTTCCTAGTTTACATTTCATTATTGTCTTCCAATTGCTTAACCAGAGCAGCAGCTAGCCTCTGTAATAAGCCTTACACAAGCTGCTTGTTCATTAAAACACAATGAAGGCCCTAGTTGAGTGTCGAAATGCAACTTGTGGAGTCTCTTGTACTCAAAATTTAGGCAGTTGCTAGAGTGTTTGAGGTCCAGGGACTGAATGTAGTATAAATGTGAAAGAAAGATAATATTTGGTTTAAAATGTTTGTATGTTTGAGATGTTTGTTTGATGTGCTGGAGAAGCAGCCACAACAGAATACATCCTGCTTAACTGGAAGCTGAGCATCTTTGAACATCATTCCTTGTTATTGTTGGTCTCCTGGGGAGGCAGCTGGGTTTGTTATCTTGCAGTGCTTGTGAAATGTACTTGCCAAGGCCCTCCTATGTCATTTTTGTAACGGGAATTAAAGTTGTATTAATTTTATATTCCTGCCAGGTACTTGTGGGAGTAGCTTGTTGTTCAGGAAGTAAATTATTCCTTATGTGTTGAAATTTAAACTCCCACTATTTTTTGATGTTTGGTGACACAGTACTTCTTTTGCAGCTGAGTAAATACATTTGTCCTGAGAAGGTTGACAGCTGAAACAGCTTTTGCTTTGAAACGCACATTCACATCAGAATCAGATGAGTTACCCTTATTTCCTGTATGTTCGCTCTTTTGAAATATAATGGAGGTTTGTGAAATGCTGGACATTTACACATTTCTTTGATATGTGGGATGCTGGATCACAGCATCTCAAGACAATGTATCTTATTTTATTGATGAGGCGGTGGTGGAAGACAAGAATACTTTATCCTGAGTACTGGGCTCTGAGTTCAGAGAAGTGTCCTTGTGTGGGAACACTCATAAGCTCTTGCCTAAGGCTGAGCACCACTTCAGTTCCATTTCAGTCAATGGAAAGAAGTGTAAGTATGTGTGCTGAAGGTTCAGGAAATGTGTAATGCTGGAATTTGTATTTCCATTTGCAGAGTATGTGAGTTTTTTCTTCTGTACCTATTATAATTTGGTTACTATTTTATGAAGTGGCTTTAGAAATGCTTATGTAATGCTTCAAGATTTAGGTGCAATCTTTGTATTTTGCAGTACTCATGGTGCTTTCTCACAGCCTGCCTCTTTGGTAGGGGTTTTACATCAAACTTCTGCTGCGAGTTTCTCATCTGCTCAGCCGGCAGAAGTGTGTGGATGGTCGTGGCCGGGAGCTGGCCCGCACGATGCTGTTTGTGGCCCGCGTGGAGAGCGGGTGCCGGGTGGCTTGTACCACGGCAGACTCCCTTCAACCCTCGCTACAGAATCGCTATCAATCAGCTCCTTGGAGGCTGGGTTTGAACCGAGGCACACGGAACGAAGTTCGGAGGCACGCCGCTGCCTCTTTCCTCCCCTCTTTTTCCGTCGGTCCTGTTACTCCGGAGCCACTCCGGCGAGCTTGGAAAACGCGGCCGCTCCGGTGACTTGCCCGTCCTGGAGCCCTGATTGAAACCATCTGCTCGGCTCCGGGCGCAGGAAGCGCCGCCCGCTCTCCGCCTTCCTTCCCTTCTTCCCTCCTCGCAGGCGGCTCCGCGCAGAGCTCGTAGGTTTTTAAATAAAAAATAAGCGGTATCGGCCTTCTGAGGTAGAAGGGAGCAGGAAAACTGTCAGACGAAGAGCTCAGTTCTTACCTCCTTCTCTGTAGATCGCATCTCCTCGCGGACCGTCCGGTCCTGCCCGGTCCCGGCGGGCTTCCCCCCTCCCTCCATCGCTCCCTCCCTCCCGCCTGGCCAAGACCCCGCTTTGGGGCCGGGGTGGGGGGGCGGCGCCCACCCCTCCGCTGGGCTGGGGCCGGGGCCGAGCGGTGCCGGCGGAGCGGTGGCTCAGCTGCCCGGCCGCGGCGGAGCTGCAGCCCGGACCGGGCCGCGCCGGGGGAGCAGGTTTCTTTGTTGGCTGCTGGGTGACTGGTTCCCATTAATCTCCCGCACTGGCCGTGGCCGTCTCCACTTCCTGCCTTTGCATACTTCTCTCTCCCTCGATCTCAGTCCCTTCCCTCCCCCTTCCCTCCCCCCTTTCTTTCTCTCCCTCTTCCCAGTTTCTCCAAAAAACTTCCAGCCGCCCGGGCTGTGGGACGAGGGCTGCAGGCGTGCGGCGGAGGGAGCGCATCCGTGCGCGCCTCGGTAAGGGCCGGGAACCGGGCTGCCGGGTCGGTGGGCGCCTCTGGAGATCCAGCCAGGGGAGAGGGGCTCTGGGGAGGAACGGTCGATCGTGCTTGGGCTCGCCGTCCCTGCACCCCGAGAGCCCCCCGCCTCCCGGGAGCGAGCGGGGCGGGCCGGGGATGCGTAGCGGCGGGAGCTTCCCGGACTCTGCGGCTCCTCGGGCCGCGGAGCCCCCGCGGCAACGGAGCCTCCGGTGGGCCAGCCCTACGATGCTGGCGGGAGTCCCTGCCGTGCCCGGCATGAGCGCCGATGGGCCCGAGGTCTTTGCGCCCCGGCGGACCGGGGAGTCGGTACTCCAGCTCCGCTGCGCTCCGTGCCACCGTCGTGCCTCGCCAGATGTTACTTCTCGCGTGGCTGGTGAGGGACAGAGCCCGGGAGACAGCCTCGGCGGGACCAGATTAACTATAACCTTGTGGGCAGACAGCACACGGAGCGAGGACCTCCGACCTGAGGAGAGTCTGGGAGCTATGGCACTTCTTTTCCCGTCCCGTATACCCTCTTATTGCCTGTCCAGTCAGCTGTAATGCTTACATGCGCGTTGAAAAGAGTAGAGGAGCCACCTGGACTCTGGTGGAAGACTTTAGGATCCCAAGGCAGATTTAGCTGAAGAGCTAAGGGAGCTGCTTCAGCAGTTCACTTGGTGGGAAAATCCAACGTACTGCTCTTGGCTTGGTACCAAGCCTTTGCTTTACTAAGGAGCAGCGAGTCACCACAATCAAAGAGTAGCGGCTACATCTGAGACTGCCTTTTTATATTTACTTCAGCTTTATCACTCAAATGTATTTTGAATTTTAGTAGTTAAGCTAAATGCAGCTGGATGCATTACCACATGGTGTATTTCAATAGCAGTGTGTTCTATACTTTGTTTCATGATTGCAATGAACTTGGCAAATAGGTTTCTTTCATTATTGAGTGGTCAGACTTTAACTTCAGCCAGATCTTGAATAATCCAGTGAAAGCTGCCTTGAGTGATCAAAACTTGTATAAGTTTTGTATTATCTGTAGTCCAATTTCTGATGTGGCACACTAGGGTGAAATGAGGTTGATTTGCCTTTAAGACTTGATAGTGCTTTGTTTATACATTATAAATATATAGTCCATAGATGAAGACATTCCGTATTGTGAAAGGGTACATAAACAGAGCAGAGGTAGGATTATCTTGCATTTCAGGTGAGATATGAGAAAGTCACGTATGAAAGTCATGTATGTAGGAATGTCAACATTTAACTTTTGTTTTGGTGACTGGATTATGCAGGTGGCATAGTGGAAATCTTGTTACTGGGCTGACAGGTGAGAGTAAGATTTATGGCCTTCACTATTCATTTCCCCCTTGCTTTAAGATTAGTTATTTAAAGGAAAACTGCAAAAAATTTAAGCAATTGTTACTTAAGAATATAGTTTGATCACCTTTTAAAGCTAGCTACAGCCTAATTGCTGCTAAGAGCAATTAGACTGACAGGGAACAGCCATCTTCCTTCTGGGGTGGAACTAATTTCCTCTGAGAGTATGGAGGAGTGAGGAGCAGGGATTCTTGGGAAGGGGTAGTAGGGCAGATGGTGCTGGGCCTCACTGGAATACTATATACTAAAAATACACAGCATATATTCTCCTCATATATGCAGAAACAGAGTCTCTGCTCACTTCGGGGTACTGAACAATCCTAGTTAGCTTGCATGGGGTAGTTGGTGCTCTTCCTGGCACTAGGAAGAAAAGACATCTTCTGTCCTCTCCTACCTCTACAGCACATTTGTGCTGGGGCTGCCAGAATTTGCTCCAAGGAGCTCAGGACCAAGCATTGCCATTTCCCTTTAAGCAACTGACTTTTAACATATACTGTAGCTCTTTAAGGACCATGTGACCCCTTATTATTGGTGACCCTGTAAACCATTGTGTAATCTGTTGACTGTAATGTACCATGCCAATTTATTCTTGGTTGGGAAGTCTTGCCAAGGACTTGATGGAATACCATGATTTTATCCACTTTATTGTTTTCATTGTGTTTCATAAACATCTCAGACCCTCTGGGAAGAATCACTGGGGCGACTGGGCCTCTTTTTTTTAATTGCTGGTTAAATGAATGTTGCCAATTAAAAAAAAAAAAAACAGTGGTATGCAGGATCTCAGAATGCCTGGAACTGCTAAGCACTCATGTTTAGGAAGCGGGACTATTTTTAGCATAGGGGCTTTTAAAGAAATGATACTAGCCCCTTGTGAAGAGGTCACTGTGAAGTGCACTGAGGAGCCTGCTTTTAACTGGAGAGCAAAACCAAGTTTCCCACAGCTGAGTCAAGCTACAGAACCAGATTTGTACTTTTCCCACTTAGCTGAAGAGGGAGAGGATGGACTTTTTGTTAGTTTACAGTAGTGGGAGTGAGGAGGCCCAAATTCTTATCATACAAAAAAAACTTTAAAAAAATTCTGGTCTTGGTGAGACGCTTGCCTTTCTGATTCCCTCCAGTGAGTGTCTGCAGTGGAGATGTAGGACTGAAAGGCATTTAACCCTTTCTGATAAGGGCTTGGAACTGGCAGCTGAGAGTGTGGTGTATCCCTTGGGATCTGTGGTTGTGGGAGGCCACAACTCTCTTGTGTAGGTCACTCACTGCCGCCCTTATCTGTAGCTAAAAGAACTGGAGTAAAACTTTTGGGTTTTTTTTTCTTTTTTTAAGTGAAGGTGTTGAGAACTCAAGGTGATTTGGGATCCTAAATTGATTTTGAATATTGAGACTGAGGTTGCTAAATATATTACTTTGGATCCTGAAAAGATTTTCTTCCACATATCTGCCCAGAAAATGGAAGTACTTTGCTTTTGTAGGCTTAAGAGAATGTGGTTTAGGTCAGAGGTACCACTGTGTGATAGATCCATCGTGCCATCTACAGGGTCTTGAGTAATCTGGATATGGTTAATGTAATCCAGTCTCTTGCAGGGCAGAGGACCAATGTTTGGAATGATTAGACTTTCAAAATATACCAAATGATAGCTGAGTCAAGTTCAGTTTTGGTCCAAACTTCCCTCTGATGTCTTGTTTAACATAAGTTCAGTTTAGATTACGAATTATGTCCCACCCACTGCCCCAGTGCCGAGTGCCATGTGTATTAGTTTTGTCTCTGTGCTGTAAAGTGTGTGCAACTGTTGCTTTTCATATTTTTTGGTCTACAGTTGGGATTTAGTTGGCAAGGCAGTTAGAGGCAAGTTTGGGGAACTAAATCCAAATATTTACATTCTCAATTTGGCCTAGTCCTTGTGCTTGTAAACACTCATAGTCATATTGAACTTTGGTGAGGTTACAAGTGGCTTTGCCAAGCCTTGGAGAGTCACACCCTACAAGACCTGAAGTTCCCCCTTTTGAGAAGAGTTTTGGATATGTTTTTTTGGGTCTGTGTACATCAACCAAGAGCTAGAACTCATAGCTCTTACCGCTAACCAAACTGCAAAATCTTTTCCTGTATCTTGCTTCTTTTTCTTGTAGAAATGCCTTATGCTGGTGAGATATGCCAAGTTAAATGTAATGAAAGAGAAGTCCTGCCCACCTACCAGGTGCTGCTCAGACTCTGGAAATCCTGGTCTCCTGTGCTGCTCTAGAGCTCTGTCCTGGTAGAAAGGAGCCATGGCGAAGATTCCCCTCCCTCTGTATCTACCATTTTCCTGGTCCTTGCTCTTCAGGTTTATAGAACTAGAGTCTGAGGACCAATTTAAACAGTGGGGTGCTTACTGATGGAGTTTCAGATTTAAGTCCTCTTTTCATTCATATAGGCTTTGAACAGCTGTCAGATTTTGTTAGAAACTTTTAATTTGCTTAGAGATGGAGCCTGAATGATGTATTCTGCATTAGCAATTGAACTTTCTGAAATCCACCTTTCTATGAACTGCAGGGTTAGGGATTAACTAGAACATTAACACTTCATGGCCAAACCACCCTCTTGCTTGGATATGTCTTTCTATTTGGTCTGTTACTGCTAACAACAGAGTTTGAAATTAGATACTATAGTTTAGTTGCAGACAGGTGGAGACTATGGATAGATAGAGAAGATTGAGTTGCAGTGAGTTACAGTAAGAGTTCCTACTCATCAGTTGAAATCAGTAACTTTGTATTCTTAGTCAACCTAAAGACTGCATTAGCTTTGTCCCCAATGAACTTGTTTTAGAGTAACCTAACTTATTCTCTATCTGGAGCGTATACTCAGACAGCAAGAACCGTTGAGGTAAATTAATACCATAATTCATGCAGACGGTGCTTTTGACGTGTTCTGCAGTAAGCTTCTGACCTTGGAGATGCATGCCAGGTTGAGGAGCATAGGACAAGAGTAGGTGTTCATTTTTAATGCCACCTTTCACCGTTCTCTGAAGATATGTTTGAGCTGTATCTATATGCTGAAAACCTTGTAAGCTGCTACTGTGTAGCTGACACTTCAGTAAGTTTGTACTGATGAAGAAATCCCTAAGGACACACTGAAAGCACAGTGAGCTTCTTTTGGAAATTCAACCTGTGTGTGTTCACACACAGGAACAGGATGCTATTTCAGTTTAAATGTACCTGTTTCCTAATTTCTCTTTAAAATGAAGATGTAAAAATTCTTGATGTATGAACATTTAATGTTAGCGCTGGTGCTAACACAAGAAAGCAGGTCTTTGAGTTGAAATGTTTAACATTATTCCCTACTTCCACATTATTAAAAACAGTTGTTGTGTGAAGTTTTAATACTGTTATTCATTTCATCATTTTTATGGAGTCTTCACACTGAATTACTGGTTTACATTTTTTCCTCTTAGGAGAAAGATTAGTTGTCTTCATGAGACATCCAGTCACAATCACAGGGGACAGATGCTAACTGGCTAGCATTGTGCAAGGCACCCTGCTAAGTCTGCTATGCCAAGTATTAGGGCAGAGACCAAAGTACTTTAGGAGAGCTGCCCTGGAAGATCTCACAACCCTTCTTCAGCAAGGAGCAGATGTTCCAGGCACTGACCCTGATCATTGTTCTGAGAAGTTCTTCAATTCAGGAGACGAATCTGTCACTTGACATTTTTGCTTTCAACATTGTTACTTCTTTAAGGGAGTGCAAATAGTTTTTACAAGATGGAGTGGGATGAATGACCAGCTCTAATAATTTTGATCCTTTGTCCTGGCAGAAATACTTTTCACCCAAGGTCACTAGAAAGGGCCTGAAGTCGTGTTTCTTTCTGTATGAACACAGTGTGCTAAGGCAAAATAGGGCATATTAACTTGACGTGTGTGTAAGTGCTTCTCATTTGTGCTACAAGATTGTAATGACTAGAGTTTCCAGTTTGTGTTATCCCTTAATTCTGGCTCTAGGTGCACAAAATCCTGTTAGCCAGTGTTGTTAAAATGAGCACTATTTATTCTTTTTATATATATATGGTAATATTATTTTGAAGATACGGCAGATCAGCAAATTGCAAAAGTTTACCAAATCTCCTGGATAATGGCAGGCTCAGATTATTTTCACTGTTAAGTTTCACTTTTCCACTGTTAGATTGCAAAAAAGCCACAGCTTGTGTTTTATTGCCTGCTATATCCCTGTGATATTGTTAACTTTGGTCTTTGAGCAGAACATCCCCCATGCTACTCAAACTGTATAAGAAATGGTTGGCTTTAAAGAAAGGTGAGATCAGAGGTAGGAAAGGGCATAAGGGTATCAGGAAGAGGAGGTATGAAATCTTCTGAGCCACCCTATAGGTCTTTTGTAAATACTATTTGGCAGTCTCCAAAATTGTTAAAACAGCATTCAGTACTTGTCAATACAATTCATGGACCTTTAAGTTTCTATGCATATTTCTCTGTCAATGTTTTATGGATGTATCCATCACCATTTCTCCTTTGGAAGTGACTAAATATCTTGAATTATTTGACTGTAATGGAAGGAAAACCAAGGATAAGGATGGGAAACTCATACTGTATCCTTGGCACCAGTCTTGACTAAAAGTCCATGTAACACTCACAGGTATGCCTGAGCTTTAATGGCACAACCTTGATTGTCTGATTTTGCTGTTAACAGACCTCAGGACCTTCTGAGCCTCCCTCTCTGCTGTCATAGATGATGTGCTTCAGCTCTACCCTCTCCGGTGCCAGGGATTGATGCTGAGGGTTTCCGGCTGATTGGCTTAGCTTTATTATCCTCTGAACCAATACCTTTTGGCTTTTACTGCCATAGCTGCAGAGCAGCTAGCGGAGGAACTGGTCTTTCTCTTCAGAGATGTCCTCAGGCTTAGGAAGCTAAAGGGAATATTTCCAGGTGGCAGAACTACCTTCTTATCTAGTGCCAAGGTGAGCTGGGGTTTATCTTCATTGGCCTGCTCTGCTTTGCCTGTGACTGCGTAACTTGGACAACACAGGTAGCTCTCTAGAAAAAAGAAATTCAATAGAAGCAAGGGTTTGGATTTTTTTCTTCTTTCTCCTTTTAGCTGTTGAACCTCCCTCCCAAAGCACTGGGCTGTAATGACCTGTATGTGTCATACCTTCTAGTTATGCTGCTGCTATATCCAGGCTATATATGAATGCATGACCTAGATTTTATGGGTGTCACTTCACCTGTGGTTTGGGGTTCATTAGATCCTAGAAAGGGGTTAGTGAAGATTAATAGTTTAATTCATTATCATTATTTTTAGTGGAGAGCATAATTATGCATGGAGAGTATGAGATGAACCTGGGTGTAATTTTTTTGACCTACTAAGATTGACCCAGAACTACTGTGTGTAGACTGATGTGATAGAGGAAAAATCTGCCCTATTCTGAAGTTTGGAGAGACAGTAAAGCTACCAGGCTAGAGGTATGCTCTGGAAGCAGAATAATTAGGTTCAGTTGCATATTCATGTGCAAAATTAAAATACGTAATTAATTTTGAGGGACAAGAAGGGCAATGGCATCCTGGGGTGTATAGGAAGGGCTGTGGTTAGTCGGTCAAGAGAGGAGGGAGGGAGAGGAGACTGAGGGGTGCCCTTATTAGTGTTTACAAATAAGTAAAGGATGGGACATAAGAGATTCCAAAAAACATAGGGAATAATTTCCTCACTGTGAGGGTGACAGAACACTGGAACAGGCTGCCCAGGTAGGTTGTGGAGTCTCCTTCTCTGGAGACATTCAAAACCCACCTGGACAAGTTCCTGTGTGACACACTCTAGGTGGTCCTGCTCTGGCAGGGGGATTGAACTAGATGATCTTCCAAGGTCCCTTCCAGCCCTTGAGATTCTGTGATTCTGTGACATACATATTTATAAGCCCATGGATGAAGCAGCAAGAATACAGCCCTGTATAGCATAGTGCTTTATCTTGGACCAAAACTTCCTTTTCTCTTTCCCATATGTTTTGCAGCAGAACAGGTTGTCAACCACATCCCCTTGTCCAGCCCAGACAAACATGTAGTCAGAAGGTTAGCTGGGATGAAGACCGTACAAAGCGGAGTGATTTGGATCAGGTGAATTATCCCAGCATATAGGCAGTGTCTATTGAACTCTTCCTCAACTGGCACTTTATTTCTGACTGTGACTTTACAAATTGTTTCTGAATCCAGATCTTTGTTTATTTGTTTCCTCTCCTAGTTAAGGAAAGAGGAAATTGCAGCAGCTGTTTTGAAAAAAGCTTTTTGTGGAGACTTAGCATGACCCTAAATGTTGGGGAGATTTTTTGATCCAAGACTTATTGACATAAATGTTACGTATGTTGCTATATGATGCTAGAATCCTATATCTGAGGCTACCAGGGATATGTTCCTTCCATTTCCAGACTTTATAAAAAAATCTGAATTATGAGGATTTCTTAATCAAATTATGATTAGTGGTTCCTGTAGTGGGGCAAATTACAATAAAAATAGGAAATGAATTCAGACAATGTCAGAAAGATGATGACATATTTCAACTGCATAGCATCTTCTTATATGTATTTCATCTTTTGTACATCTAAAAGCACTTAATAAAATGTGAATGAGTGAAAGACTTCATACAACTTTGGTAGAGGAGCATCAATACAGATGAGAAGATTCAGGGAGGTAATCCTGGGAACAGATTAAATCTTTTATCTCCATTTTCAATTCCTTAAGAAAATCATAAATATTTTGAGGCAAAATATTTTTCTTTCCTCTTGAACTGTAAATAAATACCCAGTGTAGAGCTTTTGAGACAATAGTGATGCTGCCCTTCAGTGCTTCTAAAAGCTTTTTTTTTTCCAGCCAGAAGCTGATTTCAAGTTACTGAATTTCAAAGTTTGTGTTATTATGTAGTGAGACTAGCTGAATAGTTTAGGCTTTTAATACTATGTTTCTTACTACTTAATCTCAATGTTTATTAATGAACTAATGTATATAGAAATGTTAATCCATTTTTTTTCTTGAAAAGCATGAGTTCATCTATATCTACTTACATTTAATTCTTGAGTTAGTCATAACCACTATTTTGGCTACAAGATGGCAGTTTGTATCTACCGTCCTGCCCCCATTATAAACCTATGCCAAGAGGCAAAGACACACCAATATCATACATCAATATACAGCCCAGGTTTATGTCTTAGGTAGAATGTTTATGACAGCCTGTTCTAGTGCTCCATCACCCTCATAGTGAAGTTTTTCCTTGTGTTTCTTTGGAACTGCTGATGTTCCAGCTTGTACCCGTTGCCCCTTGTCCTATCATTGGCCATCATTGAGAACAGCCTGGCTCCATCCTCCAGAAACCCGCCCTTTATGTACTTGCAAACATGAATGAGATCACCCATCAGTCTCCTCTTCTCCAAGCTGAAGAGCCCCATCTCCCTCAGCCTTTCTTCATAAGGGAGGTGCTCCACTCCATCATCTTGATGGCCCTGTGCTGAACTCTCTCCAACAGCTCCCTGTCCTTGAACTGAGGGGACCAGAACTGGACACAATATTCCAGATGCGGTCTCATGAGGGCAGAGTAGATGGAGAGGAGAACTTTTCTTGACCTACCAACCACAGCCCTTCTGATGCACCCCAGGATGCCATTGGCCTTGGCCACAATGGTAACTTATCTGTATTATTTCAGAAATATTCCAAGCAGTATTTTCTGTATGCTGGTTAAATTAGCAGTACATGCATTTTTATTGATGTAAACAGAGGTTAGCTTTGGTACATAAGTTAGCACAGCAGATGTTTCAGATATCCTTAAATATTTGTTTTGACCAGAGAGTGGAGGAGACAAAGACCCTTTCTGACTTTACAATTTCCTATCTTTATTTATGGGTTCTCAGCTTTCTTCTGCAAAGCCTTAACCAGGCTAAATTCAGATAGAATAGAAAAGCTTTGACTTTTTGTGCAACCCTGCTGAGATTTTTCTAAGTCATTTACAAGAGTTAGATGCTCATTTTCCATTAAAGTAGTTTGAATCAGGTACAAAAATCCTCAGTGTGGCTTTGGCCTAGATAAAACATCCACATGCTGTTCTTAGAGGGAAATCAGGATCTTCATATTAGGAATGTAAGTATTGCAAGCAAAAGTTAGCAACTCATTGTTTCAATGTTTTCTTTGTATTAATGATACTTATACATGTTTGTATATATCTCTATGAAACAGAAAAATATCTCTTTCTTAAAACAATGTTACCTGAAAATATCTGTTTTACTTCTCAATTCAGAGGAAGCTTTTCTCTGTAATATCAATGTGTTTGTACTCTTATCCCTTTGATTGTTATCCACTCTGGGAATAATCACCCATAGAGAACATGTTCATCTTTCTCTTTTGGTATAAGAATAATTTCTTCTTCAGAAGCAACTATGATTAAGTACAATGTGTACAGAAAGATGTAAACCCAGGTTGAGATACTAGCTTACAGATCTCTTGTCCTATTTATTTCCTCTTTTGTTGTTCACTTGCTCAGAGGTCCTCTAAGTCACTCCATTACCTGCAACCTCAGTTTCTTTGTGCATCTTTAAAGGTATAGCTGATATCTTGCCTCATATTCTTGAGATCTGCACATTAAAGAAGGAAAACTTACTAGATGATTATATTAAGCTATTTGTTAGGAAATCATAGAATCATAGAATGGTAGGGGTTGGAAGGGACCTTTAGAGATCATCTAGTCCAACCTCCCTGTAGAAGCAGGTTCACCTAGATCAGGTCACATAGGAACATGTCCAGGCGGGTTTTGAAGACCTCCAAGGAAGGAGACTCCACAACCCCTCTGGGCAGCCTGTGTCACTGCTCCCTCACCCTCACAGTGAAATAGTTTTTTCTTATATTTAAGTGGAACTTTTTGTGTTCCAGCTTCATCCCATTACCCCTTGTCCTGTTGCTAGCTACATATACCTCTGCAATTTGTTTCACTTCTTCCCTAACCTGGAAAAGATGTGATGGGCTAAAATTGCCCTCTGAAGGGTGATGGCAATTCTGTAAAGTTTCAGTGAGCAGAAAAGGTTGAGCCTGACAAGTGCATGTGACTTGGGGAGCTCCAAATTTAGGAAGGCAGTACCTTGTGTTTGTTCTGCACTGATGCCTCTAGCCAAGCGAAGAAAAGGTGTTGACATTGGAAGGAGCTGCAGCTATACTGCTTAGCCAAGTACGAGGTGAAACCCTGAAGGGAAGGAATAGCAATGATATATGACCCAGCACAGAGTATTCAATACTATTGCCTCAAAGTAGCTGAACCCTCCAAGGCACCTGAAAATCCATCAACTGCCAGCTGGGCACTCTTGTTACAGGCTCAAAGCATGTAGGTTTTATAGTCCTGTTAAAGCAGGACTGTGCAACTGTTATTTTTTTGTGATGCAGTAGAAGTTCCGTCTTTCCCTTTTCTCATCACATTTCCCATTAATTTTCTAGCAATTGTAGCATCTATCAGGTTACACTTTCATTTAAACAAAATAGTACAAATGTATTGGCTGTTAAATGTGCTACATAAGTACCTTATTTTACTGCTTTATTAAAAGTATAACAAATATGTTTGGCAGCCACCTAGTAGGAAATGGTGTATAGGTCTCTCCTGCACATTTACTGGGCTCTAAAGTTTTCAAGTTTTGGTTAAATTGGGTTTTAGATAACACTTTCTCTTAAAAACCTTTCAAATAACCATATTTCTTTCTCAATCCCTTGGATTCTGTAGGAACACTGTTAGTTTTTTAAATATGCTGCCTATTTGAATTGCTAGAGTGACTTCAGGCAGCTGAAGCAAACCTTGCTTCAACTTTTCCACAATAAATTTTTGTACTGTGTAAATAGATTGTACTTGGATCAATTTTTAATTTTTTTGAACTTATGTGGATAAAAATACAGAAAGAGGAGAGTAATCAGGTAACAAGAGCCTCAACTGTGTTTTATTTTCCTCAGTGTTCTTCTATTCATGCTCATTATCACAGCTGTAAGTTTTTCTCCTGTCCCCTCTGCTGTGGGTGGGATGCAGGCTAGCAAAGTGACCTCTCTTATCCTCCCTCAATAATAAACATTCATGTACACATTTCCACAGAGCTTGCTTCATGAGCTGTCTGATCTTTCATGACAACACTGTATTTACCAGAAGTTTCCTTCAGTACCATACTAGGTTTGTTGTTACTCTAAACTCTCTCCTTTCCTTGTAAACTGATGATGTGAGATGATTTAAACAGGACCAGTTTGGGTGGATATTTCCGGCACAGATGGGGGAAGAAGGTACACTAAAGGACCAGAAAGTGTTTTCAACTCATGTATGATGACACCAAAAGGAGGTCATTTTAGTGTACTTGCCCTTTGTTTTCCTCAGAGCTGTTCTTCAGCCTGAGGGAATCACTCCTGCAGTGTCTCCTTGGTTTAGGCAGTTTGTGACCTGCCCTCTGGCCCCACAGCTGCTCCACCCTCAAGCAGTTTGGGCATGTCTTTACATCAAGCTAATTGCATATCTAGGACTGAAACCCCATCTTGTGTTTTTTGAGCCAGAAAACAAAAATCCTGAAAATACATCTATCTGTTATATTTTGTAAAGGATGTGGTTCAAAACAGAGGAAATAGAAGTTTAAACTTTCGACTGTATAAATACTTGAGTTATCTCAGCAAAAATGCAAGTGCGTGAAAACAGTATCATACTGTGTTTCTTAGAATAAGATGGTGAAGTAATGGAAAAAAAAAATGCCTTACAAGGTGAAAAATGAAGCTAGATCTTCCCAGTGGTTTTGTTTCCCATTTGGAAACCTGATCCATTGATTGTTTTCTGTACTGTGCTTAGTAGCAACAGTGAGTGAATTGAAAAGCAGAGACAAATATAGGTTTTTGCATGGCTGATAGTTAGCAAGATTAAGGTTATATGTCCTTCTCTAAGTCTGAACGATGCCCAGTTTTTGTCCATTTGGGAGCACGGTTGTGAGAAAACCTTTAATAAATTGGTTTTGTGCTCCATTTGTCTAGAAAGCAGCTCCTGGGGGATTGCTGCACTGTGAGGAACATGCTTCTGGTTGGAATTTGACCACCTACAGTGCTTTTCCTTACTGTCAGACTGAATCTCAGTGTTTTCTGCAATGGTGTTTGAAACACCAACCAAGAAAAGTTGCCTACATCCCACTCCCCTGCTTCCCAGAGTATTTCCTACTCCACTGAATGCAAAAGATTAAAAAAAAAATACCAGTATTGGATTGGAAGCAGTGTGGAATATGCCTTTGAATTAGGATTAGTGGGTTTGACTAAGCAAGGCGTGTGATGCGAAACTAGTTTTTGCAAGGTCCTCTAAGACTTACTGACTAAATGGTTTCTCATGAGCTAAACAGTACTGGGAAAGGCTCACTATGTGGTAGGAGACCTCCCAAGAGCATGTTTGTTTCTGTGATTCAGTGTATGACATCTGTCCTCTGAATAGGGAAGATGTGTTTTGGTCGTCCAGCAATGAGCTGAGGACACAGTCCTGTGTGACCATGGTTTTCAAAAGGCATGTGAATCAGGTGCTGGACTTAGTGACTTAACACTTGTGCCTGTCTGTCTATGTGAGGAATTATTACATCTCTTAGGTTTTAAACAATCATTCTAGGCACTCTGAGCTCACAAGAATGTAATAACGTTTGCCCTACAACATTAAAGTGTCATCTAAAGATAACACAAGATCAGCCCACTAACACTATTAAACAATCATAAACAATACAGATTAAGTTAGCCATTAAATCATACCAGAAAAACCCTCCCTTCTGCCCTTACCAATCTCTAGAGAGATTTGTTACTTTTGACTCCTCCTTGGAAGATTACCAAATTTGGAAACATGGAATATTTTTGACCAATTTGGCATCAAGCACAGGTTGCTATTTAAATTCTGGTTTGATTAACTGCACTTCTGCCTCCACAAGCTTCCCCTCTTACTCTAAATGGGAACAATAGTATGTTTCCCTTTGTGCCCTCTGCTGTGGCTTTCTACTGTGAAGTGAGTATTACGCTTTGCTGCAGAGACAGCTGTATTTCAGCAGTAGATGAAGCAATTTGTGTGACTACCTACTTTTCACTATTTATTTTTCAAAGGTGTTGCAAGGTTATTAATTGTTAAATGCTTTGAAATTCTTCCTTGAGGAATATCATGTGACTTGGAGCAATGTTTGAGTCAAGCCATAAAGATGTTTCTTGTATGTATTTTGAAGTCTGTGCCCCTGCTCTGGCAGGGGGGTTGAACTAGATGATCTTTCAAGGAGGTTCTTTCCAGCCCTTGAGATTCTGTGATTTGTGCAAGTGACAATACTGATCTCCAATACACTGCTTTTCATTGCAATTCTTAGAAGTGCTTGGCAAAGCCGAGCGGGGCCGTTACTAGAGCTAATGGAAAAGTTTTATTATTAAATGAAGCATGATTAAAATACGGTATTTTGATGGTGATGAACACTTTGTGGAATTACGTTAATGCTAGGAGAGCTTCATAAGGACTCAGTGGGCTAGAAGTTTAACTGAAACAGAAACCCAGCAACTACTTTTTTAATGGGAAAATGGATGGATCATTACAACTGGCTTACTGTGCAACACAAGCTTTTTTTGTTTCATTAGAACATTAGATAAAATCAAAGAATGAAAGTGAACATTGAAATATCCTTGAATAACTTTAATCAGTATCTCCATTTTGTAGACTAGGAAATCAAAGCGAGGGAAATTAAGTTACTTGCATGACTGGAGTTGCCTAATATCCCGAAGATGGAGCTGAGGTTTTGAGTCCTCCAGCCACAGAACTTCACTATAGTTTAAAAATGTACTTGCTTTATCACTTTCCCATAAGCACTATTATTTTCTTCCAGAAATTCAACTTACAGTTCTGAGCAAAGTGAAATGTGTAGATAAATAACAAGAATTAATTTATTCTATTTAAAGAAAATGTAAGATGGGTCTACTTTTAGCTTTAAATGTTAACACTGTAAATGAGAACAATACATTAGCTATTTCACTGGTGATATTTTGCAACAGTTCCTACTGTTTGCAGTTTGTGAGCAGAGACGGAACTGGAATTAATTTCCTCAGATTATATAAAATAAAATGGATTCCTGCACTTTCTCAGTATCTGTAACAATGTGCCTGTTATGACAGTACTGAGTAGATGGCAGGAAAATATGAAGATATACTTGTGGCAGGGTAGATTTCATGTTGAAATTTTTGAAAGTAATTGATCCAGCAAAGTAATGCTGTGCTGCCCCCTTCTATCTACTTTCAGGTCATTCTGAAAGACAACATTGCATTGCTTTACTGTTTATGGAAACAAGGTACTGCCTTCAAGTCAGAAAAGGCCTTCTCTAACAAACAGCAGAATTTCAATGCCCCATTTATTGTCTTGACATTTTGTTTTATCGTTCCAGTTTGCAGAGCGGTCTCCAGAGGTTTCTAAAGTATGCATGAATAAGAGAGAGAAATGCACTTCTATTTTCTTTCAGGAACACTGGGGATTTTAGCATGGAGACAGTCCTGGTTGTCTGTCTAAACCCATCTCTCTCATTCCTGTTGGCATTGGCAGGGATCTGAGTGGCACACTGCCCTTCCTACCTCATCTCTCCTCTTCTACTTTTCCTTGCATTTTTTGCTATATACTACCTTCATCATCCATGCCATGCTGTTTGCTAATAAGTCCATGGTCTCCTATATCTTTTCCATTCAGTGACTTTTATTACCTTTATTCATATCCTAGTGTTGTCTATAAGCAGCAGTTAGCAATTGAAGCCAGATTTCTTGGTCTTTCTACATGCATAGGTTGTGTGTGTATAAGCAATAACAAAGGATAAATTGATTGGAAAAAACCAGATATAAGAAGTGGACAGGAGGAGGAGAAATACATGTTAACTTTCATCCATTTATTTGTAGTATACTAAAAAGTGGTCAAATACGTCACCCTTCTAAAAATTCTCAAAGGTTGTGAGGTGACTGAGCTCTAAGCAGGTTTGTGCAGCATTGGTCTTGAAAAATTATGTATGGGAATCATCGTTGCAGATGGGAGAGAAGTTATGTTTATATTAGGGAATATAAATGAGATGTTAACTGGTATAGCTTTGTAGCATGGAATGTCTCTCCTTTATGGTGTTACATAGTTCAATACTTCCCCTTCTTCATGTCCTCATGCGCGAAGAATGCAGACGAATAGCTGAAAAAGGTTTGTCTCCAGTGCTGTTAGGTCATTAAGGTTCTTGGCCAAAAATTATCCCTGACCTCCGTGGTCAGAGGAAACTGCATCTACAGCAATAGTTCTAAGGACATTGTAGCCATCGTGTCTCAGCTGTTCTGTGTGAAGCTTAGGGGGATAGTGCAAAACCTACTGTAACTCTTATTCTCATCATGAAGCATGTATCTAGTGAAAATCTTTATGCTTTATTTCATGGAAGGATAATGTGTGAAGAAGATAGGTGAGGGAGCACTGGAGCAGGCTGCCCAGGTGGGCTGTAGAGATTCCTTCTCTGGAGACATTCAAAACCCATCTGGATGAGTTTCTGTGTGATCTACTCTAGGTGGTCCTGCTCTGGCAGGGGGATTGGACTAGATCTTTTGAGGTCCCTTCCAACCCTTGAGATTCTGTGAAGATACAGCAGCATTCTTCCTGTGTCTGTTTGTGTAAAACTTAAGGATGCAGCCCATCAAAATCCCGAGAACAGAGGCTCTGTTGGCCTCTCCTGCTGAAGAAATGAATCTCTCTGAGGGAGCTGGGCATCAATTATGAAAGTGTGCAATTGACACTGAAGTGATTGTACCATGATTTTTTGCCTTTCAGATTGCAGGGAAAAACTTATGCATGTGGGCATGAAGCATTTTCATTTTTTTATTGGAGAGCAGTCAGTACAGCTTTCTGTTATGTGTCTAATGCTTCCGGCAAATCTCTGAACTGGAGCTGCCCTGTGGCCTTGCAGCACAAACGAACCTTTGACAGGTGTGAGCTGAGAGAGACTGTTTACCACAGACGCTGGAAATATTGTCAGGCTGGCATCATCATTAGCTGAAAAGCTAACACTTGGTCAAGGAGAAGCATCAAGAGCCAAATTCCAGGATCTTAAGTTCCAGACAGCAAACTCAAGTTCCGCGGGAAGCAATATAAAAATCTTGTGGAATATTCTGCATTCTGCCTGCATTGCAGCAGGCTGCTTCTGTACTTCTGAATATGGTCAAATACCATAAATTGTGTAAGTTGTTTTTCGAAGATGTTGGTCAGAAAATAGTGGTGGCATATGATCTCTCAGTCTTCCTCTTACTGGGTGCTCCTGGTCCTTTACAGTTCTCACTGATCTTTTGGAGTTTTCTCTGCTTTTAAAGCTCATTGGAGTTTGTGCCCAAGTCATGTTTTAATCTTTGGTACCCAAAGCATCTGACATTGGATTGGATGGCAAAAGGGCTCTAGGGGAACAGCTTTTGGGTTCTTATAATCTATTCTATTTTCCTTTTGTGGCACTCCCCTTTGTATAAAGATCTCTTCCAAACTGCTCCAGTATTGATATTATTTTTTTTTAGATATTTTTTCCCTTGTATTTTTTTATTTTTCCTTTTCACTTCACATTCATTTTCAATGTCTCCACATCCTCCCTTTCCAGTAACCTCATGCACCTGCCCTAGTTTTCCTTATTTGTGCTGTGAGTTGTTGGATTAGTGTTTTTTTTTTTTTTAAATTATCAAGAAAGTATTTGAATGTTATTACTTCACTAGAAAAGCTCACAGTAAAGGACTAGATCCTGTTTCCATATGGGAGGTGGAATGCACTGGCTGTGTATAAAGAGTAGAGGTTCCTCTAATTCTGGGAATCCTTTTCCATTGTCCCTCAGAGGAACCTGAGCAGAGGAATTGAGGAACATGTATCTCAAATACATATCAATGTGCAACTCACATCTGTTATTTGAGAGGTTGACATAATCTTTCTCAAATAGTTGATACCTGATTAGTTTCAGGTAAAATTTGTTTTCTTCTAGTTTTTGTTGTTGTTCCCAGTTCCAACCTTTCTTATGTAGTTAACCTTGTCGGAAGGTTTGTTTCCACGAGAGGGCTTGGCTAATTTCACCACATTCAGAAACTTAATGCTTTAAACTTCTGGATTTAGTTTCAAATGGCCTATGTTCCCATAAGGCTTGTGTTAATTGCTGAGCATTGTTCTATATATTTTCCTTATTACGTTAAAGACCTTTTGAATGTGGTCACCATTATGTACAAATATCTGTAGAACTGAGAAGCCATTGGGAAAACTGAGTTTCAGTTCTTTAAACAAATTTATAGTGTTGAAATGGAGCAATGCAAAGCCAAATTACGAGTTATAAGTGTACCCCAATAACACTTGATTATTGGTGTCTTTCTCTGGATTTCTCTGCCTTTACTTATGAACAGGCAAGAAAGAAATGTTTTTTCCTTTGTTTGAAAAGATGGTGTGTAAAGAGGAGGGGTGACCCTCTCAAAACAAAAAATAAAAAAGCTCCAAAAACAGACTCCAGTTTTCTGCCAGTGCCTCCAAATAGGCAGAGTAACTCAAGGCCAAAGTGCTCATAAGGATTGCTGTGAGTCCTGAGGAATGCTTTCTGTTGTAGTTCTAGTGTTGCTGTGGGGTGGCAAAGAAGCTCCCTACCACATTGCATTTAGTGAACATGGCAGAAGCTCCTGGTAATTTGTTTCCCTGGGATGAAAAACTTAAAATAAGTTTGGAGTTTTACCCTAGGTTAGTTAGGAAAATCTGCATAGCTGAGAATCTTGCTAAGTGTGAATAATTGAATTTACCCATCAGCCTGATTCGTGAGTAGGAAATTGTCTGCGTGATGCAGTATTTCTCTTTGAGGAAAGATGCTAGATTACAAAGGTGCCTTTGCTGTTTGCTACACCTGATTGTGTAAGTAGGAGTGTTTCAAACTCTCCCTGAACCAGATCAGTATCTTACCCTGGAATCAGTTACCAGGAAAACCAGTGACCCAGTTCGCCAAAGCTGCTCTGATACCAGCATAGCTGCTGCTTCTTAAGCTCCTCCATGGGTCAAAAGCAAGGTGCTGAATGCCGCTGGAGTAGATGATGTACTGATAGTTCTTCTTCTTCCAAAATTCACCTTTAATGCCAGCGTCCTGGCTATCCTGTGATGCTTGTCCTAATCATGCTTCAGGGTCCATCAAGCCAGGGAGAATGACCAGAAGTGGAAACAGAGTGTAGCGTGCACGGTACTGTCCGGAAGCAGAAAGCAAGGGCTGTTCTGTGCCAGCAGCCAAGGGTGACCACAGCACAGGCAAAATAGTGCTCTGGCTGACCACAGCACAGTTCTGCAGCACCTGAGTGGGATCAGGTGGGTGACAGTGACGGGTTTCACTGGCAGGACAGTACTCACTGGGCAGATGCAAAGGAAAGAAAGGTCCGGAAGGGACAGGACTAGGGGTGGGCAAACCTGCAGCATGGCTCAGGCTGAGCTTAAACCAGGCTTCTGGTCCTCTGGGCTGTGGCTATATAGATGTAGGTCCCACTTTAGGCTGGTCAGGACATTTAAGGGGCTGTAGGTGTACTCATGGCCCTTGATAACCACTCTGATGTGGGCCAGATACAGG
This sequence comes from Colius striatus, assembly GCF_028858725.1. NCBI lineage: Eukaryota > Metazoa > Chordata > Aves > Coliiformes > Coliidae > Colius > Colius striatus. The sequence goes on from NC_084765.1 coordinate 11,569,931, forward strand.
AGCAGCCTGAGAAATCAGTTGAATCTTGGTGAGCAGGAGCTGCTGTCTCCTGCTTGTTGTGTCCCCTGCAGTCCCAGGGTAAAGCTTTCTGCAACCAGGGTGGATGACCCACTCCCTCCCTCATAGATTTATCCAAGATTGCCAGTGCTCATCAGTATCTTTGCCCATTTTGAGTGGGAAAAGATATGCTGCATTAGCAGTAGACAGTGTCTTCTGTGTGCTGCCTGTAAAGGCACAGAGGGGCAGGGAAGAGCATTGTGTGTCTTTACTAGAGCAGCCATTCCAGGTAATAACGCTTCACACCTGCCTACTGTAAACTCTTCTGCTGGCATATAGTTGCCTGCTGAGTAATGGAGACTGCTCCTCTCTGGAGGTGCTTACAAAGGCTGGATAGACATGTTCTGTCCTGAAACATCTTTAATTTAAAGCTTTCCAGGTATTGCTTCTGCCTGGCAAGATAGAAGAAAACGTTCCATTAAGGCAGCCTCCCTCTGTCCTGCACTGTTTTGGAAAACAGGTGGACTGATTCCAAACGGGTCCACAAGACTGTCCTTGGGTAGTGGCATTGGAGAACTTTATTTCTTGAACCAAATACAACAAAGTGAAAAGCAGAATTGTGTTTGTATTTTCTTAGCATCCTGCTGTCTTACCTTTTGTGTGCTAATTACATTTATGCATGCCAACAAGAGAGATATTTTTGTGTTACTGAAGTTTGAGTGAATATAAGTTTTGGAAAAGGGAAGAAAAAGAATGTTTTCACTGAATCTGTTTCCCTAGGACCAGTTGAGATTCTGCCCACACACTGAGGAAGCATAAAACTAAACGTGGTTCAAGATATGGTTTTGTTTAGAATATGAAATAGAGCTTCTGTAAAGCCCAGGTGCAAGAATCCATGTAAATGAGAAAGCTGAGGAGGGAGAAGTGTAATCTACTGGCCCAAGAATTACCCCTTAGCCAGCCTTTCTGCTCTCTGATACCAGCTCCAACAGTGGCTTCGTTGGCATGCGGCAATTTCTCGGGAACTGGTATTTCCAGGCAACACAAGCTCAGAAAACTATGTCTCTCTCCTCCAGTTTTCTCTTATTGGATCTTGGATGTACAGTGCTCATGAGCTGTCCTGGCAGGAAGAAAGGCCTCAGAGTGTGGTGAAATTAGGCTCCCGCTGTAATGAGGTTACTTGCCTGCTCTGCAGCATTGCCTTGGGTATCACCAGCCCCAGAAAGGTCCCCTTGGGCAGTCAGAGCCCATGTCTTGCTGTTGAGAGGTGGACATATCCCTTTTAAATTATGCAGCAGATACCTTTTTTGACCCTGTGGTTCTGTTTGTTGGAAAGCTGTTGCAGTACTTGTGCAGTAGTTAGAAACGTTTTTCTAATTTCCAGCCGAGGATTAGTTGTGGCTAGTTTCTGTCTAATTTATTTTTGAGCCAATGAGAAGAAAATGCATGGTGAGTGCAGTGAATGAGGTCTGCCTCGAGAGCTTGTGGGAAAAGCTGTCTGAGCAGGTTGCTCTCCTGGTCTTGCAGCAACATCTCAGTGACGCTACACTTGCCTGAAAATACTCAGTTCTACTATCCTTTAGAATGAGGAAACACGGGTCTGGACTTAAGCTTGAAGAAGCCTATGGAGGGGCCCATGACTTGAGTGGTCTTGAGGATTAAGCCTTACAAGGTTTGCACAGAGCTGGTGCCAGGTGTGTCTCCCACCTACAGTTCAGGCAATGAACATGTGTGCACAAGGCTGGTGCAATTATGAGACAATTTGGAAGGAGCTACACATCCAAGGGGAGATATTCCTAGGCTGATCTGTGCCTCAGCAGTGTGCTTCCACAGAGCTGCCATCTGCCCCACACTACAGAAGGGGACATAAAACACGCCCTGGTTCTTCAGGATTACGAGTTGTACACAGGTGTTCCCTGCAGACTGGGATGCAGTTACTGCATGTGAGGTTCCTATGTGTTTATTTTGTGAAAGTCCTGATCAGGAGCACACAGCAGCTTGCTTACTTTCTGTTTGATCTGGAAGAAGGGTGTTTGGTAGTGTGTGTTTTTTGCAGTCAACATGGATATATTTTGTGAGTGAAGCTGAAGTGTAGGCAATACATGATGATTCATGTGGAAACAATTGCAGGAATGGCTAGGAGAGGGTTACAAGTAGAGCTGATGAATGGGAAGATGTTCTCAAACATCATAACCTCATTAAAAAAATGCCTGATGTGCAGATGAATATGCTGTTGTTTGCTCCAAGAAGGTACTAGAAAGTTTTGATTATGTCAAACCTCTTGCCCTGGGTTGGTGGATCCTTCTAAGTTGTTCTTGTTTCTCATCTTCAGAAGTGCCATTTTTGGGGTATGAATTCCTCCAGTTTCTCAAATACAACAGGTGTAGGGCAGGGAATAGTTGACCTTCAGTAGGTAAGACGTTGTCAGAATGTTGGATTTGTCACAGACTGACTCCCTATTTCCCCAGGGAGACTGTGCCTGTGTCATGCCCACAAATGGTGGTGGCATCCTGCAAGAAGTTGTCAGCTTTCACATGGGGAGAGAAAGCTATCATTGAAACTACAAACACTCATCACATGTCCCGCTTGTGTCACTAAATGTAGCATTCCAGACAAGTGGGTCAGGGTGTGCTGGTCTGGCCTTCCAGGATTCAGATTCCAGTCTGGTTGATTTGTTTTCCCTCTTCTTCATGGTTATGCATCCTATAAGGGCTGCCATGTTGTGGTCTGCATGCTGCTGTGTTTTTCTAGCAAGTGAAGCAGTTCTTGTTTGCTCTGTATACAATTGCAGTGGTTAAGTGAGAGCTGAAGTGCGAGCCAGGAGTGTTTTTTTTCACTGTGTGCTCTTACACAGTGTGATTGTGTGGGAGATGGTGGGTGATAAATGCAAGAGAAAAAAACCCAACTTTTCTTTCTTGCCCTTGACAAATCTACTAATTTTAATGTTGGATTTTTTTTACTCTTAGTTTGGGTTTTTTCTACCTTCTTTTAAAGCTTAAGTTCCTGGAGTTCAGTAATTATTAGAAATCTTGATTCTCTCTGGCTTTTATAGCTACACGAGAAAGCTTGGAAACAAAGACTTGAAATCTGTAAATCTAATAGAAGTTCAATCTTTATTTATACCTAAAATATTGTGGTTTGTTTAGGTCATCTCACAGATCTCTAGGACCTGTCTCAAGGCACTGAAGTACTTAAACCCAGTAATAAGAGTTTCTTGTCTCGCTCTCTGCTTGCTGGTGTGGTGTTGGAGGGAGAGCCAGAGATGAGACTCAGCCTCTCACCAAGAGAATTGATATGTACAACAGGAGAAAATCATGTCTACATGTAGTGGTAGACACAGTTAAAGCAGTTGCTTTCACTGCATAGAAAGGGGCTGGTGCCTTGTCTTGGGGTGGAAGTGATATCTTAATGCAAATGAGTACCTAGAAGAGACTATCAAACCCACACCTTTGCATAACTGTTATTTACAGCACAGTTTCTTTGTGACCGATGTCATTGGAAGTATATTTAGTATTGCTACTACCTCTTAACACAGCCAAAGATCTTGCTAGAAGAGAACCTGGCAGTCTGGAATTCCAGCTCTGTGTGAATAAACAAATATTTCAGTAAACTCCTGAGAATGGAAGCTGGGGGCCTTGGCAAGACAAGGAAAGACATAAAAAATTTCTATATTTTTTTTTTCTTTTGCTTTTGAGTTTAGTACCAGGCAAAATTTTCCAAGCTGGAGGATTGCATACTGTATGAAGTTTGTCTAAAGAGTACTTTCTCTAGAAGGAGGGGGAAAAAAAAGGAGGAAATTAATAACTTTCAGAGAGAATCTCCTACTGCTTTTGTCTTCAATTAAAAGTAAGGTACTAACTCAAGCTGGAAGCTATCTCCTGCATCAGGATGCTCATACAGCTTTATGACCATACTCTCCATTTTGCTCCTGTTCCAGTAACTGCTGAAGTCTGCAATGAAGGTGAGCAGGTGTGTTGGACCAGGGCTGTTTGTTACCCAGGGACTCCTCCCCTCCTTCCACACCTGCTTTTCAGAGCAGAGCTTTGTAGGAAATCAGATATGATTGTGCATTGTGTCTCTTTTTTTTGTTTTTCCTGCCAACCACTCAGATGAGACTTGTCTAATTTGTTTCCAAGGTTTTGAATTGGGAACAAGGTGTTTTGAGGTTTAATTTTCAGACTCTTGAAGGTTTGATTGGTCCTTGACCTTTCAATGCCTGTTTTACTTGCTAGAATGCAAAAATGTTGACAGAATTGAGCTGCTTAAAAGAAAAAAAACCCAAACCCACCTTTGTCGAACTCTCCCCCAACTCTTTGCCTCAAAAAAACCCTTTCAGGATTTAAAATTTCATAGCAACTTGCCTGCTGATTCAGCCAATAAGGCATGCAGGAAGAAGGTCTTTGCATCAATGATAACCAAATGAGTGGAGTCTAGCTAGTCACACTGCCGTGTGGTTTTCAGGTAGCCTGTTGTTTGACTGCATGGTTACAGCTGTAAAGTTGGGCAGATTAGCAGGGTACTGTCTATGTTTAAATGGCTGTATGCTCTGTGTCAGCTTTGGAGCCCAGCAGCTGGTATGGTGTTTGTGTTTTTGTGGACACATTAATGACAGGAACTTTGTCTTCAAGTGTCTGTGGACAGAGTTTCTTGTCAGTCATTTCAACACCCGATTAGCAAGTGCAAATGGATACTAGCTAGTTGTAGGCATGAACTGTGACTTGAAAACTAAGTACTACCCACTTAATGAAGCAGACTCTCCTTGGTAGATGCTGTACCTTTGTAGAGAGCTAGCACAGTTTACTTAGCATTACCTTAAAGTTACAAGGTTAACCTTGTATTGCCTAATGTTTTTGTTTTGTTTTAAAAAACTTTTACAGGCACTAGTTGTTTCGTCAATGGTCACAGTGTGCAGGTAGTAGTTACAGCTTCATGGCCATCAGAAGAGTATTAGTCATCCACAAACAGTAGCAATCTCATTTATTAATAACTTTTCTTTTCAGAATAATCTATGAATTAGACAGACAAGTGTTATAATCCTGCACTGAGGCATTAAGACTTTAATGTAACTTTTTGGTAGGTTGGTGGTACTGTGTTAAAACTGAAACTTAGTGTTCGAAGGTCTTATTCAGGCCAAACTCTTGCCAACCAGCAACAGCCTACACCTGCCCTGATGAGATGCGCATTTGCGGGTGGGCAGCACAAGCTGTGTGAGAATGGGGATGGCAGTGCCTGCCTCCTGGCTGTGAGCTTGCCTTCAGGTGACCTTTCTTTCTAACTGAAGATTGCAGAATCTTTTTCTTCTAACACCTACCATTCAAAAATTTTGAGGAAAAGAAGCAGAAGATCAGGACAGTTAAAATACACTAAATGTGACATTGTTGGGAATCAGAATGGCTTTACTTTGCCAGATAAGAGTCATGCTTTACATGTGAATGATCTTTATTTGACCTAAACTTAAACCATGAGTTCAGGGAACAATATTTATAGAATTGGTTAGGTCTGTAATTCACTGTGTGAATAACAGGATGGTCTGAAAGAGAAAATAAAGATCCTTACTTCTCGGCAAAGATGCAGAATAAAGGCTACCGAATTCTCTTGGGTTTTTCTTCTTGTTACTAGTGTTTTTTGGTTTTGTGTGGGTTTTTGTTTTGTTGGGCTTTTTCCCTTGTGGATCAGAATTTGTGGGGTTTCAGAAATACTTTGAATCGGTGTAAGCTATTTCCTATTGCAGCTGGCAGCTGTTCTGTGTTTCCTTAAGAAACACTTCCTTGTGAAGAACAGATGAGTCTGAGGTTCTGGTTAAGAGAGAACGCTCCCCCATAAATTACTGCATTATTGTATATCAAGAATACTTTTGTAGCCTGTCATTGGAGCAACCATTGAGTGGGATTCTGCATCCCACACTTGAAAACGATCCCAGCTCAGCCAAATACTTGAGCATGTGCTTGAAAGCTAAGCATTGACTTCAGCAGCTTGTCTAAGGGCTGACTCAGGTTTCATGCTGGTCTGAAAGGCTGCTGTAGTTCTCACAACTGTTTTCATACAATGTTTCCTCTGGTGAGAGTGGACAGCAGTATCTGTGTGCTTCCTGTGCTTGCAAAATATAACCATCACTCCTCCTTCCTAGCAGTGGAAAACTCTATTGATTAGAAGAAAAGACTTCTTAGGTGGCTGTATCACTGAGGAGGAGGTGTTTGGGTGAGTGGGTGACATCCACCGATACAGTAGTGTTGATCTGGAGTGTGTTGGCACAGATTGACATTCGCTCTAAGTTCACTGATGGTGAGTTATGTTGCTGTCTGCATCTCTGAGGACAAAGTTGACATGGAGCAAGAAAGTTATGCTAACTAGCATAGCTGCCTCCTATTAAGGGAGAGCCAAATCAAAAGATATGAATATTCAGGATTGAATAATGCTCTTGATTTTTCCATTCCACCATTTGAGACTTGTTACATGTGACTAGTCCAAAGCCTTCATGATGTGTATCCCCAGATGGGCTGACATTTGGTATTACTCTGCTGGATATGAATATTACCATAACGATATATTCTCGTGCCCTCCCGCTTGCCCCCCCATAGTATTTTTTTAAGGGGGAAAGCACTAAATCAGACTCAATATGTCAATGACCAATTGACATCCCAGAAAACTAGTTGGCATGAAGAGTAGGAAGCTGGTGACGTTTGGGGTCTGTGCAGCTATAGGATAGGTATTGACTGCAATCTATTGAGCATAGCTATGCTGACTCAAGTTTTCATACAGATTGCTGGGAGATCCGATTCATCCTGCATCTTTGTTCCTTCGGTATTTATTTTGGTGTACTAAAGTGAAGACATTTCAATGCAGAATTAAGAAAGGGAAAAAACAAGGGCTGACATTTTGTCTTCTTTGGCAAAAATAAATGTACAGTGTAAACAACCTTGCAGAGCTGTACAGCACTGTGTTTGTGTTTTGAGAGTGCCCATGAATTATTCCAGAAATCACTTTGGCATAGCATAACTGTGCAGATTTAGCAGGACCTACCATTATCTTGTCATGTTTTTTAGCAAATTGGGTTTTACAAGGCAGCAATTCAAAAACATAAAAGAGAAATATGCTGAACAACCTATCCTTTCTGCTCCCCCCCATCCGGTGCCTGCTGGCAAAGCTGACACAGCTGCACCCATGGGCATGGAGGTGCTTGGATCTCTTGCTCCCTCCCTCACAGGCTTTGGGCGTGAGCTGATGTGGGTCTGCATTTTATGATTGTGTTCTCAAAATCCCCAAATTGCTGACTCTTCAGCTAAGAATGGCAGTTCAGACATGACTTTCTGTCATGTTTCACTTTACAAATTTATGGGATTTCATTGGTACAGCAAGAGTAACAAATGCACTGTTAGCAACGTTTTGCAAATCTCACTATTTTCCAACTCTGCTTACCCATGACCTGCAGTCTCAGACAGACAAAGGAAAACAGCCAGAAAGAGGCTCAGTTTCTGGGCTTGCCCTGACTAGCTTTTGAAGGCAGAATCTAGATGAACTGCTGGTCTGACCCAGAAGGGCATTTTCTGTGTTTCTTAAAGTATGTCTCTCTTACAGTGTCAGCACTGAAGTAGGCATGGATATGGCATTTCTGTGTTTTCAGATGTTCGGCAAACGTGCCTGGATTTTTCTTTATTTTTTTAAGGGATTAATTTAAAATGTGTAAGACTTTCCTGCCTTTGGGGAATTCAGAACATTCAACCTATGTATGCCTCAGCAAATGGCTTTTATTTAATAACATCTTTGTACATTAACATTGAGAGATGGATATCTTGGAGACCTAAGCTGTGGATGTGCCCAAGGGTGAAAAAAGAGCAATAAAGTGAGACTGAGGGGAGATGGGAGAAAGAAAGTTCTTTCTTTGTGCACTTTTTTTTTTCAATGGATAATATGTGTCAAGGGTAGGAGTGGAAATGCTCCAAGGAGCATTCTGAGAAAACAAAATAACTTGCTTAGCTAAACAGGGTGGATTGAAATGATAGCCCTATCCATCCTTCTCTCTCATTTTTCTGAGAACTAACCAGCACTCAAGCAGCAGTGTTTGTGTGTGGAGCGGGGCTATGCATGGCTCCTTTTCCTTTTCTCTTGGATTTTGAGATGAAGCTGCAGGGCTGCTGGTGTTTTCCCTACAGCTCCTGACCTTAGCACCTTTTGTGTGAAGGAAGTTAATTGGCCAATACTACTGCCTGCTACTCGCAGTTTGACAGGTCCTGTTGCACCAGTGTATGCCTCTGTGTCATCACAGCCTATGAAACCTGCCTCAAGCCACAGCGGTCGTTTTCCTGAAGATATGACTGTTTTCTCTGTAGAACTTTCATCTGTAGAAGGTACTTGTTTCCTTTCTTCTCCTTTGCAGAAACTGTTTGTCACTTGAAAGAGCCATTTGTCTTTAAGGATTAGCCAGACAGACAGAGATGCCAGTGAGGGAGACCCAACCTGATGCAGTAGGTTTCAAGTCACCCAGTAGTCTGTCCCTTGTGTAGATTTTACTTCCAGTTACAAGTAATGTCTTGCAGTCTTTTGAATGGCTCACCCAATAGAAAAAACTCTATATTAGTGGTTAATGGGTCTTTCTAGCAGATGTAAAATCCAGTGAAACATATACAGTTTCTTTGGTTTTAACAGGGACAGATGATTTAATGAGCAGCTATAAATCTCTTGGGAATCTACAGACATAGTCAAACAGCACACTTCTGCCAGATTTTTTACTGACTAGACTTATAGCCTATGAGTCATAGCGGTCTGCTCCACTCTCCACCTCAAATGCCTGTTGTTGTTTTGGCTTTAGAGGTGCTCTGTGCTGCATATGGGGATTTTTATCACCTTCTCCTGTTAATGGGCTTGCTCTTTCATCCAGGAGACAGCCTTCAAGCAGTTGACTCTCATTCTCTGTGCATGAATGATGGTGCATGATATTTCTTTTCCATTCCCTAGCCCAGCTTGTGATTTTAAAACAGTGAAAATGTTTCTGAGGATTATATTAACACAGTCTTCTAAATGGACTTTGTAGTGGTATAGTCAGCCTGTTTCTTAACACAGTAATGCTTTCCTTCCAGCAGTCTTTTTCCAACTTAGGAAGTTTAAGAAATGTATTCTAACTGTATTTCTGATAGATTCAGTTACTATTAGCCCCTTAAAGATAAGGAAACCAAAAGAGAAAGCAGAAAGCTGTTTCTGTTACCTGTGGCCCATGCTTAATTGTAGGGGAGGATTGTATTTCTTAAAGTATCGAAGTGCTGTTGCAAATGGATGTAAAATGGCACTGTGCTTTACAAAGATCTTCTCTTACATTGTGGTAACCAGCTGGTTTGCTGGTGTCTTAGATGTCTAGGAACTGAGGTTGCAAGAACTTGTTTCATTTTACAGTTGTGTTGCAAGCCATGTGAGTTAGACTTGGGAGCCACTGTAGAGGAGGTGGTGTATTAGCATTGGTAAGATTTGCTCCAGGTCACACCCTGGTAAATCAGAGATGAAACTAGTGATAAAACATGAGACTTTGTATGGAATTTTTAACCAATATGGAGGTTCTTGCAAGACAGATGCAGTGCAGCTTATTTTGAACACAACTGAATTTTAAAAAAAAATTAAGAATTTTAAAAAGAAATTTTTAAAGAAATTTTAAAATGCCCCACAGCATAGTTTGGGTTGGTTATTTATAAAAATCTTGCAGTGCAAGTAGCTACTATTTTAGAGTGTGACCACATACACAATCTATCTAAGAAAAATTGTGCCAAGTTCTGACTTTGTCATACACAGGCAGCAAAAATCAGGGTCTAAGTCTTTCACTGGCTCAGGACTGCATTTGCATTTGTTGTACTCTGGGAGTGTGTAAATTGGGAGGAGAGTTTCTCATTTCAGTGATAGGAATGACAAAGAAATCGTAATCATGTTTGTCCTTTTTCAGACTGGAAGATTATCAACATGTGTGGATGTGAATCAGGTTAAGAAGCTGGAAACAGCCTTGGAGGTTGATTAGTGTGCACAATTGTAGAATGTGGTTGAAGATACATATAATTTTAAGTTTACAATGAGATTGCAATTTACTGCATTGTCCCAATCCCGTTTGCTTCTAGTTTCTCTGTACTTCAGAAGGCCAAACAGGTATTGTGTTACTATGTGAGGAAAGCTATCCAGGGTCATGTAACCGGACAAGACCAAGAACAATGTTTGATTCTTCTGACTCCTTGTTAGGTCCTTCCACACTGTTCAGGAAGCAGCACAGAGAATTTCAACCCTATACATAAGCACAAAAAAAAGCCCATTCAATTCTTTCTGGCAAAGTGAGAGTGTTGCTCTATGCTTTCAGTAAACACAGAGCTCTCATGTTTACTAATGGGACTTTCACACATCAGGAAATTAGAAAACTGGAGTCATAATCAGCATGTCTGTTCTTGAATGGGGAATTTTCCCCAAAGCAAGTCATGATGCATGCTCCTAATGATTTGAATCTTATGGTTCAGACTTTCCATAAACTGCTTCCAGCATAGTAGGCACTAACTTGTGTTTGCAGTGAGCATACATACACCCAAGATACATGTTTAAATCTTGGCATAACTCTGTGTGATTAACTGAGAATGCTCAGTGCCTTTAGAAGTCTTGTCCTACTGTGGTATTTAGATGGAGACATCAGTGTAGCGTTCAGTACTGGTACTGTTGCAGGCCAGGTTAGGAGTTAGCAGCCCTTTTGCTAACACTTCTTCACTGGCAGCAAAGTCTTTTGAAAACTTTCTGGTGTGTGGTCTTTGTGTGCTAAATGGCTCAGTCTGTGTTGTGGCATTTCACCATTTTTGTAGTATGAACAGCAAGCAGCAGCAGTTCCAGGGAGTGAGTTGTCTATCCCCTTAAAGCAATGTACATAGTAATAGGGAACATCATGTGACTACATGGAACTTATCCAGTGTTTTAAAGAAAAAATATCTATAACAATGACCTGGCCTATAGAAGCTCTATAGTTTTCCCAGACTTGGAAGGAAAACACTGGGACTTTCCCAAGTTCTGCCCTTTTCAGTTTGATGTAAAAAAAAAAGGCCAATTCTTGCTTTACTTTTGTCTCAGAAATGTGAAATACTTTAATTAAAAGAAGAAATTAGGGTTTTTCATGGCAGGAGACAAAATCTTATCTCTGAACTATCTGTTTTGATGAGAGTAAAGCAAACTGTACTTTTTTTTCTTAAGTAATAGCATCTGCTGTTTTAGTGGGGAAGAGGAGACAGGTAGGTGTGTGATTTCCCAGCAGCCTAATAGACGGTGTCGGGGAAATCCTCCCTTGAATATGGGACTGTTTTCAGAGGCTTTCTCCAGTTCTGTTTGGAAGAGCACACAGAATCGAAGGAGGAGGAATGACCTTGCTTTTAAGGCATTCATCTGGAGCTGGGACTGCCTTCCTCCGTGGTTTGCAGTATGTTGCTCAGGGCGCGTTTTTGTCACACAATGAAGGTCAGCACAGAGAGCCCTGGAGCTGGCTCCTGGAGGTCTGCATGGCCTTACAGAGCAGTGGGGAACTGTGTTAGAGGCATGACCCCCATCCTGAAAAAATACAGCTGCACTAGCTCAAGCACTGCCTTGTGTTGCTGAGGCTGTGCTGCTCCCAGTTCTGGAGTTGGTTGTGGCTTATTTAGGCAACTCTGTACCACACTCCATTGCAAAACCCAGGAAGCACCGAGGTACTTAGGAACAAACACAGAGTTCATAAAATGTTTTTGAACTGTCTGCCTGGTTGGGTTTTAGATTTCTTTTGTTTTATGCAAGCTTCTCCTAGTCACTCTACTGTCACTGACTTTCATTTCCTCCATGGCACTGGAAACCAGCTAGAAGGAAGCTTACTTTTAGCTGTTTCCCGTGCCAAAATTGTTTTCTAGGAAAAAAAAAAAAAGTTCTGCTATGTCTTGGAGTTCCACTGACTTCAACTGCCTTCCAGGTCCTAACTGTGATCTCAGGGGAGGCAGCTAGGCCTGGTGCTCCGAAGACAGTCATTGTTTCTGATGGCCCACTGAACAGCCTCACACACAAAGCCACTGAACTCTTGTTTTCCAAGCAGTCGCGCAAGAGTGACATCTACTTGACTTTGTAAAGCATGCTGAGGGCCATGAATGAAAGAAGCTGTACATATTTAAAGCAACGTTTTGTTTATCTGCTCCATCCAAAATACAGAAGAAAATAGTTTTATTGTCTGTGGCTTGAAAAATCTGCCTGCTGTGGTGATTATGACAATATGAAAGACAAACTTGTTACATGCCTAGGAAAACACATGCAGTTACTGGCTTTGATTTCAATGGGGTGTAGGTGATTGGAATACTGCTGCGTTGCTGCTTGCAGTACCCTTTCTTGTCAGAGATGCTAAGCAGAGCTCATAGGCATCCCCCCAGCATGTTACCGATAGTTCACAGGGTCTCCAGGCCAGCTTGGAGGTTCAAGTCATGATTTAAATCAGGGAAGACAACTGCAGAAGTTAGCACTTGGTTAAGTCATTACTTTTTGTCCGAAGGAACATCAGACTGATACTTTCTTGGAGTCTCTTGGCTAATAGGCTTTGGAAGATAAGATCTATCCAGTCAGAGCAGATTGCATAAACTTCCTGTGAGCTTTCATAGTTGATGATCAAAAGGAATCACAAAACATGTTGTCATCATTTATTTATTTATTTGTTTAGAAGTTCAAAGAATGCACAGTGCTATTGGTTGTGATTTTTCTCATATAAACAAGGTGACATCATACTGGATGCTCAGCCTTAGACCTTCTTATCTTCCTTTTTAGTTTAAATTAGGAGTTCTTTTTCAATGGGAGAAAAAATGCAAAAAATCCAACCACCACTCATATTTTTCTACAGAAATCAGCACTGTGTTATTGAATATACCTGTCCTCATGTCTATTGCTTTGCTAAGAGATCCTCTTCCCTTCATTAACTCTCTATAGCCAATGTAACAATTGGGATGCTCCCCAGTGGCATCTTATTTTTCTCACTACCTGAATGCAAATAAGGAAGGCCTACCTTGACAACAATTGGAAAAGTGCTTCTTCAGGTGGGAATTTGGCTTAAAGGATTTATATTCCAGTCATTTATGTGCACTGAGAAGGATTCTACTCCTCTGTTCCCATTAAGTCAAAGCTTTGCAGCACTTGCTCAGATACAGACAAGACTTAGTCATCTCAGATTTATACTCGTGTGAGTCTTGCTTGCATTGCAGCCTCGGGTGAGAAGGGATTTGATTTTTAAATTGCCTTCTAGTCTCATGTAGAGCATCTTGTGTCGCGGGATGTGTACTGTGAATGAAGGCAACAGAAACTTGTCCTTTGGCTTTTACTTTAATGGAATGGTAGTGAAATAAGACAAAGTGAGAGACCTTGCTTTCATGTAGGGTCAAATAAGAGTTCCTGTGGAATTTCAAGCAACTCATTGACATCTCTCCTGATATGGCTAGTTCTCAGAGGAAGCCTGCTTGTCTCATTTGCCCCTCTTTTTGGGACACAAATTCACACTTGATGGAGATATATGCAGTGAAAAAAAAAATAAAGCTTAGGAAGAGACTAATGCTATAAAAGCCAAAATTTCATTGCTTTGACCAGGCAGAACAAACAGCTCTCCCTTGGGGGCTTCCCTTTCCACCAGTTTTGGTCCTACAGTTTCCTATGGTTCCTTTTCAGGCATGCCTGAGATACAGCACAGCATGGGAAGGGTGTTGACGGGAGTGCAGATGGGTTGCAGACAGGGCTGGCTCTGGAGAGTTAAGGAGCAGAAGGACTTACTTACATGAGATTCCCACCTTTTGGTTATCCTTGTGGCTTGGCTTGTGCCTTGGCCTGAGGCCATCTGACAGTTTGAAGCAGTGGGATGTTGAGGGCTGGCAGAATTGGCTGCCTGGGCCCAGAGCCAGCTTGTATGGCTTGTTTGGCTTTCCTAGCAGAGTGAACTGTAATATGTGTCTCCTGTCATGAGTCAGACCATAGGTATGGATAATTCTCAAACCAGGCATTTACATGAGTTAATTCTATGCTGTGCAGGTTTAAAGTTGTTTTATTAAGGAGTTATTCAGCTTATTGCTCAGCAGATTTTCAACTTCATTAGTAGGCTTAGCATGGGGAGTGTGTCCTGCTTATATCACCAAACATCTTAAGGATTTAATTGCCCAATAAAACTTTTTCCATCTCCTTTTTTTGAAATATACAATGTTACTTAAGCACCACTTTGGTAAAATGTTGTAGCACATGTTTGGCATATTTTTAAGTTCCTTTGAAGTCAATGTTTAAGTGCTTTGCTGAATCAGGGCCTAAAACAATAATAGTTACAATGTTAAGCCACTTTATTTCCGAGTGAGTGTTTGCACAGGAGTTGCATGTGTCAGGTTCATGTCGTGACCCCCACAGGTACAGATACCCTCTTAGTTTCATTGAATTGCTTAGCAACTTCTGCAAATTGCTGTCTTGCAACCAGTTTGGATGTCAGGGTCATGTGCAAGTGTGTCAGGCCTTCATCTGCAGAATGAGTTCAAACTGAAATGAGATATAAGGTCATAAAGGGATTGGCAACATCTCAAAGTGTGCACAGCTATGATTAGTCATTTCCTATATAGATATATAGTATGTGTGTGTGTCTATGTTCTTTTTTTTCTGAGTTAGTGAAATCAGGACTCTGCTTCAATCATGATCCTCATTGGACTATTAAAGAAGACTTGAAAATTTTTAATTCTCCTGCTAGAAGAGAGTGTTGTGGAAATACTATGGGTAACAGATCTGATGCTGAAATGGGGGAAGAAAAGAAATTCATAGCTGACCTACACCTGTGCAGTCCCATTGCAGCCAGGGAGCTGATACGTTGGGGGTTGTTTGCAAGGCTGTGATACACTTTTGTACTGCTTACTGTGATACTACTGCCCTAGCAAAACATGATGCAGTGAGACAAAGTTGAAGTTAATATGCAACTGAAGTCAGTGGAAGTTTTATTCACTTTAGTAGAATGATGCTTTCAGGGTCTGAGGTGTTGTTTTGTGCCACTTGTTTTATTGCTGTGCCTGTATGCTGTTCTGTTGGAGTTTTAACAATAAATGTCTCTGCTGTCAACTGTTAATTCAAAGAACTCATGGCACTTCTTCAAAGAGTATGCTGACTCCTGTCCTGCCTGTCATTGTCTTGTCCCACCTGGTAGTCACAATATGCCCTGTGCAACAGTGTTGAGTGCTGGGTCTCTAATTAAAGCACAAAGAGCACAGTTTTTGTAGTGCGTAGACCCTTTATACTATGAGCTGGCTGGGGACTTTGCCCTTATTTCCATACCTCTGCAAGTCACTGCCTGGTGATGAGGAAGTGCTGCTGCCTAGTTCTCTGCCTCTCCCTGTGAGGTCAGCAGGAGCTGCAGGCACTTGCCTTTCTATAGTCTTGAGTTAAAAACGTACTGGGACAGGGTACTCAGGCTTCACTTTTTGCTATTGAATCTTAAATTTATCTAAGTTTAAACTGATACATTCTTGTCACAGTCAGTAACTGTGATGTAGAGATGACACAAGAGCAAGAGAAATTAGGTGATCATCTTGTATTTGAAAGGGGCAGAGGCTCTTCTGAAGCACAAGAAGTTGTTTGAGGAGGGGAAAAAAATCATTTTACAAGGGTATTTTTACATGGAACTTAGTTTTATTTAAGAAGTGCAAAGGAAAATGTTACTGAATTTGGTGCAGTGATTAATCTCTGTTTAGACCTAACAGAAATTTGTGCTGCTGTGCACAAACGTGCTGTGCTTGTGCTGTGCTGGTTCCACTGGGACTGATCTGAGAAAAACATTTCACCTTTTGGCAAGAAACTGATTAGGAGGCTTAGGACAGAAACGTCTGCTTGTGGCAACTTAGTCTTTAACTCATCTGGTTTTGTCTTTTTAAATCCAAAAGTTGATGCTGGAAAGGAGGAAATTTATTGAGTTGTGTATGAGCAAGTCTGATTTTTGTTTCCTCTCCTGTTGTTGCTGATGGCTACTTGATTTGGAAAGTGTTCAGTAAAGAATGTCAGACCATGCAGCTTATGGAGACAGCAGCTTGTATTTTCCTATCCAGCCTGAAGGACAGAGATGTCAGGTGTGCCCGGGTGAGGACTGTCTCACTGCACACTCATCTTTTTCAGTGCATGTCTGCTCCTGTGTGCATCACGTGGCTTCTTGCCTCCTCTGCTTGTGACCACAAAGCGTAGGAAGGAGTGTGTTGAATCAGTCAGAAATAGGAAGTGTATCGGAAATAAGAAACTAAACATCAGTCATGAGTGAGTAATGGATTGTCTGTCTCCAGCAGGGGATGAGGACACATACGCTAGTGATTTTGATCGTGGTGTAGCCATGACACCGTAATTAATGTAATATCAACTTTTCATCATGCCCTTTGTTTATGATCCCAAACTCTGTCCCGATCCTAAATTTTCTTCTGAGGTGTCGATATGCTCATGGAAAAGCCCAGTGAGAATAAAACAAAATGTGGGAGTGATTCTTGTTCCACCAGCGTCAACCTGAGAAATATATTTCACCTTTTGGCAAGGAATTGATTAGAAGTGTACTTATGAGGCTTAGGACAGAAATGTCTGCTTGTCTGAGGTCATCTGCAGTAGTCACCTGCCCAAGACCAAAGCTTGGGCCATAGTTTTACCGCTGTGCTTTGTACCTATATATTTATGCATGCATAATATGTTTTGACAACTCGATTTGTTTTGTTTGGAACTTTCAACTGTAACTTGGTGTATATGTAATGCAATGCAGATTTGCAGTTGTTGATAAATGCTAGCTTGTATATTCCCCTGAGAACCTGACCAGATGTGGTCACCTAATGAAGTGTTATAGGGTCTCGTGATTAAACTCTGGACTGGGATGTTATGCAGATGATTGGTACATACTCCCATTCTACCAGTAATGGGGTCTTTAGAAAATCAAACTGATCAGGCATTTCACCTGTCTGATTACTTCCATATCTGAGCACTCCCTCTGCCGTGATGTAGGGTAAAACATTCCTTTCTTGGGAGAGGTTACCTCTTTCCCCAGTTACATTGCTGAAACTGTGCCCACTTGCAGCATGCAATGAGTTTAACTCGGTCCTACACCAAAAGGAACTTCTCAAGACAAAACCATATATTTTTACATTTGCCTTCTGTGGTTCTGCAGGGTTTCCTGGTGCATTCTTAAGGAAACTTAGTGTGAACTTACAAGCTTAGCATGTGGTGTTTTCACACCTTCAGAAACTATTTTGTGTGATGCCAT
Organism: Colius striatus; assembly: GCF_028858725.1. Lineage (NCBI taxonomy): Eukaryota > Metazoa > Chordata > Aves > Coliiformes > Coliidae > Colius > Colius striatus. The sequence goes on from NC_084765.1 coordinate 11,587,164, forward strand.
TGCAGCAGCTTCTAGATTCTTGACAACTGAAGTAGCTGTCTTTATGTTCATCTACCTGTGAATAGTGTGCATGCAATTTGATAACTGTAGAATATGCCTCGTATATATGCCTTTGGGTGGTGTTAATGACAGCAAGAGCTGGTTTAAGTGTACAATCCACTGGGAGCTCAACCACTCTTGAAATGTAGTTTTCAGAAGTATAGTCAATAATATGCTCCAGTATAGATTATATCTTATAATTGCTATATGGAAAGACATGTTTTCCCGTAAAATATTGTGGCAATCTCACTGTCTAGGTTTTTTTAATCCCACTTTTGCTATCGTGTTACAAATGCAACCAGGAAAGTAATATGTTGGAACTCTTTTGTATTTCCACATGTATAAACCGAGCTGTGTTGGTTATGCAACACACATAAACATTTTCTCGTGTTCAGCTCCCTGAATAACATATAAAGGGTTGCATATGCTAATTGTATTTTAAGTCTTTAATGGAGGGATGGAATACTGTAAGAGCATAATAAGGGATTGATAGTGGAAGGAGCAGCTGATTTCCTCTGTGGTGTGGCCTACTCAGCTCTGCAGGTCTGCACCCGCTAGAGGGACTGCTGCTTGTACCGCTGCCCGCAGAAAGCAGAGGCATTGCAGGCCCTTCAGGGTCTTTTATGAAGTTTTAAAACTTTGAATGACTGACTCTGATTAAATCATCTAAAGAGTAAGTCTTCAAGCTGCTTCTCAAAGTGTAAAATCTTTGGGCATATAGTGCTGTTCTTCCAGGTCCAAACACTTTTAGTGAATTTCCTTACTAAACGTTATTTTGCTTTTCTTGGTTGTTTTTTGTTTTGTTTTTAAAATATTTTCTATTCTCTTGATTTATCAGTCCACATTTTCCAGTATGACATTGCTGGGGATTAATTTAGAATTGTTTTGTCAAGGAAAAAATATTGTGTGTCTTTATGTTTGGAATAAGTTATGTTTTGCAACCATGGTGCCAGTGAATATGGTAAATTAATCAGTTCTTGTGTTCGCAAACGTCATTGAGCTGTGTTCCTCCTTTCACTAGGAGATGGTGAGCTTTGGGTAAAAGTCATGTAAGCTCATAGTCGTTATGATAAAACTTCCAAATGTATCTGTTTTCTCTTGTTTAGCTGAGGGATTTTTTCTGTTTGTTCAAGTTGTGTGTTCCTGATCTGCGCATTTTTTTTTTCTTAATTACAGAAACATGAAAGAATACAGGGAGTCCTGCGTGACCATGGTGAATACCTGGACTAATTAAGTCACTGGCTGGGTACTGGGAGAACAGCAAGGTAAGCAGTCAGGCCATGCCAGCAGCATTTCTTGTAATCTGCATGATTGTATTTCAACAAAGCCTTAGTGCTTTCAGATACTAAATTCATAACAAGTCGGGCGAAGACAAATAGCCTGCAGGTTTGAATGCAATAGATTTACTTTTAGTTCAAAGCTTTGGCAAGCAAGCATCTCTCTTTTCCTTCCTGCGGAGGAAAAAAGTACAAGTTCTGCCGTGGTTTTCTTTTTTTAAAAGGCAATATCTCTGATTTCAAGAATCGATTCAGGAGCAGAGCTCAGCTTCCTGGGCTGACCCTAGGGAGGGCTTGGAGGAGGGGTGGAATGCTTCAAAAACTTAGCTGATGAAAAGGCATGCTGTTTTGTGGATGCCTCCCAGAATTGTTTAAATCTGTGTGTGTGTGTGCGCGTATGCGCGCGCCGGTATGAAAAGAGAGAGAGATCTCCATGACAACTGGCCTGGCCAGTCTGTGTGTTCTCTGCAATCATTTTAGCTGGAATCAGTGCTGCGAAAGGTCATATGAAGGAGTTGTGGGAAGCACAGCAGGTATTAGACGCTAAACAACCGGTTTTGTGATTGCCTCAGATAATAAGACAGTTTTGTCTGGGAAATACGGTTCTGAGAATGGAGTGGAAAGGGAAATGCTCCAAATTTCAGGTAACAAAATTTGACTTTTAAATATTATTTCCTCCCATTTTAAAGTTTGGTGAGTTGTTTTTTTTCTGTGGTGTTTACTCCCAGCAGTGTGTCTGAGCAAGGTTGGATTCTCGAGCTCTGGGGAATGATGTCACGCGGCAACAGTTGGATTCTATTAGCCAGGGAAAGAGGAAACATCCTGCATTTTGGGGGGGGAGGAAAAGACATACTTTGGCTCTTTGTTGAATCCTGTGCAAAGACTGCAAGAAGTGCTTAAAAAAAAAAGTTTTAAATAAATTAATTCCCAGAAAATATCGTTTAGAACCTAGGCAACACCAAACTTTAAACCACTGCAATAGTTACTCCTATATGCAAGAAAATAACTATGGAAGTGTTACAGAATTCAGAAGATATTTCTTCTTGGATGCTCTTATAGTTATCTTTAATGGGAAAATTAACTGAACTGTAATTAAGTAGAGGATTTGGAACCTTTAGCAATTGTTTGTAGAATGTGCTGCTAAAGAGTTTCTTCTGGGTTGGACTCTGTCTCAAACTGCCACTTATGAATAGATGATGCTGACAGCATTGTTCTTAATAAGGTTTTCAGCTTGGACTGTTTTTCAGTTTTTCATAGCTTTAAACCAGCCTTTTTGGGGTATTGTAGGAGGGGAAGAAAGCAGAAAGCTAATAATTTCAGCAATTTGAAAGAGGTTTTTTTTCCCTCTTTCTTCAGAGGTGTTTGTTAAATGCTATATTTAACACAACACTAGGATAGCATGCATAGAATTTTAAGCAGAAAAATACCTAATAATTAGTGTACAACTGCTATGTCCTAATGAAAATACTTAGAAAATGGATATAACCCTGCTTCCTCGAACATCACAAAAATACACCGTACTGATAATTATGATGTAAAGATTAGGTCACCTCTGTGTTGTTTAAACTTCCCTCTAGCAGATGCTTGTTTCTGCTTTTATTGCTGCTTTGCTCCCTTATGTGCATTTCAGGCATGATCCAAATCTTGCCGGAGCCCATGAGAGTTTTTCCTGTCAACTTCAAAGGGCTTTAGATCAGCCCCTGCCTGAGAATTTCTCAGCCTCTGTTTCAGGGCTTTGACTGCAGGACCAGGCCACAGGCTCTCTGCTTGCTTTCTTGAACTTTACAAACAGAAGGTCTTTTGTATTCCCCTAAACAATGCCAGACACTGCTGGCCTTTAGTTAACACAGGCTGGAGATAATGGTGATGCTTATTTCTACTTTCTCCTAAAATCATCTTAAAGAGGGAAAGTGCAGTGAATGGAAATTGGATCCTTCTATCCCACCTCCCCTCCTCATAACTGATTGTTGTTTAAGAGTTTGTGTGTGTGCAAATTGTTCCTTCCTTAAAGAGTAGTATTGGCTGTGCTTCAGGGAGGAAGAGTTTAGGGGGAAAACACTGTCCTTGGTGTGATCTGCCAGTAGAGCACTCATGAGAGAGAAGCAGGCAGCTCTGGAGCAGGTAATCTGTCTACACCATGGATACAGAACTGACAGCTGTCATCTGCAGACAACTGATCAAACACTTTGTGTCCCCCTCTTGCCTACCAGATTTGACCAGCTTGATTGTATAAATAAAATACTGCTGTGAGTGAAAATCAATTAGAAACCCAGTTAAGTGATTGGAAAAAAGAAGAATTTTCTTTTTTGGTTGGGAGCAGTATAATAAAAAATCCCATTCTTGACTAGAAATTAAATACCTGTAGAGCTGCTGTGTTGATTCAAAAGATTCTCTCCCTAAGAAGGAACACTGTGATGAGTACCCAAGTTTAAGGCTCATTTGTGGGAAAATGCTGTCAGCCCTGAAATGTCTGAGATAGACAAAGGTCATCTTTTCTGGAGCATCTTTCTTATTAGGAAAGGCTATGGGACCTGGGAATGTTGAGCCGAGAGGAGAGGAGACCGAAGGAGGACCTCATTAATACAAGTGCTAAATACATTTAAATACAAGTATTTAAGAGGTGTATCTCAAGAGGATGAGGCAACACTTTTTTCTGTAGTGTCCAGTGACAAGGCAAGCAGTAATGGATAAAAGCTGGAACACAAAAAGTTCCACTTAAACATTAGGAACAACTTCTTTACTGTAAGTGACAAAGCCTTGGCACAGGCTGCCCAGGGAGTGTGTGGACTCTCCTTCTATGGAGAATTTCAAAACCCACCTGAATGTGTTCCTAAGTGACCTGATCGAGATGGATCTGCTTTAGCAGGGGAGTTGGATTAGATGATCTCTAGAGGTCCCTTCCAACCCCTGCCACTTTATAATTACGGTTTTCAAATTCAGAACCACTACTCACACCGTGTTGCTGCTGGTGACTGTATGCTCACATTCTGTCTGTGGAGTGTCAGTGGCTATGAGTTTTCTAGAGAGATTAAGGTGGGTTTTTGGATAGGATTAGTCATGTCCTGTCTTGTTGCACTTAGAAGGAAAGTGAAAGGGCATGATAGAAATATGTTTTTCTTCTCTCTCCTTATCTAATGAGTAATTTTTATATTCTGAGTTGCAATGTTTTAATTGCTCATTTTATCTTACATAAGATCATTTTTTGTGTAATTACTGATATTCCCTCTATACGTAGGTTGACAGTATACGTTTCCCTGTTGTCAGTTGCAGTGAGTTTGAGGTTAATTTCTATGTTGACATATTTGTCTTTACTACTTGGAATTACTCTGTTTTGTTTGCAAATGGGCTGAGGCTAACTGGAAGCCTGGGACTGACTTTGTCTGTATCCTGCAATACTTGATTCTGCCTTCACTCCTGTCTTGAAATAACTTCAGTCCCTTCTGTTTTTCTTCTTTGAAAAAGTGCATGAGATACTAGGGAAAAATAAACCAAACTGTACTTATTTCCAGTTCAACTCTTTTCTTTGAGGGCTGGGTGATCTTCAGGGTACCAGGTGTTACAGTTGTGGGCACATGCACCTTTAAATTCTTAAACATGAGATCAGTATTCTCCGTTTGTAACCTTATGCTCACAACAGATGGAAATCACTGATTGAAAACAACAGTGCTGCATTTTTTAGAAGAGCTGCTCCTGAGGATGCTCAAATCTTTCCTTATTTTCTGTTAGTTAGTTTCAATTCCAGCAGTGTGAACAACTACTTCTCGCAGTTGTTTCCTCTCATCTACTGTTTTCTGATCGTGATGGCTCCGAGTGACTTTCTGAGGTGTAAAAGAATTTATTCTCAGCAGCTGACACTGGATGTGAATTTTTATTACAACAGGAACTTTGAAATGATTGTATTGTCATTCTGCTCTGCAGTGCAGGCTATCATTAATGCTAATCAGTAATCTGTGCTCTGCATTTGCATCTTTGACCCAGTTACTTTGCTGAACTTAACACAGTTGCTAGTGTGACACAAAGCAGACTCTTGGCACAGCCCTGATCAGAGGAGAGAGAGATCTGGTAACTTTCACACAGATCCATTATAATTAAGGCTTCCGGTCTGGGATTTAGACTTCTTTCTCTTGAAAGCTTGAGAGGCTTTAAAAAATATTTTTCAGACTACAAATGAATCTATTCCTGGTAGAGGCAAAGTCTCCTGAAGGTAAAAGCTGTAGGCAGACCTGGAAGAGTCCAGTGCTGCTCTTGTTCATTCATCAGACTTTGCAAACTGCTTTCATTTTGAGCGCTGTTTGAACAGAGCCTTCCAGTTGTTCCTCAGTTTCACGTGATAACAACAGAGTCCTCTAAGTAGCTGAAGGAGTGTTGCACAGTTGGCTTTTCTCCAGTGCCAGCTCTTATTCTGAGTTCAAGCCTCATGTAGCATTAATCCTCTCTGCCCTCTTGGTGCCGAAGTGACTGAGACTGTTCAAGCGAGTCCCATTTCCCTGTCCTGTTGGAGGTAATGCTGCCACCTTGAACCCTTTTTTTCCCCCAATTCTGTTGCAATTTGATGACAAGAAGATGAATCAGAGACTAAAACATCTGCCAATGGCAAGAGTGCAATTTGGCATTCCTTGTGCAGTTGGCATCCAAAGGATACAAGCTGTCAAATTATCCACGTCCCTGGTCCAGCTGAGCCTGTTGGTTTATGACCAGAACATCCCTCCCCTCTTTAAAGCATGCTTGAAAGTTAAAAGGCATCACTAAGCATTAATCACATTATGGACATGCTGAGGGCAGTCAGACAATTTTTACAGTCCAATACCTAATGAATGCAAGGCTATTTCATGCCTTCTTGGTAGCGAGCAAAAAGTGATTTGAGAGCTGCAGCACAAGGGAAACATTTGCAGCTGCACAATTTGCATTCCCATGTTTCAGTCTTTCATAGACCCATGCAGATCTTCTATTATTAGGTTTAAAAGGAGAATAGCTGGTAGCTTATTAATTAATTTGTGTGCTGTATTCTAGGGAGAGTTTTATGACTGAGTTGTCAAGAGTGGCAAGCCAAGAAAGTATTGACTAAAGTTACAAAGAAAAACCTCTGATGTAGAGAACAATCCTGTTTATCCAAAAGATTTGTAGAAGACAAAACCATCTTCATGCCACTGTGTTTTCAACATGTTCAAACCTGTGCTGGGGAGGCGAGAACCTGAACAACTCAGCCTGTTACTGAGAGAGCTCCCCAGGGGTTTCCTGGCATGTGGTTGCAGGAAAAGGGGACATACTGCAACTCAGTCTTCAGAAACCTGCCTAAAAAGAATTTTAAGTGGCTCATGCTGGTTTTGGTTTTTGGAGAAGTGTCAAGTTGGTTTCAGAGAGAAGAGTGAAAAAACCCTCCAGTTTCAGACAATGGACATGCTTTGTGTCATCAGCTGATGCTCTGGCTTAGAGCTGCTCCACTTTGCTAAAGACTGGATTTCACCATTGTACTGATCCTGCCACACTCATGCTTGGGGCAGCAGATTGGCTTTTTGGGGTGTATGAAGACCTAAGAGCACATATGCCTTTTCTAATGCTTTTTTATTAGCAGCAGCACATGACAGTAGGTTGCCTTTAGAAATGCACACTTCATGTCCACGTGTCTGGAGCTCTTTGTGTGGAGACGAGAGGGCTTCTATACAAACTAGTCGTACAGGGGACTCAATCAGCAGGTTATAATCTGTTCTGTGCCAGTCTCAATGGAATAGTATAATATACTGTCAAATTTGGCATTTGCATTAAGTTCTGCTTTTCTCTCCTGTGGAGACGTTATCCAGTTTTCTGCCGAGACACATCAAGAGCTAAGGTCCCTGCTGTGTTTTATTTACTATTGGCTGACATGCATGGACAGTAGAAAACAAATGTAAACATGACTCAGTGCTGTGTACTACAATAGCACAGAATAATTCCTGGGGATTTATGACCATCTGGCAGACCTAGGCAGCCAAGAGGCAGCCTGAGGTCATCAGCTGCAGCACCTTGTCAGCAGACCCCAGCACAGTTCCTGTGCCTGTGGCACTGATGGCTCTGATAACATGGGCATACCTACTTGTTCTAAAAGTATGGCCAGATCCTTAGACAGTAGAAGATATGAAGCAAGTGGAGTTATGCTAAAAGTTCCCATGAATTTTCTAGAAAATACACCCAATTCCCATTCTGCATAGGGCAGACAGATGGCAAAGTGGCCATTTATCCTTAGATTTCAGGTGTCAGTCAACGGCTGCTCTGGTCAGGCTGTGTGGTGTTCTGAAGTCCTGAATAAATGGCCTCATTACTCTTTCTCCACCTCAATAAAATTTTCAAGTGCAAAACCAGGCTGCATTAGGTGAAGCTCTCTTGAGGATCAGCCTCTTGCAAAGTTGTATCAGATGTGTAGTGTCATTTTGATATTGCTGGTGAGATATGTGACTGCCTACAGTATCAAAGGACATGGGCTTACTGTCCTCTGACATCTTGTAGAACGTGTGCCTCTCAGAGACAAAGAGACAGGGCAGACTCCAAAGTGAACTGCCACTGGTTCTGAGAAGGATAAGTTCCTGATGCCTGAATTGGTGCCAAATGATGTGCTAGCTTATGGGAGTGTTAAAATGTTTACTATTAAAAAGATGATTTGTCATGAGAAAAAGAGAAACCTGTTGCTTGCAGTGAGGAAACAGTCAGCTATTCTTGAGTTTGGGTAGAAGAGGGAGATGCTAGGATTAGGTTAGAGGAAGAGTGGAGAAAAAAATAGAGCTCATCACCTGTGAAGAAGGAAAAAAATCTCTTTAAAAGGTAATTATTCTTCTGCATGAATGGTTGACTTCCTGCAAGGTGGGCAGAAGTGAAGCAAAATCAAGCCCCAGACTTCTGGTTCAGCATTTAACACTTACCACTTGAACATTTGCTTACAATGTGATTTAAAAGCAGACCAACCAACCCATCATTGTAGAGTGGGAATCTTATAAAATATTTTTTTGGTGATATGGATAAATTATGTTCCCAGAACAAAACAGACTAGGTCACTTGTGGCAGCAGGGTGACTTTGAGAGCCTACTAGGCTGTTTCACTGCTGCTCACTACTGAACAGGAGCAGCAAATCTGACAGCTTGGACAGATTGCCCTTGTGACAGTGGCTCATTAACGATTGTCATGTTGGTTATGTTTCCATGACAGCTTCAGGCCTGACAAATGTGACAAAGCTGTGTTTTTATCAGCAAATCCCCTAACAAATCCCCTGCTGGCCCTAGTCAGGAAGGCATATGGGTAAGAGGAGAAAATTATTCTTTCTGCCCTTTGTTACTGACTGATTCTGTTTGTGTGTGAAGCAGCGATCTAGGACTAATTTGCAGTACCTCCTGTGTGGGACTGAACCAGGGATAAATTAATACCTTTTTCCATTTGTTAAGAAGTTATATTAATTGTTTGGGTGACCAAAGAAACGGTAAAAGTCAGAATGAGGTTTTGGGGAATGGAGCGGAGCACTGGCTTGGGCACCTCTGAATCAAACTGGCTTTTTTGCAGAAGGGTTGAGCATTTTGTGCCTTTGAAATGTCTTGTTTGACACAAGATAAAGCAATCTACAACTGTTATCTGTAGCTTATCTGTTAACGTGTTGTATGCCAAATCACACTCATACATAAATTGAGAGAAAAAAAAGGATAAAATTTAGACACAGAGATATCTTTCTATTCTATTGTGAATGTGTCCATCTTGAAATCTGTCAGGATCTGTAACATAAATATTTGCTCCTTGTATACAGGGAAGGTAAATACTAGTTAAAAAAATTAGATAATATGACATAAATAAGAAAATGGTGAGGATCCAGAGCTTTATGAAGTATAACATGATTGCCTTTTCCTGAATAGAGTCAGGTCTGCTTACAAGCGTTCAATCTATCTCTACAGGGAATTGCAGACAGGATGCAGCTTTGCTAATATTGGCAGGTATTGCAGTTTATTTTAACTGAAGGGACAGACCCTGGGATTCCATATCAGAAGGTCACGAGGTTGAATCCTGGTTGTACACGCCACTCTTGTGTGGTTTAGCAGACAGATTTGTGTGTGAGCATGTAACAAACAGTATGTGTATTATGAGTGAATTACTGCTCACCTCAGCTTTCTGTATTAGCCAAGTCCAAATAACAAAACTCTTACCAGGAACACTTTCTGTCTAAACCAGGTAGAAACTTTTGTTTGGGAGATCCTAACTTTGCCCAAGAGATATTCCCAATAGAGTAAAGGCAAACCCACTTAGTTCAAGACAATGTTCTGGGACTGACCATCCCCTTCGGCTGCAGCAAGCCTGGCATGGGCAGTACTGAGTAACTCCCTGGCTTGAGATTTCTGCTATTAACTCTGAGATAGGAAATGGCATGTCAGCTGATCACTAGTGCACTGTTGTTTACAGTGCCAGTTATGCCATTCTAAACTTGAAGGTGATTCCTTTGACTGAAGTACACACAGGCAAATATATTTATTTTAAAACATATTTAACATAATTATATGGTTATTGCTGTAAATTAAGTCAATGCTTTTCTAAGCATTGTTGTGAATTCTAGGCAAAACTGTCAAGTGAAACATGTGAATCCTATTTTACAGCTTATGCCTGCTAGGTGCAGAGATGTAAGCTGTATAAAAAGAAAGCTGAGATATACCTTAAAGATAAAATTGTGCATATACTAATGGAAAACGTCTACTCTTCTGATCTCTGTGAGAACAATGGCAGAGAGAGGCCACAGATCACCTTTAACTAATCAAGCATAGTCTCTAAGAGAATGAAAGTCAAGGGATGGATATGTGTTCTCAAAGAATGACATATACCTCTGCATAGCTGGGTGTTTTGTGAGGGAATACATTTTTGGTTTACATTTTTAAGCAAAAGCAAATCTCTGTTTTCAGAAAAAGAGAAAAAACTTACTAAGAAGGGGAAGGCAATGCTTAATGGATGAAGTATTTCTCTGCAAGGTTTCAGATTCTATTGTGTCTGTGGCATTGAAAGTAGAAGAGGCATCATTCAATGACAGATGATCAAAGGACTTGCTCAGAATCTTGTGCTGCATGAACTTTGTGGTTAGCCTGACTGACATCAACATGTCTGTTTCCACAACTTCAGTCAGACTTCAGTGGGCAGCCAGTCAGCGAGGACAGACCCAGCCATAGGGTACCTTGCAAAGGGAACCTTTGCCACGAGCTGAAGGGGACACAGATACGTAACATCACCGATTGTATTGTATATTCTTCTTCAGAAGTACAGCAAAATAAAGTGTTAGTTGACTTATGAACTTTAGTGCAAAATTTACTTCCTTTTCTAATAACAATCAGTCACAGGAAGGTACCTCTTCCATTGGACGATTCTGAGATGCAATGATGGTGTAAGAAGCTGTGTGAAAACATCATAGCAAACTGGGGCTGCCATTGTGTGTGAAGAGAAGCTACTCAACTGAGACTAACATTTTAGTTTTTGTTTGCATAGTGTTCAGTATGATAAATCTTAATCTGTGGCCTAGTTTTTGATGTAGTGGGTGTAATAATAACTGGATTAATAAAAATCAAGCCTGATATGCATCACTGTGAAATTGAGTAGAATACTGCCTTTTTCAAGCTGTAACTCTCCAAAAGATAGATGCACATTGATTTTGAAGAGCCATTAATTTGATTAAAATGAAGAGGGAATGAATTAATGTATATCCATTTAATCATTATTTTTTCCAAATCCTGTTACTAAAAATGCGATACTTACAAAATCACTCCATCCTATATCTCAATGGGAAGTTTGCATTTCTAGTGTGTTTCTGTAGCCAGCACATTCCTGCAGACAGGGCAGTGGAAAACCAGCTTTTTAGAACTGTGAAAAAGTGCTTTGTTTCTCAGCTAGCTGCATCCTAGTTTGGAATTTTTATTCTGCCTTTAAAATCTTTCCCCAGAAAAATGAGTCTGAAGCTCAGGCAGTATTCCCATACAAGTGACAGAGTCATCTTCCGTGGGAATTGAGGGATTACTGTTGCCTGGAGTTGTGGTCTTAAAGACTGAGATGAACAGATAGTTAGGCATTTGTTGTAAATTTATATTATACCACCCATTATCGTTTTGTTTGAGTGTAGTCATACATGTAGTATCAGCCATAATGAAAAATTGTGACACTCACAAGGAAAAAGATAGAGAATTATTATTCAGGCTGCTGTAATGCTAGTCCTTTTAGTCCTTGTAGTATCATATTCTAGAGTAGCCAGAGAGCAGCCTAAATGTGATGACCAAGTTTAGAGGAAAAATCGTTCTTTGAATTCACAAATGTCCTCTAAAGTCACACAAGATCTGTTGATGTATTTGAGCACTCAATTGCACAAGGAAATATTCAAATTTTAGGAAGCACTCTGAAGTTCCATTGAAATAAAAGTTAATTTGATTTGTTGATGGATGTGGCATTTCCACTAAACAGTTCAATACGTGGAAATCTCCTCTAACTGCACTTTTTGGGTCTGAAGACAGTGTTCTCAGAAGCCTTAATGTCCCACTGACTTCAGAAATGTTGAAGTCTGGAGTGCTCTGGAAGCAGAACTCAAATCCTCTAAGCACCTTTGCAAGGTGAATCTATGTGCATTCTCTGCATTCTGCTGTGAGCTAAAATACTCTTTAAAAGTTTCTGAAGTCATCTGTCAAACAGAAATGGCATTTACTTTTTTTTTTTTAGATAGGAAACTTCATTTTCAAATTGGCAACTATGTATCCATTTCACTAAGGTGAGAAATGTAAACAGTTCACATGTGAGATGGAAAGAAAAATTGAAACCAACTTGTCCTTCTGAGCTGTGCAGAAGCTGGCTCAGCAAAGGTAAAGTGCATCTGTTTGGGAGTCATGGTGCTTTGAGCAGCATTCCTTCACAGTTGTGAAGCTGAAGAGCAGTCAGATGATGAAAAGAGATGAAGAGAAAAACAAAAGTAAAGAAAGCAAAAGGGTAAGGGGAGAGCATCTGTACCATACAAATGAAGAGACAGATTTTCTCTTTCCCCATCATCAACACCTCCCAATTAATACTCTTTTTGAAGTAGTTTGTGATTTATAGTTAAATTTTAAGTTTCCTTTACTTAAACATATCTAGATGGATAATATACTTGAAGTTTCATATCTGAGGCTATATTCATAATCCTAGATATTCAGGTAAAGGTAAATGTGACAGAGATCTTTGTGAAGGATTTGACTTGCCCCCTACATTAGTGGTAATAGATCTGTGATGTATGCAGAGCACCAGATCAAGTCTTGGCAAAACTGTCTATGAGTAGGTGACTATCCAGATTTTTTCTTCTTCCACTTTCCCTACATAAAAAGGAATATATCCAAAAGGGCTGTGCAAAGTATTGTATTCAGTTCTTTTCTCAATCTGAAAGCTGTTAAAGGGTGGGAAAGAAATAGCCTGCACTTCCAATTGTGGGAAAGAAGTGAAGACGAATGCCCTGAAGGGTAAGAGGTGTGTAAGTCTTTGGAGAAGTGAAAAAAGGAAAGACTTTAAAAATAATTGAATAATTAGATCTCATTCAAGCGATGATTCATAGCACTTGGTCTTGGCAGTCTTTGGACAGAAACTTTGGAAGAAGCAGCAGCCAAGAGGTGAATGGAAATGCACCACAGCTCTTTTGGCATATTGCCTTCCAAAATAGATGGTGAAGCTGCTTCTGATGGAACTATAGCTGCTGTGCTAAAAATGTTTCTTAGTCTCAAACAAAGCCACCCAGAGCTGAGTTTTAAAAAGCTATTCTGCAGCAACTGTATTCAAAGCAGGGTTCATTTTAAATTGTCATCCATCCTGTAAATCATCTCTGATAGTGTCAGTTAAAGAGACTTTGAAAACTTGAAGGATCTGGACTTATTCACTATACATGTTATAAGGTGATAAAGTAGATAAAAGGAAAGAATGCAATGCAATGGAGATGTGACGGTTTTACACTGGACAAAACATGTGCTTATGAAATTGACAGCTTTTTACTGGCATGTGAAAGTTTGGTTAATAGTTAAATTAATAAATTTTACTGCAAAAGAATTCTATATCTGATGGGTGTCATAATTTCCTTTATACTTCTTTTGAAGCTTTTAACTTATGTCTAGTTTCTACTTCTTCATCTACTGTGGAAATCTGATTTGTGGTGTTGTATGAGTGTATACTGATCAAGTTAGAGGTTTACAGTGCAATATGCTTTATGAGAAAAAGAGTATTTAGAAATATGTTAAATCACAGATGGGATTGCTTGGACTGGAGGACCATGTTACCAATATTAAGGGGTCTGAGCCTTTTCCATTCCCAGAGGTGCATATTGTCCTAGCCCAGGAATTGTGAGGTTTTGGTGGGGTTTTTTTGGTAGGAATTTAAATTGCTTTTATTTTGTAGTGTCAGATGCTTCTCTCATGTTGCTGTATGCAGAGAAATATTGATGAACATTCTGTCAGCTCTGTTGCAATTTTTGGTCTGGTCCTTTAATCAGAGAGATATTTTAATACACTGTGGAAAACTGGAGACATGCTACAGAAAGCAGTGAGCCTGTAGATTAAAATTGGTCATACTGACCAGTGTTGTTAGATCTCAGTTTCCCTTTAATTTGAACATCAGAGGATAGTGACTCCCTAGAAAGCCTAGGGACATTCCTGAAGCTGCTCTGAAGATGTAATTGGTGTAAATAACTCTGTAACTTTGTGGCACAGCTCAGCTGCAGAATATGCAATGAGTGGGAAGCTCTGGTTATTTATTTTGGGAGCAGTTGTCAGGGAGCATTATGATAATATTTCACAGGAGTAACAGAGCCAGCCTGCTCTATAGACAGTTCAGTGGTGAGTTAGAAGCAGAACTGAATTAAGTACGTTTGAGCCCCTGCTTACGCTGTTACTAAGGAAAGGTCCTTTCTGATGCCCTTTCAGCTTAAACAGTTGAAGCTGTGTGTACACAGAATCTTTCCTTTTCTTTTAGTCAAATGATGCATAACTGGACTTGTGTCTCCAGGCAGCTGGATTCTGCTGCGTTTTCCCTTTTATGGATGGGTGATCCTGGTTAAGAAGTCTGCTAATCTCCATTGAATTTGACAAGGAGAAGTATCATTTTGAAACTTACAAGTGCAGTGCTGTGATAAGTTGTGGTGCTCTAGTTGAACATGAAGATAAAATTCCTTCCAGATCTTGTGTTCAAATGGAACAGCTTATGAATGGAAACACAGTCCTTGGCTTGTATTTCAGCATTAGTCTCTGGTTTGGAATTGTGCTATTTCCAATAGAGACAAGGATATGTATTTTATAACCTTTCACTCTTCCCCTGTTCAGATTGTTCAAATATAAAATCTCCTGTGCTGGAGATGGTGTGGAGTATGTGCTGTAAGAAAAACATTTTATTTTTCGAAAGAAATAGGTTACTACCTATTGTCTGCAGCTTACATACTGTAAATAGCTTTATATTTGACTGAAGAACTGGCTAATGCTTAGAGATATCACAATTGTATTCTGCTTTATCTCCATTTCTCACTATCCAGGTCCTGTTTTGTGGCCATCATCTCTGCCTCAGCTCTGTCACCCCTCAGACAGAGATAACTCTGCTAGACTGCATCAGAGCCTTGTGTGTTGCTTACTATCATCTGATTCAATCGGATGTTTAGATGAAAACCACTAACTGTGGTAAATGTGAATTAGTATTGGTTATATTCAGGTAGACAAGACAAAAGACAATAATATTGTAGTTATCAAAGAAACCAGCAAATTAAAAGAAGATGTGCTTCAGCAGCATGTACTAGGAACTGAGGAGTCTTGGACTGAAGTCTATAAACTTTCTAGCCCCTGCTGCAGTGAAACAGCAGCTGAGAAATACATGCTTAAAAATGAAGAAGGAGCCAAAACCTCCTGTCAGTTAACATACTGTGGTTTCACCCACTGCTTTAAACCATTTAATTTTAAACCTCTCACATGGATTATGTTATAATGTTGACAGAAACAAAAATGAGTTGAGAAAAGAAAAGCTGAGGCGAAAAGTTTGAGGTGCGATTTTACATCTGTTAACTGGCAACTTGAAATGTTTCATTTTTAACTTCTCACTGATATTTAGAGATGCTGAGTTCCTATAACCTTGTCTGAGAAAAGATAAATTCTCTTTTAATGACAGATTTATGTCTGTCTTCATTCTTATTGGTTTTGCTAGATCATAGTTTTAAAGCATAGAAATGTCAGATTTTTTTTTTCCTTTGAGCGAATAAAAAATATTCTTGAAGTAACAGTGTGTGGTGCTTGGAGTAAAAGCTGAGAAATGGCCAAGAGTTTTAAAAGCAATTGAGTTGCACATGAGAGAAATAGAGGGATAGCGACAATACAAGCAGTTCATTTTGATCAGTTTGCTAGCAGTGCCTTTGTGCATATTGGGCAAGCAGAAATAGATGACTGTCTGTTAGACTCTCAAGTATGCTTGCCTACCTCTGCAAAGGATTTCATACTTCCTTGCTGTTTTGAAAGGGGTAGACTAGGTCTAGGAGTGAATTGTTTCATCCTGTCTCACCAACTGAGTTTAATCTACCCATACTGAAATCAGCAGTTACTTTGCATTTAGTCCCAGCACCTGGAAACGGAAGTTGTGTGTCCGATTTTCAGTTAATGCTAAAACTGCGAGACCAGATTATGATATTGTTGAGGAAGATTCTTCAGAAAACACTAATTTATTTTGGTCCATGCACCATGTTTGCTGCAAAATAGGTGAAAAATACTGCTAATTATACAAGGCCCATGTGTTTATTGGTATCAAGGAATTTCTTCACTTAGTTGACAAGGAAGTTTTGGTCTTACTTTGGCTTTACTAATTAATGAGATGTAGAAGCTTTGGCAAACTAGAATGCTCAAACAATCTTTTAAAATAATAATTACTTTTATTTTTAAAATAAAAGGGAAGAATTAAAAATGGCTCTGTAACAAGGTTTCTTACTACACAGAATAAATTGTGATAAAGCTATAACAACTAGTTAGTAGCATGAGCTGGACTGAATTGGACAGTACCTAAATTATGAAATAGACTTGGAATTCACTGAAATTAGAGACTCTAGGCCCACCAAGAATCAGTATCTCATGGAGTCCCAGGGAATAGCCACAAAGAAGAAACAGGAATAGTGTGTGACGAAAGGAGAGAGGAGCTCATTGGGAAATAAAGGTGCATTTTTGAGGTAAAAAAGCATAAACACAAAGTTATAAGGATATTAAAACAAAGTATTCTTTTCATCTAAAATTTACAAAAACAGAAGTAGGAAAGAGGTAGGTAGGCTAGTTGGCATGAGAAGAATGGTTTAGTAACCAGTGACTGTACAGAAAATGCAATAACTAAACTATGCCTTTATTCCCAAGGGAGCAAAAGAGGATGATGAGTACTGTTGACCTGATGGATAAGATTGACCATGGAGGCAAAGAAGTATTAGAATAAAGGCAGATGAAAACAGCTGGTCAAACAGCAAACCTTTAAGGGATAATGCAAATGTAGTATCTGTACAGGAGAAGGGGAAAATTGTGGGTTCAGTGATACTAATCATGATATATCAACTTGGAAGGAAAGGATACATGGAGTCTTGGAGGCAGCTAAGATTGCTGCACTGGCAGATCATTATTTTTTGTGTAGATAGAGGCATTACTTAATATCCTTTCCCTTTCAACTGATTATTATTTTAAATTTTGCTTGTTTTCATCTTCAGGTACTTTTACTTCACTGGTAAGGAGATGTGCAGTTAGCAAAGTGGGAAAGGATGTTGCAAGTCTTTGACTGAAGCTTTGAAAATTGTTACACAATTGAGATAAATTAGGGGAACCAACATGCTTATGAATTGTTCTCACGAGTGTTTTTTAAAACAAAGGATAGGAATCTGGGTCAAATCCATTTGTTAAGTGGTATTTTAAAATTCTTTTACTGCCAGAGCATTAGTTTAAGTAGTTATTTGTCCATACATTTTTATATTTGGTTTCTTAATGAAAGTACCAGTGCAATCTTTTTAATGTTTTTCGGTCTATAAACTGTACCTTAACTTTTCCAACAGAATTTTAAATCATAGATTTTTTTGAAATAAGTTCTTGAAGAATCCATTTATTGTCTGAGACAGGAGTTTTGTTGCTTATAATGCCAAAGAGAACTTTGGTTTCCACACTCCTGAAGCCCATGTTTTGCCTGTGTTCTAAGCAATTACTGAGGATTTTGGTGCAAAGAACAATGGCGAGAAAATGAGACTAATGGTGCTGATGAACTACCAGAGATCTGGACAGAAAGCAGGAGCTTGTTTTAGATTCAATCAGGGTAAAATTGCCTCTGTCATGTCCTTTGGACTATAAAACTGATGAGCTGCCTATCTCTCCGTCTGCTATGTCTATACAAAGCAGGGTTGCTGATGTTTCTGTCTATCTTCATTCATAACATATCCTTAGGAAGACTCTGCCTCGCCTCCCCTGCCACCTCATGTCTGTGTGGAACCTTTCATCTCACCACAACCGTGAATAGGGGCATATAATAAACCACCACTTGTCAACTAATTAAAAAGACTCAGCTTACTTGGCCAGTCTGAACAGGGCTTTTGGATCCCTTCAAAGTCAGCATTTCCCCCCTCCCAGTTCCTAGGTTGGTTGGTTGTTGGGTTTTTGGTTTGGTTTTTTTTTTGAGCTTGTAGAACTCAATGGTGCTGTTTAATGAAAGCCTTAGAAATAAGATCCAGACTAAAATACAGCGTCCCTTGGCCTCGGGTCCAGATACTTGAACTCGTTTTGATGACTACTGGATGCAACAGGGACTCTTAATGATTCAGGCAAAACTCTTGATTTCTAGAATAAAAAACGTCAGGATTCAATGTATCAGCATGAAGACTACATTTTGTGAGAATGTTACCACCAAACAGGCAGGTGTTGAATGGTGCACCTTTCCTACTTGGGAAGTACTGTCATCCACAGAAAATACTAATAGAAATGATGATTCTGATTTTGATTTTACTGAGCAAGCAGACTAGAGTGCATGATTTTTGTGTAAGATGATTTCATGGAGCTTTTGGGATCACAGCTGTATCACTAGAGACAATTCTGTAAATAAAAAGCAAGTGATCCCCAACTTTCTGGGCACAGTGTTTTTCTAGAACCCTGGTCATGTCCTTCCTCCATCTTCATCTCTCTGTAGCTATTGACTTCTGAAACATGAACTCATAATCTTAAACTCAATAACCAATTACAGAAGCAAGGCGTCTTCTCTACAGCCCTTTTATAGACAAGAGCATTTCTAATGTGGTCTTTGATTCTGGTTACATGGTTGGGTTTCTGAATGATTGGGCAAGTTAAACAGTAGCAACAACAGAAGATGGGGGTTTTGCAGTATGTGGTGCTAGGTAAAATAAAATTTCAAAAGTTGACAAACTTCTTTGCTTTACTTGTTTCACATAAACACATTGACTAAATTAGAACTGGATAGAAACACTTTTTACCTTGGCCTTGCTCTTGACCTTATCACTAGATTTTTCAGACAGATGCCTACTTTAAATCTTCTGTATGATCTATTGACATCAAAGTAATCTTGTTATCTAACAGCACAATGAATAATGGGACTTGTCTGAACCAGAGTATCTTTGAGATAAAATATTTAGCTGGCAAATAGCTTCTATTTCTTCCCATGAGAGAAAGAGAAGTCTTTATTGAAATAGATGTGCATCTCCTTAGCATAGGTAAACTACCTTGCTGACAGTATTTTGTAAGATTTTGAAAGATTTCTATAAGAGTTTAAAAGAGATTATTAAGGTATTTCCTCATGGAATTTGGACTTTGTGTTTCCTGTATATTTTCACTGGGTATTCACTTGTGGAACTACTCTGAAAAGATGCTGTATTGAAAAGGTTCTGTTTTGAGATACATACACTTCAAGTTTCCCTCTTCTTTTTTGTAAGAAACACAATTCCTTCCTGATACCCAAAAGTCTTATTCTGTGAGGTGAGAGTGAAAATATCTTCAGAAACATGAAGCTCAGCAGATACTCCCTTGAAGGTACCTATGCTGACTGCCTAGCTTGATACTTTTGCATTGAATTCATTGTCTGCTTAACGCAGATAACATCCAATTTATGTCAACTGTATTGAGGGTGATTCACCTTTTCAAAAGCACCTAAATGATTCATACAGTTGCATGCTATTGACTTTCAATAGTGCTTCTGCCTCTGAGTACACAAGCCATTGTTGGGTATGGGAATAGGTCTTCTGTGAAGTGTTTCTGAGAAGTGTATCTGAGTAGTGTTTGGTAGTTGCCTGGAGCAGTCGTGTCTGGTGGAAGTCCATGTTCTTTCAGCAAGAGAAGAACAGATGCTTTGCACCAAGTTAGATGAGTGGGGAGGAGATAAAAGCAGGAGCAGTGAAAGGTTGGAAGGAGTAGAAAACTGACTATGCATTACCTGAAGGGCAGATACATGCCCACAATATGCATTCCCCTCATGCTGAGCTGCTGAACTTACCTCTGGGATATTCAGCCCATGCTGTAGTTCCTGCACAGAAGCTCCGTTTGGTGCTTTGTAAAACTGCCTTTGAATAGTCTCCTTTAGAAACTACTGTTTGTGTCAGCAAATCAAATATTTACAAGTAGTTTGTGTTTTCTGTCAGGGACCATCTCTTTCCTTTTGGAGAGCATCTCTACATTGACATGAGTATACTGTACCTCTCACATAGCACTAAAACCAAATGTCCTTTCTAGCATTTGTGTGGCACCATTAAGCACCCAAAATACAAAACAAACCATCTCTCCTCTAAAAATTATGTATAGGGAAAGGATGGATACTTAGCATGGCAGGATGGATATTCAACATAATAAACCCGAAAATGCTGGACACATGATTGTGCATTAAATCTGCTTTAGTTATATAGGTTCAAGTGTTGCATTGTCATGTAAGAGTGTAGCCATAGCTAGCATCTGAAAGAACTCATTGTCAACAGTCTGTCCAGTTTCAGCTATGTTATTCATAAGATTCATTCCTCCCTCCAGCTGTTTCCACAAATTGAAAGACTTTATTTCAGTTTATAAATGCTGTTTCCCCATTGTTCATGCCTATAGCTATTTTCCATGACCAAATATTCATCCCTCAAGAAAAGAAATCCTGATCATATAAAAGAACCCATGTGGAGTGATTCTTTGAGGAGAAAGTCCAAAATGGCACAATATTGGAGTTGCCATCTGCAAAGCTTCAACAGCTGATATTTCTCTGTTGTCTATTTGTGGCTGGGTGGGGGTATTGTGCACAGAGCAGAGTATGAGTGGGGTGTGGTTGCATTACAGAAGGGTTTTCATTTTCAGTGTTGTGGCTCCAGTTTTCCCCTTAGAACTCAAAGGGTCAAAAATTGCTTCAGTGAGAACTGAATGGAGCAGCCGCTTGACAGTTTTGGTGGTTGTCATGGTTTAGGCCCATCCAGGAACAAAGGACACCTATCAGCCATAAGTACCAATGGCCTTTGGAACTCTCTGGACAAGGAGGGCTCTATTGCCACTTATGGTACTGGCCAAAACACACAAGACTACTTGACTTGGGAAAGAAAACAAAACTAAATTTAATCTGCCACCAACAATAACATAACAATCAGAAACATCCAACTAAAAAACCAATATAGAGTAGGGCAAATTATGAAAAGTGCAACCAGCCCCTCTAAGATCCTCTTCCTCTCACCGCTTCCCTCTTCCTGGGCTCAAACACTTGATCCTGATGTTGTAATTTCCCCCCCAAGCTGAGCAGCGTGGTGGTCAAGGAATGGGGACTGCAGTCAGTCTTTTCCTAATGGCTTCTGCTGCTTGTCTTGCCTTCAGAGTGGACTGTGTGCCAGTCATCCCCTGCTCCAGCATGGGGTCCCTCACATGCTGAGTAGTCCTGCATGGACAACCCTGATATGCATTTGTCTCAGGGGCTGCAACTTCTCTTCACTTGTCTTGGGTTGGGGTCTGTAACCGTTACCCTTCTGGCACAGGGTTGTCTTAGAGCTGCTGGCAACCATTAGTCCTGCCGTTACCCTCCATGGGTTGCAGGGATACAGCCTACGCTCTCGCCATGGGCTGCAGGGAGGTCTCTGATCTGATGCTTCTCTCTTCCTTCTCAGACTGTGGGGTCAACGTGGCCACCTCCATCTTGCCCTACTCTTCCATCTCCTTCTATGCACTACAAATTTCCCTTCTGAAATAGTGATGGCAGAGGCACCTGATTGGCCCAGCCAGGCAAGAGATGGATGCAAACCTAGAGCCAGGGGAGCTTTCAGGAACTGTTTGGAGGGGTACCACTGCAGCCCGTTACCAAGCAAAAGCAGCTTCACACAAACCCATCACAGTGGTATGACTACAGCATGAAGAGAGTTTATCACTCACAGAAACTCCAACTGTGTTAGCTTTTCAATATGAAGACTAATCAAATGGTTAAGAAAATGTCTGGAACAACACAGATAATACCTTGAAACTGCCATAAAATTAAACTGCAGATTGAAAAAAAGCCTTCAAACTTCAAACCATCTTCACACATGTATTTTCTTTAGAGCCCCACCTGGAGTGTAGCTACTGTGAAGATTCAACTAAAGTGAATTTTGTGTTTTTTACAGTGTTACACTTCGTAGGATCAGGAAAAAGGATCTTTACCACAACTCTTGCATCTAAAACATAGTATAAAGAAAACCTGTTGTATATGAATCTTCTACTGTGCGTTTGTCCTTCAGGTTAAACAGGAAAGGATTTGTCTGGGGAAAATGAAGTATGAGTTCAGATTATCACAGATATTAGGCACACACCAGAAAAGAGATACAGTTATTTCATCAGGAAACTGCAGGACTTCATGCTTTGTAGGAACCTGTGGATCCTGGTGCATTTATAAAACCTACACATTTCAATGTAAATCATCAGTTAAAATACTTCAGCCCCAAATTATCAGATGAGTAGATAGTCACAAAACATATTTGAAGTGTGTTCGTAATCTCATAAATCATTACCTTTTGGAGTTGTAAAAGGCATTTATTTTGTTCTAGCAGGACAATATCTGCTGTCAGTCTGCTTTTGCCCACTGTGCACCAGGCACAAGTATGATTCTATCTGTCTCTGTAACACAAATCACTGTCCTGGCATTATAAAAAGTTTCACAAGTAATTTACTTACCTTTTGGAGGACTAGGACAGAGTTTTGAATGAACTGTGGCCAAGTTTGTGGTATCAACTGGAAGCCATGTGGAATTTGGTAATAGAGACTTCATGCCAGACCAAACCGATTCATTTCTGTCTTGAATGTTTAGATTTGGTTATTAATCAAACCCAGCAAAAAATATATTCACATGAAGCTGAAAGTGAAGTGTTTCTGCATAATAGATTTTTTAAACTGTAATGGCCATATTTGCTCTATGATGGTGGCATTTTTAGTAGGAAAGCATTGTTTGTGCTCTCTGTGTATATTTTATTCTAGTTAATTTACATACTGGAAAACAAACTTTGTTTGTAACGTTTATTAACAAATTGTGTGTGTAGTATTGTGCATAACAGCATTTCTGTATCAAATAATTTGTCTATGTGTAGATGCACATTTTCAGTTTTCTGCTTCCTGGTATTGGAAAAACCAGCATGCGTACAAGTGAGCTGAAGGTGGAACAAAGAAGGAGTAGGAGACAGGAGAGAATTTTGTTTCTGATATTACCTTCTATGAACACTAGCAAAGAAGTGTTGAAACTAGAGGTTAGCTGATAGCTACATAAGCATAAACTCCATGAGAGCAGAGTAAAATATAGATTTGCCCTCTTTCTAGGTGAACTATGTGTTATGATTGATCATAACAAAATGTCTTTAGACATTTCTGTTTTTTGACAAGCTGTGTTGTTGAGTAGACAGGTGTAATGCTGAAGGTCAAGTTGATACAGAGTTACTTTTCCATAGTAATCACACATTAAAATAGACAAAATATTCTTACAAAGTGAGTCGATCCAGATCCAAATTAGACCTCTGCTGCTTTCAGCTTAAATCCATGAAAAAGAAGATGAATGCCAGCTCAGTGCTGGGGTGTATGGTGCTGCCACTTGAAAGTTTGCTCAAATATGGACTCCTGTGAGATGGTAAAACTTTGCTGTAGGCTCATTCACTTTTGGAGTGAGAGAGCACATGTGTTCAGATGATAGATTTTGCAACTTGTCCTTGTCTTGAAGAAGATATTTCCATATGGGTGCTATACTGAATTTACCCTACTGTGTGTGGAATGTTCTCTGCTTGGCAAGAGGCCAAAATATTCCCTGCAAGAGAGAAGGAGCTGAAATTATATCTGATCTGAGTGTTAATCTGTGTCCCTCAGGCTTATCCTGTGGCCATTTCTG
The DNA here is from genome assembly GCF_028858725.1 of Colius striatus. Taxonomy (NCBI): domain Eukaryota; kingdom Metazoa; phylum Chordata; class Aves; order Coliiformes; family Coliidae; genus Colius; species Colius striatus. The sequence goes on from NC_084765.1 coordinate 11,610,791, forward strand.
TGTTGCAAGGGCAATGCTGGATATGCCTTTTCAATGAGATCATTGCAAAATAAAATTGCTTTTAAATTATATTTTACTCACAGTTTTAAATTGAGTTAAAGTAGCAAGACCAGTATTAAAGCTTTGGGTAGAAATGTTAGTGCCAGAGTGACACTCCAAATGCTGTCTGGATAAAATTAATCATTCACACAAATATTTCAAGTTCATGTTACACGTTTTAATATTGTTAAACATAAGTGATAGCACATTATGGCACTGCAGCCAATCTGGAAACAAGAAAGGGGACCTAATTGCTGAATGCATTGGCTACTCATTCTTGGACACATCCAGCTGAATGGAAGGGCATGGAATCATGCTTTCTTCTTGACACATTTTTGAGGCTGCATCCCCTTGTATCCTCTCCGATATTAGAGCTGTTAAAAATTCCAACGCAAACAGATAAGTAGGATTTGGAAAGAGTAAATAACTCATACAAGGTGCAGGGTGGGAGCAGATTGTACAAGGTCATGTGACGGGGTCTTGGTTGCAGGACTCAACGAGTGCCAGTACTTATCTCATTGCTCCTGTGGGTCTTGGTCCTTTCCAATGAAGACTGGAATGGTCAAGTCCATAACACTGATCTGCATCAGGTTTACTTCTGCTCTGCAAACTGTGAAGAAAGATAGTTCCCTCAGCAGAACTCACCAGTACAGTGGATCTATTCAAGCCTACATCTGGGAAGATAGTTAGTGCCTTCATTTATGAAATTCCTGTCATAGAAGTGTAAGTTCTTTGGAGCAGTGACTAGTCTCTTGAGAGGTCTCTAACATGTCATGTACACAGCAGTACATAAATCATTTTCATAAAAGGAAACAAGAGAAGCTCTTTCAAATCATCAAATACCAATCTCACAACCTGGAAAGGTTTAAAAGATACAATTTCATGGCTTGTTGGTGGATTTGTTTTGCATCTTACAGAACTCTCTTGTTCCTTTCTAGCACTTTGAATGCAGCGTACGTGGGGCCAGAGCTAGTGTGGCTGTGGCTGCTGTCCAGGTTCCTTGCTCTGCTGGGAATGACCAGGAAGCCTCAACAGAAACCCTGTGTTGGCAGGAGCCACAGTCCATAGTGGTTAGGTGGCCACAGTCAACTCTGGTGGGGTGAGAAAGTGTTTTGCTGCCCCCTACTACAAGGAATGTTAAAACAGGTTTAAGTGTTTCCAGTTGTTTCATTGTCTAGTGGTTGGAGGCCTGATGAAAGGAGATTTATAACACTTAAGCATGTGGTAGCTTGTCGAAACTTTCCTTTCATGCAGATGACAAAGGTCAATGCTGTGGGAGCTGAACTCTTTTCTTGAGAAAAGTGCTGCCTCTTCTGATGGCTGCGTGCACCTGGGACTGAGGGATGGCTGGGAAGAGGCTCTCTGCAGATTGACAAACCAGCCTGTAGCAGTAAGGGAAGAAAGCTTATTTGCACAGAAGTTATAAAGCCAGTGGATATAACTAAGGACTGTGGTACCATTTCCTTTGCAGTAGATTCAGTTCTTCATCATTTTAGCTTATAAAAACATCCCTTCTAGGAAGAAACAGCTCCTTCTCTATAGGATTTTCTTGGTGTGTTTTACATTTTTGAAGGGCAACTCTTGAAATTCCTTATATTTCTTCTAATGGCTTTTCAGTGTTGATTCACACTTTCTTTTTTTGTTTTAGTGTGGAAGAGTGAAATTCCAGCAAGGCTGACTTAGTGAAAACTGAATTAGTGTTGATGGCTGGAGAGAAATGTAACTTGATCTTCTGTCTCCAGTGCTTGAATCAGGAACTGAAATAATTGTTCTAAGACCCTGGTTGAGTTGCCAGAAAGCGGAGTGGCGCTTCTGCCAGATGGTCACCGCAGAAGTGCCAGACATTCCTCCCCTCTTTAAGTTCGTGAGTGTGTGTATTTGAGAAGGAAACTACACACAGACAGCAGGGGACTGAAATGTTTTTTCTCTGAGATGCTTGCTGAGTGTGCAATGCAGTGCTGCACTGTGGGCAAGGCCCATAGGTATATCAGCCTGTGATGACTGGCAAGTAATATATGCAAAAGGGCTCAAGCACAAAAGTATTTCCCCTGATTTTCTGTGTTGAACAGTGGCATTAGTCACTCCGTCACAGGGCTTGACAGTGGATATGAGGTAAAGCCACTAGAAACAAGATTGAAGGGCATATTACACAGTAAGAGAAGCTAGTTTAGTCCCTGAAGAAGTCATGGCTCACTGGAAGAGATGATGATTTCTGCCAACTCCTAAGCCCAGCTGCATTGGTTAATGATTTGTGCTTTTAATTGAAACCATTGTGCACTACTACAGCCCTGCCTTGTGGGAGCTGCCGGTGCAATAAATCTTGATTTTTCCATATTAGAAAGCTGTGTTCTTTGGGGACTTTAAAAAGTCTTGGACTTTTTTGCCCCCTCCTTTTCTGTTGCTATAGTTACTGTAATTTTTGTTAACACAGGCAGTAAGAAGTAGTTTGCTGCACTTAGTTTATGTTATTGTGATTCTGGTATAGCTGCCAATATTTGCTCTATCTTTTTCCTCTCCCCTCTTCTCCTGCTCCTGAGTCAATTCTCTGAAGAAACTGCAGGAGTCTGGGAACTGCTAGTCTCCTGCAGTCATTACAGTGCTGTGTGTATGTGTGTGACAAGGCTTCTACCCATGAATTAGAGACTGGACTTGTGTGTTGAGTGAAGAGCCACCCAGAGTTTGGACACTTCCTACACTTATGGAGTCGCTTTGCAGGTCAGCAGGAGTTTCCATCTCTTTCGGTGAATTCTCATGTCAGGTTACCAAAGTATCACAGATCCATTTTTACTGAAATATCTTTGGGAAAATACAAAGCTTCTTGCATGAATAATATTTTAGCCATGGAATCAAAATGGCCCTAAGTGTGAGAAAAAAATGGGTTGCTTTCTCTGAGGGACACAGAGTGCATTCCCAGTGTGGAGAGGAAAAAGAGGAACTTATTTCTCTTCACTCCTGGTGTTCCTTATTGCATTTTTTTTTCCTTCTAAAAATCTCTTAAGTTCCTTGTTTCCCACCTGTGTTTTTCTGGCACAGTATGTTAGCTATTCTTCATCTCACCTTTGTTCTACTAGTCTTCAAGTTTGCTTGGTTCTCATTTCTCTGCCCTGTTTCTTCACTGGAACAGGCTGCCCAGGGAGGATGGTGAGTCTCCTTCCTTGGGGGTCTTCAAGATCCACCTGGACATGTTCCTATGCGACTTGATCTAGGTGGACCTCCATCTGCAGGGAGGTTGGACTAGATGATCTCTAAAGGTCCTTTCCAACCCCTACCATTCTATGATTCTTTGGTGAGCTTACTCTGTGTCAGTGGTATGGTCAGGAAGAAGATTGAGGTTCACTTATTTTGCTAGCACCACACCTCTCTCTTGTGTTTCCTTTCTGTCTGTTCATTTGTCTGAGATGGGAGATTGAGTTTAGGCAGACAGGGCAGGGACCACTCCCTCTCAGTCAGCCTGCTCACACCCTGCTGTGGTTTATTGTCCCGGGAACACAGGGGGCTTGGTTTTATTTGTTTTGGCTTAGAATGTGAAGAGTTTGAGGGAGAGTGAGACAGTAGCCAAGAGGTTCATAAACATGAAGGGAATCTGAATCAGAAAACTGCTGTGCACACAACAGGTGCTCATGGTCCTGAGAGATAGCAGTTTGCAGGAAGGCAGGCAGAGCAGACAGGAGAGGGTAGTTTTGTTGGCCTCAGAAGCTGGTGAGGGATGGCTTGTCTCTGTTACTGATGTGTTTACCAGTGGTGGTAACTTCTATTGGTGATGTTTCTGGAGAATTTGATCTTACCAAAGAACATATCCTCGCTGCTTGTCTATGACTTAAGTCATAAGATTACCCAGAGTTTATTGGTAGGGCAGCGATATTTGGAGAGAGCAAACATAGATTTCTGGAGTAGGAAAAGTGGGAGCAGGTTTGGGAAAATGGACCACTCAACCAGATACCAGAACGTGGGTGATGGGATTTACTCTCTGGCACTGAATTTGAGGGTCTTGCCTTTAAAGACCTTTCCTAAGACTACAAAAGAAATCCATGTCGGAGCTCAAACACCGCTCAGAGCTCCTGCATCCTGCAGATATTGCTTTAAGTGCAAGACCATCATTTCCAAATGTAAACAGATCCCTCTCCTGAGTGGTTCTTGCACAAATCCTTAATACAAACAGTGGACTTGCTTGCCATCCTGTTTGCTGCTGCTAATGCCTGTGTCTAGGGTCACTTCTGGATGTACTTTGGATACAGGGGAATTCAGATTGTCTCTGTGCTTTTCTACAGATTCCCTGTGTAACTGCCAAAAGCAAAAGAGACAGACTCAAGGTTGTTCTCATCTCTTTGTACAAGCCAAGACAGTGTTGGCAAATATTTTCCACTTACATTCATGAAGTTTCCAGCTGGTTCCTCATCCTCTCAAGATGCTTTTATATCATCATATTAAGACAGCCCATCAAAATGAAAGTTGCTATACTTTGTTAGTATTGGCAGCTTAGGTGTCATGGATAGGACTCAGAACTGTGACACAATTACCAGGACACAGTTATCCCAACAGAAGGAGATTCATAGTAACAGGACATGTCACTTCTTAACTTTACTGAGGCACTGTTATCAAAGATCTTCCAATGCTGCTTCAAACTTGAAATAACACTTTGTGAAAATATCAACTTGCCTTATGCTTGTACTGATGAATTTAGTTTTCTTTTACTGCATGGTATTAAGCATAAGGCAAAGGAGTTTGTACAGGACAGCATCAGTAGTTGCCATCAGTTACTTCTGCTGGAGACCTCTACCCATCCTTCTCCAGATGCTTCTTGCCACCTTCCTCTGAAGTTAGTTTTCCTTCTGACATCTGCATTAGCCATCCTCAGACTGTCGTTTACTGCCTGCCCCACAGAGTCTTCTCTGGGGGCAAAACACTATTTGGCTCTCTGTACAAATTTGGTCCATAAATGGTCTCACATTTTCTCCTACTCCCGTTAAGCATCTTGCCTATTCCCTTATACTACATATATAGCATCGGGGAAAGGCAATTACACATACTGGATGCTGATCCAGGGCTTTTGCTTTATTGCTCTGACTTGAACAATGCAACCACTTCATTTCTTTCTCTGTTTACAGTCAGGACCAGCACACTAAAGGTCACCTCATCTCCCAGCAAAGCATATCTGAACTTAAGTGCTCTGTGTGACAAATGACATAACCTGCTTCACTGGATTTGGGATTTCATCAATCCTTATTTTATTTCTCTCTTTACTGCTTTATTTGCTTTTCCATTAGGACCTCCTTTGTTTTGTTTTGTTTTTCTTTTTTCTCTTCCTCCACCCCCTACCACCACATCTGTCTTCCCTTTTTCCTTTCATTTTCAGACCATTTTCTTTTTTTTGCCACTTATTCCGCATAGCAGCAGAGCCAAGATGAGGTACAAATCTGTTTGTCCCTTTGTCTCTTTTCTCTTCCTATCATCACTGACCCTTTGTCTGTGTGGAGGTTGGAAGTAAAGTGTCTCTCTGGCCATCCTGCCTTTGGTTGATGTCTTTCTTCCTCTTTCCTCTCAGGAAGGGCTCTGCAAAAGGAGTCTGAGGCAGACATACTAAAAGAAGTCTCATGGTCTTCTGACAATGAATGAAAATAGTGCCACCAGCTGCAGTGGCCAAGCTGGCCATTTAGTCCCTTTGATCTCCCACATTGTTACAAATAGGCAGTTGTGAAATGAAAGGTCATTTCAAGTGAGCGTCAGCTTCTCTACTGTCTCTCAGGGTATGGGAGAAGCAGCTTAAGAGTTTGTGCAGGCAGGGGGAAGTCAAGTTATTAATTTCTAGCTCCCTGCCTGCTCTGTGATAATTCACTGGTTATATTCTTACTCCTAAATACACCCTTAGACAAGGTAATTTGGAAAGTGTGTTACCCACCATAAACATGTAGTAATAACATGTGCATGGAGAATTTGTGAGGTATTTAGAGTATTATAGAATATTATAAATTCTCCTCTGTATACAGACAAATTCTGACTTGTTTGTGCTTTATAGTGTACAAATTGCAGAATTAAAATTAAAGTGATTTGTCAACACGGGAAAGTTAATTCAGGTTTGAAGTACAATGTAACAGAGATCTCATAAAGCCACCTTCCATGTAGCTGAATACTGCAGACATTCCTGGGTAGCACAGCTTGGTTCTAGAAAAGATGTCCATACACAGAAATAGTCAGGAAATAGTTCAAAGCATTTACACAGTGACTCATAATAAATGTATGGCAAATGAAGACTCAATCCCTCTTTCTCAAGCCTCTATGCAGCTGTGTCAAGATTCCCTTTCCTCCCATCATTTATTATTAAAATCCTGTATGAGCTATATAATTGCTATTAATTCTGCACTTTACACTCTAGTGGTGCTTTGAGTGGGAGCCACGTGTGTCTGGCAGGAAGGAAAGGTGTGCTAACAACATTGGGGATAGTAGCTTGCTCTGTGTTATGGCTGTGACCTTGTTTTGCCTCGCATGGTGCTCTAATGAATCAAAACCTGCAGTAGTTGCAAACTCAGGATGGTTCTCAGCTGTCCAGAAGCTTTTATCAGTCAGCCTTGAGGTGAGGAAGGTTCAGTCATCAGTGTCAGTTCAACAAAGAAGTTCCTTTTAAGACTCACTAGGATTTTGAGCTTGATTTATTCACTTTGTCTCCCCTGCAGCCTGTGCTCCCAGGCAGTCTGTATTAAGAAGTGAACTGTACTTTGAACTGTATTGTGATGTTTTTAGGGACTGGTGACACCCTGTGGGAAATACTGAAGCACAGTCTATTCTCTCATTTCTCATATTTGTTGTCATGTGAAAAATATTAAAGAGAAAGAAATCTTTGTTCCTTTAAAGCTAATCTGTTTTCATTCCTTAACAAAATTATAGTCTGTTTTTTTGTGTCAGAAGAAACAATTCATTATTGTGCCAATGATGTTGATGTTGCAATTAGAGGACTATGACTTCCCTGAGGAACAAGCAATGGGAGCAGGTGAGCTCCTGAGACTTGAACTTTATGCAAATATCCTGAGGGTGAAGGGAATGGACAGAGGAAGAAAAATACCAAGGAACTGAATATGTTTTAGTCACAATTTGTGAGTAGGTGGTTTTGATAGCAACATCTGGTCATCATGGAAATGTTTGTGTTGTAAAGGCCAAAATATATATGCCTTTATTGCAAAATCCAATTACCAAAGGCTTTCGTCAAGTCAGTGTTCATTAAGTTTATTTTAGGGTTTGTTGAGAGGGCTTACTAGATTGTCACTGACACTCAAGTAGAGCAGAAGGAAACCAGAATCACTTTTCTGTAGTAAAGCCTGATGCAGCGTGAACTTGCTTGTGCAAGTTAAATGCTGATTAATAAGCAGCAGAATCTGGATTCTTCTTCATTAAGCGATCAGATAAACAGTGCTGGTGTTGCTGATGCTTAGAAGACTGCCTTTGAAGTGTACTCTTTATTGGAACCGTATATTTAATGAAAAATATACTTTAGAAATGAGTGCAGAAACTGGAGTGCAACAAATCTGTTTTAAGGCTAGGTAGGAAAAAGAATCATATGCATAGGAAGAGATATTGAGCACAGTGTTAAAAACCAAAAGAATCCCAACAAACAAACAAAAACATATGCTTGTCTGTTGAACTGAAGAAATTTCAATTAAAAAGTCCTCTTCTGCTCCCATTATGTGAACAGAAAGGAAGATGTCATGATTCACATTATGAAAATGTTTTCTCTGAAACACCTGTTGGTCTAAGACGTGTAAGACCTCTGAGTCTAAACATGAGTAACTAGGCTCCATGTTATTCACCTTCCACAGAAGGAGAGAAGGAAATTGGTTCTTGCAATGCAGTAACTGATGGATATGTTGCTTGTAACAAAGCAGGCTTTCTGCATACCTTTAGAGGCCCTTGGATAGTACAAATAAAACACTGTCACTTTTCAGATGCTTGCTCCAAGCCTAGCACTAGCCCCACTTGTGAATACAAGTGGGCTGAGGAACAACTTCCTCTGTAGTTTGACTAAGAGTAGGTGCTTCAAAAGCATTGGATACTTTAGGAAATTAAGAACAATGTTAAACTGCAATGAGGAGCAAAGGATTTATGCCTCCTCTGCTAATACCTGGTAATGGAATTAAAGATTCAATGATACGATAAGGTTCAGTAGCACAAAGTGTGATGGTTTTCAGTGGCCCATCTGTCCATAAAAAAATCCAGGCCACACTTTCATTTTGGAAGTGGAAAGAAACCATTGAGTGGGAGGAGATGGTCTATAAGGAATAATCTGTCATCGAGGCTACCTGCAAAGATAAAACCTGTTAGGAAATATCTGCATTGCAGCAGTCATTTAGGATGATGAACCTTGCTGGGTACTAGCAGCAGACCACGTTACCATCACACTGTGGTTTATATTTGTGTGTCATCTATACTTTTTGATCCTGCCAAATGATTTGTGGATGTGTTAGACAAAATGAATGTAATAATGAAAAAGATGCAGATTCTACCATCTAGACTTATTAAATTACCAATTTGAGAGTTGTCCTAGTGAAATTAGTAAGACTATCCCTGGAGGAACGCACAAATTATGGTTACATAAAGGTTTCAGAGTAACTATTTACATTTATAAATAAACCCGAATTCTGCATTTTTAGGTAAAGTGTAGTTAGATGGTTAACTGGGCAATGCAGAATCTGTGACATGACTGGTTTTTTGTTTGTTTTTAGCAACACATCACAATACTTGTGACATTTTGTTTTTCATTGCTTTGTGAAGATTGATTTGCCAATATTGTGATGGAGAATGCTCTCAAACAAACCCAAGAAATACAATTCTTACCATACAGTAATTCATAGAAACTTACAGGGCTGTCAGACTTGCTTGATGGCTCTGAAACAACTTACTACATGATGATAAAATGTAGCTTAATTTTTCTCCTATGTCTCTGTTTTTGTTTTTCCATTGGGATTGTTTTGTGAGTTTTTGTTTTTTGGTATTAAGCCCTTGCTTCCAGGCACCTCTGTAAATTATTGATGATTTTCTGCCATATTCAAGTTATTTGTGTTTTTTCGACATATGCTGGGATGCTAGCACTGTCACCTGCAGTAAAATATTCAGACAAAAGAATCATTAAAGAAAAACTGCATAGAAAAGTCAGTTGGTATCACCATACATAGCAGAGTCTCAACTGCACAGGAAAAAGCCACACTTTTGTCACTAAATTTGACATATCTTCTGAAATTGTCCCAATAACTGTTTTGCTGAAAACAAGCCAGTTTGGCCTATTTGACATTTGAGATAGCTTTGACATGTAAGGTTTAAATAATTGCTTTTAAAAATACTGACCACAGTAATTTTTATCAAACTTTGGTGTACAAGTATGCACACTTCTTCAATCGAATGTTGGGTATGGGAAAAGTGGACTCTTGTTAAACAACATAAAAACATCTAATTTTTTTTTACGTGCCAAGTCAGTGTCTCATCTTTTTGAGAGTCCCTTCAGCTTATTTTAGTCTTGAACAGAAAAAACAAATCTTTGAAAATGAGTGTAATGCATTCATGCTAACAGTTGTTATTCACCTTATGGTACATTTACATCTTCTTTTTCTCACCTTGATTGCTAATAAGTGATTTAGATTTAACACAGTAAAAGTGTTGAAACCACTAAAAAAGCTGCTGACTCCCTGTGGAATGTACAGTCCTAGAAAGCTCCGTCAGCGTCAGCAAGTTTCCTTTGTTATCCCAAGCAAGCTGTTTGCCAGTTGGAACTGGCAGTTCTTTAACAGTCCTGTTATCTTGATAATGTAACACTGACAATAACAACAAGACATTGGAGGAATCTGGGGAGCTTCAGTGTAGAAAAAATGTTACCAACTGAGAAAAAAAAAATCTTCCCTTAATCTGGGAAAATTGATACACACAATCAGAGAACAAGTAGACCTGGAGTCTGTGGTTGGCATGATTGACTCTGCCTCTGGAGCTGCATTCTGCAGATTTTCTGACCTTATTTTTGGCAGAACTGTTTGGAATCAAGTGGTTTAGAAAATGACCTCTTCACGATGGGTCTGTTAGTACAAGGATTTTGTGTGTTGTCAGTACCCAGCTTACTTTTCAGCATCACATTACAGTTGGCTTCTCAAGCAGTCTGGACTTACTGTGGGTTTGAGTAAACAAGAAGTTTTGTAATATTTCTTATTTTTGCATTAACTATGTCATTAATGGTTGTAAAAATTGGTAGTTCTGGTCAGAAATTGAGTGGCAGTGCTGCAAACCATGGTAGATGTTGTAGCCTATAAACTAAGGAGCATCCCAGAAACCACTCAGAGTGCATGGCAGCAGAGCCACAGGATCCTTGATAAATAACTCCTGTAGCATCAGGTGGTATAAGTACAGTTGCATTGCTTTCACCAGGGACTCGACTGGCATTTTAGAAATCTTATCATGACAGGAAAATACATTTCTCCCAAATTTTGTGAAATATTTATCAATTTATAATGATGACAGAGGAAATTGCCACTAAGAGCTGTACTATATGCCAGAGAAATGTAGGATATAGTCATAGAGGGGTGTGATAGTAGATGTTACCACTTATGCATCTTGGGATTATATCCTGGCCTATATCGCTATCATCGTATTCTCCCTTGAGTCACAGCACAGCATTCCTATTAAGATAATAGGATGAAGGCAAAATAAACCATAGTGCTGAAAATCATATTTCTTTGCCAGTATGCAGCAACATTATAGAAGCAAAGCCCATCTTTTGGTTTTATCATGGCTGAAATGGAATCTACAGCTTTTGGGTTGTCACCAAGTCACTAGGAAATAACAAGGAATTAGTAATGATTCTTTTTATTACCCAAGATCTTAAAAGTGTCCTAAGACAGTTTTACTTAGAGAATTTTGGGGCCAATAAATAAAACCATTTGTAGGTATTTTCATATCACAGGCAGATTTGAAAATTATGTTAAACATATTTGTGATTGAATGTATTTCGCTCTCGGAAAATATTTCCATAATAGAGCTGCACTTGAAAACTGAGAAAAGTTTCTTCATTCCATGGAATAGTTTTTTGTGTGGCCAAAATGCCAGTCACAGCTATGGTATTTGCAAGTATCACACAGTGCAGTTGCTGGTTTCTCTCTGTATACTGATGGATGGAAGAACCACATTAAACCTGAGATATTTTGTGAACTCAGTATCAAACCTTGTTCATCAGACATGCCAGAACCTGAAGCATACACCTAATTCCCATAAGATATCTTCTCTTGTAGCACTGAGCTGTGGTAAATTTGGCTGTGGATGTGAAGGAGCAGCAGTAGAGGTAGAGTTTAGTTTTTCAGGATCAAAACCAGACTGATTGTGATTTATAGAATGAAAAGTAGCCTGGAGTTCTGCCTTTGCACATCATAGTACTTCTAGCGGTCTTGAAGGTTAATTGTCATTCGGGATTGTTGAACCTTACTTGATTTTTCTTCTCACAGATATCCATATTTCTAGAAAGCAGAAATGACCATGACTGCCAACAAGAATGCCAGTGTCAACAGCAGAGCTGGAGGGAGTAAGGTGCCTCAGGACACTCTGGATAGGTAAGTGGTGAACTGCAGACTTTGTAGATTCTGAGAAAGATTTGTCTGTGTTTGGAACAAATATCAGCCCAAAGGTAAGTGACCTCTATTCTGACACAGAGAGAGCTTTGCTGGGCCAAGAGAAGTTTTTTGTATAGATTGGAGGTACTGCGGTATGAGAAAAGGTCTGATTCTGGCACATTTCTGTTGAGGTATTACTGATCACTGGTGGGTTACAATGAAAGGGATTACAAGGAAGGACCTGTATGGAAAGCGCTGTGTAGGCCTCAGGAGGTTTGGGATAAATTTCTTGTCCATATGACTACGTCTCATCTTTCCTCCATTGCCTCTCTCCAGTTTGTATTTTGTGTTGGTTTCTGTCACATTTTCTCTGCTGCAACTGCCTTGATGGAGAGTGGGCAGGCTGCCTCTTGTTGCAGGTCAGGCAGCAAGTGTGAAAGGGCTTCGTTTATTTGTCCTCCTTTCTGTAGTATTAAAGTCATTTACAAATAGATAAACTTTATCATTCACAGCTAGAGGAAAACTGTAGCCAAGGACACCTTAAGTCCCTAAGCCTGGCAACCCAGAGGGAATCAATCTGTTTAGATTAAATCAGTAAACAAAATATGCTTGCATATTTGTACATGTTTGCATGTATAAATGTATGTGTACATTTTAGTAGGAAATGCTGTCCTGCTAAAGTCCATTAGAAGACTGTAATGTGACTGTGTAGTGGTGCAGGTGGCAGTAAATCACAGACACCTTTCAGTCATGAGTCAGTACAGTGAAATGACAAGAAGCTTAGAGTTAGTTATTGCTCCCTTGTCTTTCAGTTTACACTGATAAAGGCAGAGCTTTGAGGACAATGAGTTTTCTTTGGGTAACTCTGCTTTGGAATATTGCTTTGGTATGCAAGTAAACAAGTCACCTGCAGCCAAGAAATTAACACATCTGTGACTGGAGTCTTGCTCTCAGCCACAGCCTTTACCAAGTAACACTGATTCAGCCTGTAGCCTGTGCACAGGACAAGCCCACCAGCTACTCTCATCCTGGGGCTGGCAGCTCCAAACCCCTCACTTAAATCTGCAGTCACACTAGGGCATCACTGGTATGTTTTGAATGGGAAAGTTTAGACAACGGTTGGACTGGAGAACCTTTATGAATTAACCATTTGAACACAGGAGCAAGGCTCTTAAGTGAAGTGGGCAGAAATCCACACAAACTGTACAGGATCTTTCTTGAAATGCGTGTCTGTTGACAGATCTCTCCTTGCTGTAGCATTTTATCCAGGGGATTCTTGTACAAGTATATTGCCCTATTCTGTTTTGAAGGGCTGATCTACACTACATTACACAATAACACACTGGTATCTTCATTTTGATTCTTTCATTTTGGCTCAAAACAAGACTTTAACCCCATTGTTAACACCAGAGAGGAGGAATGTGCAACTAACTTGCACTGACCTTATAGAGTCTCTGTACTGCAGTGATACCTTTATGCTAGGTATTGGACATAGAAACAAGGAATACACCCTTCACCTCAAAAAATTCAAAAAGTAACCAGAAGACTTTAACTAGGCTGCAGTAAAATGGATCTGCACCCAAAAATTAACATTGTAGAGGAAAAAGGCTGTGAGGACATAATTTATTTGTGGATCACTTTGGAATGTCAGTAAAATGGTCCAGTAATTTTGGCCAGGTCAGGCAGCATCTGTTCTAGCCATATCTGACTGAGGATACTACAGCTGACAAGCTGCTCCAGGGTTACTCCTAGCTGACAGCAGTACAGTGTGTGCATAGGAGGATTATACTGGGAGAACTTTGCTTTTTAAAATACATTATTAAAGATTGTTTTTCAGGTTAGTAGATAACAGAATTACTGTTTGATTTTATGCACTTAAAATGTCAGTGACAAAAAGTCCCTGCATTGGCAGCTGCCAGGTAGTATAGCTGGCACAAATGGAGAATTTTAGGCAGAAAAATTGAGGAGAGCTGGTTTTGATCCTAGCTGGAAGCTGTAAGTCAACTTGAAAGTGATGTTGAATGCTTGCCTGGTTTTACCTGCCATTGTGTACTGATTTTTTCCAAACATAAACAATGGAAAAGGGAAAATAGAATAAAAATTCTGGGATTTTCAGGATGGAAGCAATGGAAGAGATTTTTTTTAACAGTTTATTTCTCTTCTGGTTTTATTTAAAGCAAAACCTATTTCTAATGACACAACTCTGTTTTGCATTTAAACACTCTGGGTTTGTTCTCAGTTTTGGTAGCTTTCCATATGTCATGCAAATTTGACTTCCTCCTCATTGCCTTCTGTATTGAATAAGTTATTTCTGTCTTTCAACTCTCTGCCACACCTTCTCACTTATCTACATGTATTATTGAATCACAGTAATCCCAGGCAGTTTTCCTGAGTTGGATGAAATGGCCTCATCCTGATTATGAAGGGATAGATTGGCCTACAAATTGGTAATGAATTAATAATCAAGAGCCTTGGGTAGAACCCTGACCCCTTAGTCCTGTCTCTTCTCATGATCTCCTTTGTGGTATTGTCATATCATTTTCATGTCTAAATCTTTCATTATGTTGATTTACCTTTCCTGCTCCTGGCGCTGTTCTCCTTTCACTTTTTAAATTGTACAGTTGGCTAAAGACAGATAGTCAGCATCCATTCCAGTGTCTTTTGTTAGGTGTATTATGCTGTGTTAAAGCTCAGCAGAAATGGACTCAATATTCTTGTACACTTTCCAGTTTGTTAGTTTGTGTATTTGGCACCTCTTAGTGCAAAACAGTAAAAGTCATTTAAAAAAGCAGGGGAAGGTCATGTCTATAGGAATTTCTAGAGAGTTATTCATATGTAGATATTAAAACCAGATTCATCCCTAATGGTATCTGACACTCTCAAGTTGTTTATCATCCTTCCATCAGTGCAGACAGATTGGTGCTGGGAACTTGGGTCTAGACTTGAGCAAACTTTGGACTTACTCTTTTGTTTTAAAATATTTTCCATTCTGAATAGCTTAGAAAATACTGTGGGATACTAAGTTATTGGATAATAACTGTCAAATAAACTGCCTTTCCTTATCGTCACCATCTGTTTTGATTAGAATTTGTCAGGAAAAAGATTTTGTAAGAACAAGTATGGACCTGAAACTAAGGAAAATCTTTCAGTTGCACTTGCATGACGAGTGAGAAGATGAACAGGTTACCATTAACCAGTTCTGCATCTATTATTTTACCTTATGTAATCTTCACCTGTCTCTGTGAAACCCTGTAAGAGGATGTCATTTGAGTCAACCATGGGGATTCTTCATTTTACTCAGACCGTAAATCAGTGGAATAAGTGCTGGCATAATAAAAGTTTAAGGCTTGCAGGCTTTATTGCAAACATGTTTAAAGATTGACTTTAACTGAAAAGTCATTGTCTCTGTTTAGCATGGAATTTGACTAGAGAATTGGAAATCTGCAAATGTGCTTTCTCTATAATTTGTGAGAGTAGGTTCCTCCTGGTGGTTAAGGCATCTTTTTGGTGTTATTTTCTTGTCAGTCCTGGTTTTGAGGAGGTTTATGGTTGCAAGACTGTTTGGTTAGACTTGATGATCTTAAAGTTCATTTCCAACCCAAACAGTTCTACGATTCTAAGACAGAGGGTATGTTTCTGTGATATAATGTCACAATCTGGTTCAACCATTTGTGATTCAGGGGGTTTGAACTAGATGATCTTTTGAGGTCCATTCCAACCCTTAAGATTCTGTGATTCCGTATGGGTCAGTAACATCTATGGAAGTCTTTTTAATCACTTTGGCTGTTAATCAGATCCTCATAGATCATGGATTTAAATTTTAAGAATCAAAATTTTCAGTGGAAAGGAGGTGCTTACATGTGAACATCTATACATCTGCATGCTTTGCAAGCATAGAGGTTCTTGCAGTAGCTAAGATTCCCTTAGCCCTCACCAAAGTTTGGATCCACTGGTGTGAGGCAGCTCAGGCATTTTTCCACCAGAGATGTGCTAATGGCAGCTTGGGAGATGAGGGAGAGAGTAGAATGAGGACATTATTTGAGAGGATAACTGAGAGTTCCACCTTCGAAACTCATTATGGGATTCACAGGTTTCTGCTGTGAGTGCAGGAGGAGAAACCTTTGGGTCTGAAGAAAGTGATTTAAATAAACATCCACACTAATGTGTTCTGTCTGAAGTTACCTGAAGTCTGTTCACTGCTTGTTACAAATGGAGATTTTTTTTGTGTATGTCTTAGGTGAGACAAACTTGTCTATGCCCTGAAAAGGAAAACTGTAGAAATGACAAAAGTAGTCAAAGGTATGGAATAGTTTCACTACAAGGCAAGAACAGATTGACTGGGAGTCTCCATCCTGGAAAGGAAAGGATTAGAGGGGAAGAAGGAGTAAAAGAAGCCTCTGAAATGATATATGGAACAGAGATAGTAAATAGGAAAAAAATCTCTTTTTGTTTAAGAACTAATACATATCAAATGAAATTAGAAGATGACAGGTTGAAAATCATTTGAAAAGGAGGTACTTCTCTGCAGCATATTTTTAAACTGTGGAATTTACTGATACAGGATGTTGCAATCAGACAAATTCATAGAAGAAAAAACTACCAAAACCTTTTACCTGAAGCAAAATCTGTTAATCTGGTTTAGTAGCACTGCATGCACATCTTCTTCTTACTTTCTTCTCTAGACACCTGCTAATGGTCACAGTCAGCCACAGGCTGGACTAGGAATGCTCTTTGGTCCAAGCCAGTCGGGACATTCTGGAGGTGTTTGGAACACGAGCCGATTACAGGAAGCGAATATTAGAGAGTTTGCAAAGGATTGTTACACTTACGAAATTAGACTTTCTGGCTTTTGGTGAACTTCAAGGACACAAGTTTAATCCTTCCTTGTGAGTCATTGAGGTGAACACCAAGGAACAGGAGGTTAGGAAAGCACCTTATGTGTAGCTGAAAGTGACTTCTTAGCAATTCTGGCAGGAAGCGGCTCTGTGAAATCTTATGAACTCTTCATCAGGAGACAAAGGAGCCCATAGCATGCTTGCAGGTGGTGCATGACCCTTTTACATTGAATGACTATTTGGTTTGATTGCACCATACTTAAGAGGATCAGTTTAACTGAGAAAACCTTAAGAGAGCAGAAATCAAAGAAAAGGCATAGTGGTGTTTGTAGTTGTCTTCTCACAACGTGACTTGCTTGCCCTTAGCAAAAGCTTTAATATTTGTCTGGAGTCTTTGTGTTTTATGCAGAAATTTTACTTGAATTAATAAATTCAGGCGATATTGCTCTGATATAGACAGTGTTAGAATGAGAAACAGAATCCATGTTATGAGAGACATCCTTACTATAAGATAGGACTTTAAAACAATTTGTCTCATTAAAAATAGTTTAAAATAAAATATGAGCAATATCCTTCAGCTGTAAGCACAGAAAATGTCCCTGAAAGTAGAATTACTTAGACATTGCTTTGATGTACTTCCTTGATTAATAGCTTTTGGCTAAACGTCAGTTATTCTGGAAAAAAATGCACATTAATATCTGTTTTTGTAAATGATATACTTAATGTAGATGAAAATAGGAAGATATTTTTATGAATTAAGCAATATGTGCACTTTACAAGTTATCTCAGAATAATGTCACAGTTATTCTGTTTCTTGGAAAACAAGTAAAGGTGATTGTCCTCTGATTTCTTACAGAACACTACAATGCCTCTTCCCTGTAAAGCCCATCTAAAATGTATGCATACGAGTTTCACAAATCAAGCCTTAGGAGCAGATTTGTGTCCCATTTACAGTGAATAAAAATCCAGTTTGCTGCAAGCATTTCACTAGTGTGGTGACTTCAGTATTCTGTATAGGACTCCTCTGATGAGCTAAACAATCATCTTTTTAATTTCATGTTTCTGGGCTTGATTTGAGTCAAAGCAGAAACAAATCCTAGTTCCAATTGTGCCAAAGGAATACGTGTCTGATGAAGACTGTTCTCATAGCGTATGTGTCTGAGGAAGACCGCGTTACTAGAATCATGTTTCAGCACAGATTGAATTTTGTGATGTGAGCTGCCGTCATTCCACACAATCTGCACAGGAAGGGTGTTGTACTCACTGGGTTGGAGAATGTTCTCCAGCTGAGCAATAAGTGACATGATAAGCTTAGGGTGCTAATGTCAATGGGTTGTATAACAAGGCATCAGAAATTGATTCATGCAAATTGCTGAGAGCATAGAGTTGCAAGTTAAGTAAGTTCCTAGTCTAGTAACATTCATAAAATATCTCCTTTCTAAATACTTTTCATTGAATCTTTGAAGCAAATATACTCTTGCTTGATTAAAACTGAAATCTGATCTCTGAGTTGCATCTTTCTCCTTGCCTAGGAAGAACTGAGCTGGGTACTCACAAACCTCTAAATATAGGCTTTGGTTCTTCTCTCCCAGCAGTGTGTGAGGCCATTCGTGCTGTCACCAACAATTTGTCATCCCCGTTAGTATAACATGCACTGAGATATGCTTCCACTGGATTTGTGACTCAATCATCTTCAGAATTTTAGCTTATGGGAGAGAATTTTAATTGGCGTGAGATAGCTTCCCTCCAGTGAAAGCAGGGGAGATGCACCACATAAACCAAATGACTGAACTAATATAACTTCAGAGGTACCAAAGGAGCATTTCAGCTCAATTGTTTATAATTCTTTAAATATCAAATAAAACAATGACTTTTATTTCCTAACCAAGTCAGCCTACGGGGTAGTGTTATGCACAGCTTTATCATGAAGCTGGGGTTGTTGCTGCTGTTATTCATAGGTAAAATCACTGCTGGAAGTTCAGAGGGAAGGCATCTCAGGCTGATGCATTCACTTGCTGATAGCTAAACCAGAGGACAGATCTGGACCTGCTTCTCTAGGGCCTCAGCTTCTGCACAGCCATCAACAGTCATGTAGAGGGGACGCCAGATGCTCCCTTTTTGGAAGAGCAGGTGTTTATATATGCTCTGTGCTTGTTTTGTTCTTACTTCATGCTTTTTGGGGTTACAGATGACTGCAGGAGGTGCAAGGCTGTGGAGGATTGATTTGTGGTGTTGGCAGAGCCTGCAATCCTGGAGCAGTATCCCAGTTCCAGTATCCACCTTGATTCTTTTGTTTTCTGGGAACCTGTCAGTTAAATAATCACTGCACTTGCTTAAGCAAACAAAACCCGTCTTTTTTGCTTTAACAGCAGTGATCTTTATATTTTGGTTACGAGAAGTATTGTTTTGGGTTGGTTACCTGTCCCCATTATTCACACATGTCTATGCTCAGCTATCTCATGTGCACATCAAGGTCTTATGTTTTATTACTACTTTTCTCTGATGAAGGCAGAAACGTTAAGAGCTTTAAGAAAATGATATTTAAAAGCAGACTTCATGTTTGTGTTTCAGCCTTAAAAAATGAGACATACAGTAATTTCCAAAACCAATCTCAGTCAAGCCAAATTATCTGAGTTCTACAGCAAATGTAATTATTTATTTTAAAGCGAAATTAATTATTGGTCCACATTAATAAACTCAACTGAAATACACTGTTTCCTATGAAGAAAGGATGATGTGGTTGTGGCCTGGGCAGAAGACTAGAAAGATGACACTGCTTTTTGGGGTTTTTTTTCTTTTTTTTTTTAAACCTTTGATGTTTAGAAAACAATACAAATAAACTTCAGTCAAACAACTGTGAAAATGGAATAACTGATGGAAAATCTATCAGCAAGTGTTGTACTGCTTTAAAAGCAGAAACAGCTTGAACTGTGCAGCTGACAAGTTTTCAGCACGTCGGTTCCCAGCAGCCCAAAGTTACATTTGGTTCAGAAAGGAATAAAAGCTATTATTTACCCTGTGAAGTTGGAGGTGTGTTTGGAACACACAACTCCAGTGGTTCAGCTCTGAACAGAGCCATGAGAGGTGGGAGAGCACTTACTGTCATCAGGAACAGAAACATCAGCAGTGGGACCAAGTTAAAGTGCTGGTTCAGAAGACACTGGGAAGAGTTCAAATACAGGCTTTGACTTTATTGCTGTCCTTTACTTGGGTAAGCAGAATCGGTAGGCTGCTGATTTCAGATAGTCTGAGGGATAATGTTCCCCTCCCTTGCTCTGTTCAGCAGTGACTTTGGGGCTGTGGATCAGAGGGCATACTGAAATCTCTTGAAATCTCTTTAGCAGGGTTGCAGATTGTTCTTGTAAGTACAATGGTCTAGAGGCATAGAGAAAAATGTTTTGTGAACAGCTTCTAATTAGATCAAGAGTTAGAATTGAAGAAATGGACTCACTTTGGGGTACATCTTTTGGGCTTCCTCAAAACAGTTGATGAGGAGGTGGGCAGGGAGTTTTGTTATTCCACATCTATAGTTGTCTATTGTATTTCACTTTAATTTTAGATGTCTGTTCAGGAAGAAGCTTTGCTTACTTTATATGCACTTGTCAGTGAAGCAAATCTCTTTTTCATAGATGGAAGTTGTGTTACTGTTCACCTCCCATTTGCACAGGCTTTAAAAAAAATTTAAAAAGCTAACCAAATCCCCAAAATTTTGATTACATTTTGTTTCATGCAGTTTCAGATCAAGTTTGCTTTACTGTTGCTTGAAGACTGCAAGAATGTACCCTGGAAAATTACTTCCCATTGTAATTGAATTCTTGTGGCACTTTGAATGCTTTATACTTTCATATGCAGCAAATCATACATCATCTTTAAAAGTACCTTTTCCATTAAGGTTTGTATTTGCTATAAACACTGGAAACTAACTAAAAAATGAAAAATATCAAGTCTTTTAAAAAGCAGGGTTGTAGTTGACAGATTAGATTGCAAGTGATGTTTTTATGGCAACTATGTCAAGTTTCAGCACAAAGGCTAGACTAATACTGCAATCTTTATTTGTTTATTCACTGTATTTACATTAATGTACTCAATAGTGCTAACACCTGAACTAAACTATTATGTATTTTTGCAGAAAGTTATTACAACAGCATGATTTTGGAAATGTTTCTGATGTCTGTCTGTGCTTTTACTGAACTGAAATGTAGTGAATGAAAGAAAAGAGCAAGATACTTTCTAAAACACTTAAGAGGAGTCCCCAACAATGCAGTATCAGGAAATTAGAGCAGGAGATTTATGTGAATTTATTTGTGTGTTCAGAAATCCACAGGAGATATAGTAGCCATGTGCATTTTTTTTCCATCACAATGCTAATATTCCAATTTTTCTGGAGGAAGTTGTTCTTAGGAATGAAAATCTATTGCCTTTTGGACCAGGAAGATGCTGGTAGCCACACTGAAAAGACCAAGAAAGATACAAATCATGAGCATTACTAATGATGTTTCATGTTCTGTATCTGTCCATTAGGAGCTGATCTAAGACCCTCATCTTTTTACACTTGGACTGT
This sequence comes from Colius striatus, assembly GCF_028858725.1. Taxonomy (NCBI): domain Eukaryota; kingdom Metazoa; phylum Chordata; class Aves; order Coliiformes; family Coliidae; genus Colius; species Colius striatus. The sequence continues at coordinate 11,631,793 of NC_084765.1, forward strand.
TGAAAAGCTATCAGTATAGAAGAACAATTTCTGTTCTGTACCTTAATCAGTCTGGATTTGAATCAGTGGTTTAGAAATGAAAGAGTCTGTGTTCTCTGAACAGTTTCCTGCACTGTTTAGTTATCCTAAAAAAACCATTTTCCACTTGAGCAGAAGTGAAAATTAAAAGAAGACATAACAGAATTTGTGAAGAGTAAGACGAAAAGAAAGATCTGAGCATAATGAAATAAAGATAAGTTAAAGAATTATTGTGTGTTTCTTCCCTGATTGGAAAAAAGCCAGTTTGTCCGGAAAGCCAAAGCAAGAAGTGCATTGACATAGCATCCTCACAGACTTTGCACACACTTTATCCTCTAAGTAGCATAAAAACTATTCACCAGGTAATATTGTGTATAGAAACTGGGAATTAGCTCAGTGCTTGATTCAGTCTCCATCCACACTGACCATCACCCTTATATTTGCGCTTGAGGAACATTAACGGAAAAACAGCCTCTAAAAGCAAATGCAACTGTAAGCGGGGAAAAATATGAGCTAATGGAAATATACAGATGCAACCCACATTATTGCAATGTATAAATACAGAAATGCTGATAGTGCCCAGAGACTTTGGCAAGAGATGTGCCAGTGACACATCCCTCTGTAGGAGACAAACAGAACTTGATTATTGCAGTGTTGCTACCAGCATAGGGACAAGATCTTGGAAAAGTGCGCCTGTAGACTTAAGCTGTGCACAGGACTTGGGGATCATTCGTCTTTATCTTTTGCATTAGATGTGGCTTTTTCAAAGATTTGTCATGATTCACACCATGCACTCGGAGATCATTTCCATTTTGACCAGCTCCTGTGTATAGAACTTGCTTTAAACTGAGACCTGAAATTAGGGGTCTGCCATGGGGGAGTGTAACGAATGTCCAGGTCTCAAAAACAAGAAGCAAGGTACAGACATCTTGTAGGATGAACTTCAGTGTTGAAAGCACAACTAAATGTAGGAATTCTAAAAAACATAGTGTTTTTAATAGTACATTTTTAAAAATATTTTTTATTCATTTATTGTGGCAATTTGTAAAATTCAATTATAGTCAACAGGAATGTCAGTTCCTGAGATGACCTGACTGGTTTTCTTGGAAGCCTAAATATCTTGCAAATTTGTTATTACCCAGGTAAGGCAATTTTTTTCATAGTACCCAAATGTTGCTCTTGAAGCACTGTGTTAAAGCAATATATAAAACAGTTAAATAGAGGGTGGAAAAAGGGAACTATTTTATGATTGGCATATTAATGATAAGCTTTAATGCATATGTGTAGTGAGTATTTTGAGGGAGCAGCAGAAAAATCCTGGAGTAAATCAAAAGGATTGATTTGTTTTCTTCTCTCCTTAGCTATAGAAAGAAAATGTTAGCATTGAAAAACAAGGTCACTTCTTTAGCACAGGAATCCAACAGGAGAGTACACCTTTATGACAAACAATTAACAGCAGATATTTGATGGAAGTTGTATTTTGTATTTTGGATTAGTAGAATAAGCCTATTTTGCATCAGAATTTCTCAGAAGCAATCTTTTTGCAGGTAACAATGTAACTAAACTGTGAAACCAGAGTTTAGGCAAAACCAGAAACAGAAATGCCTTGTGTTTCAAATTCTGCTAGCAAAACCTCAGAAGGTCTTTTTTTAAAGCTGATAACTGGCAGGCAGGTGGACTGCTGCTACAGGGGATGTCTGTAAATTGGGATGGGGTAGTATTGACAGTGTTCTGGTGTGGGTAGTGCTGGTTAATCCTTCTGTTATCACAGCACAGGTAACTGCAACTGACCTCTCTTTTTTTCTGTGCAGTGAGTGCTTACCCAGGGGAGCAGCGCTGAGGCAGTGAGAGGGTTTGTCAGTAGACATGACTGAACCAATGCCCAGTAATCAGACTGCTCTCACATGGAACCTTTGATTTGCTGCTGATTTGGAAACTGCTTTATGTCAACATAGTCAAACAGAGGAGATGGTAGATAGCCTGTGTCTGTTTGAAACTTGGCAGAGACCTGAAAGCACTTTAATGTGGATTTTTAACCTCTCCCTTTCCTGTCAAACAGTACTGTCAGCCATGTGGACTTCAAACTACGTGTTGAGTCTGGCAGGCTTGTTCACTGTGTCTCTGTGTGTGTGGTTTGGTACCTGATACAACTTCTATGATTTCTTTAGCAACAGGCAGCTGGATTGCCTCTGTTCAGAGGTTTGGGAATGAATTGTGAACTGTTGCTCCATGCAACTGTAAAATGAAAACCCAAACAAAAGAAGATTTTTTTTCCAAGCTGTGGGCAACCAGAAGAAAAATTCTGGCTTGATAGATTTCTCCCATAGCTGTCCCTTTCAAAGTCAGCATGTGAGATTGCAGAGAAAGGGTTTGCTACTGTTAGTTTTGTTAAACATTAATTCCAGTTTCCTCCCTTTAAGCATACAAAGGGACAGAGGTTTGACAAACGCACTCAGACCGTGTGTCATTTGTTGCTTGACAAGTGAAGCAGACAGTGTTCAGGAAGCACAGAAGCTACAGCAAAGCATGAGGGACTGAGAGCAGAATTCTTCTGTCTCCATTCTGCATCTTTCCAGAAGGGAAGAACTCTCGAGTAAGTCTGTGATTGGTAGGCTGAAGCGATCGCATTGATTGTCTGTGGCGTGAGAGAAGGAAACTAAACAAAGCAGAAGTGAAGAGCATGAAGTGCCATTGCACTAAACTCTTTAATGCCCTTTCTTATAACCAGTTTTACAGTATTGGCTTTCATAGGCAGGAACTCAACACCAGCCTTCTGCTTACTAAAGATAACAACAAGAGTAGCTTTAATTTCCAACTTTATTGCAGCTCTGCTATAGGACATGAGACTTTGTGTGACTATTTTTACAGCCTCTGTCTTCTCCTCTTCCCCCTACCTCTCTTGATCTCAGGTAGAACCTAATTTCTTAAAGCTAAATGCACGTTTCTTGCCTAGTCTGATGAGATTCCATTTTTTCCTCTTTGATTCTCAAATATGATTTTAAAGTTATGCAGCAGTATTTATATCTACTGCTGCTGCTCTGTTTCCCACCCACCTGTGCCCCTGGATGTCAGCGTATGTGAGGAATGAAACACATTTTTCTGACATCCTTGAGTCCATGCTTTGAATATAAAAAGATAAATTAGCTTTTATTATACAGAAAGTGTTAGTCCATTAGAGAGGAGCCACTTAATTATGCCTAGTCTGAATGTGACTGGCAATGACTCTGCTTTTCTAAATGCTGGCCAACTACTGAGATGGAAAGCTGCTATTAAATGCAGTGCTGCTGGCACAGTCTTGTGTGTTGTGCTGGTTTTGATGCCTGGTTTCAGCCTTTTTTTTGGTATGTTTTGTAAGAAACTTACTTTCCGGGGTATGAGACAGCTTGAGGATTTTTTTCCACTGAATAAATAGCAGAAGTCTTACGTGGTTGTGCTTTTCAAGAAAAAATGAGTATAGCTGGCCAAACTCTTCAAGGCTCTGAGGGATGTGACTTTGGGTCAGAATCTGGACTTCAGTTTGTTGTGCCAAAGATTTGTTAGTTGAGAGCCTATGGGTTACTGCAAGGAGTTGGTTGTTAGTTTTCATAGTCTTCAGAGAGCAAATATTTTCACAGATGATGAGCTTATAAGTGTTGCTAGTTGCTTTTTCTTACTGCCTTATACACAGATGCTGCTATTGCCTCATTTACTCCGTGACATTTTCATTTTCTTGACGTTTTGCTTGATGCAGTCTTCCTGTAGGGACAGGAGATTTACTTTTGTTTCTGTCCTGAAAGGAAAGGATGGATGATAAAAGAAAAATTTTGTTGCCTTAAATGAAGTAAAGCTTGCAGTTCCTTATTACTATGGAGCAGAACTGCTGAATGTCAGTGGTAACAAAACATTTTCATCCTCAGGGCTACAATACATACGAATTCTTTCTTAAGATATGAAAAGTAAAAATCTATTGTCCAGCTTCTTTTAAAACCTGAAAGTCCAACAGAAGGGTGTAAAACTAAACCCACAGTTTTATAAGAAGCCAAGGTCTTTGTGAGAATGAAATGTTTATAAAGTATATATAAATCCCCCAGATATTATCCTGATTCCAAATTTAGGCATGGGATCCCACAGTTCTTGTAGGTGTGGTGATGAAATGTGGTCTGGGGTGAGTAATGTACGTGTTTATGTTACCCTTGATTGCAGTGAAGAAAGTGATGGGGAGTGTCTTTCCCTGACCTAACTCAGCTCCTGCTGACAGTTATGACCAGTAACAAGCAGAGAGAAGCCAATGTTTGAATCTTTTGGAAAGTTTCTTTTAGATCACATTTTTGAATATTGGTGTGTGCAGTGCTTGAGTTTTGCCTGATTGCTCTTTTGTTAATATTCAGTGAAACCTAATCAGGGCCTTCGGTCAAGTTAAATGTGGCCTTGTCTGGATGCTTAGGTAAATAAGTATGATAGCAACAAGCATTGCAAGTCATAGCTTGGCTTTTTTTACTCCTCCTATTTCTTTCTTTATCTTTTTCTTTATATATTTTTTTCCCCCAGTTTATGTGTGTCTGCTAACGCAGATCAAAGTTGAGGTTATTTTGAAAGCTATTTTCAACTAAACAGTCCCACAACAACTCTTGGCTGGTGAAGTCTTTCATAGACACTCAGTTGTGGGTATGCCCAGCACATTTCCTTATCTTCCTGCCTTATTTAGCTAAACAAAGGAGAATGAAACATATGGTAACTAGTCAAATATAGTAACCTAATTTAACTTTCAGTGAAAATGTTGTTTTACATACGTATGCCTTTGAGCCAGGTCAATGCCTTAAGTCTTCTTATAACAGTAGATTTTGCGTTGATTTACATTATTAGCAACTACTTTTAGTAACTCTTGATTTGTACTGACATAAGCCAGAAGAAAATCAAACTTTGATTATTAATATTTAAAGAAAGTGAATGAATAAAGGTCATTAATGAAAGTGAAAGAAAATTCTCTCTTAGAAAGTCAAGCAAAGTATTCAAGTTCTTCTTAATCTGTACAAATCTACGCACACTGCAACGTGTACCAAGGGTCATGTTTGTCTGTCATAGCTGGAATTTATTTTGCATTCCATAAGGTCAGAGCCACTAAAGAAAATTATGATAAGAGAGGTCAAGGTTGTAAACCTTTAAAACTTTCCTCCTTCCAAAGATGAGACACGTTGCATACTCAATTAACACGTACAGGGTAGACTCTTAATGTTTATTTCACAGTATTTCACTAGTAGTTATGTTCCTAAAACATAGCGTGTATCTCTGAATGTCAGGTGTTTCAGCTGTGCTCTGTTGTGTAGGTTTGGATGGGTTGAAAATTAGGGATGTCAGCTCACAATTTACAGGTCAACGTAAGTCACAGCAGGCAGTGGCACCTCTGAAATGCTGTTTGTACACTTATCGACTGATTCTTATCTTTTCTGCTTTTTCAGGAGCTGAAAAAAAAATCCTGCATCTAATTTTATCCTTGCAGTTGTTCACAAAAAGTAATGTGTTGTGAGTGATATTGCTGGTGGTCCCCTCTACAAAGTCTATTAGGAATATTGACTTGTTCTTTAAAAAATAGAAAAAGGTGTAGCTTTTGTTAGGAAAACTGCTTTGACCATCTGTAAAGTTTGCAATGAATGTCAACATGTGGGTGAGAGACAACTGTCAGCGTGCAATTGCATAACTAAGTGACTGGGAAGTTCACAGAGGAAGGTGACAGCCTTTGTTATGTTGGAAAAATAGTCCAAGTTTTAGGTGCAGAGATCTTTGGAGGTGCAGGCAAGTGGAAATCCCCTCTTCTAAGGGATAACGGGGACAGGAGAAAACTTATAGAGTTAAGCTAAAGATGAAGAGCAAGGATGCATTTTCTCTGGCCTTATCATTGTAAAAGCAATACAGTAACAAAGAAAAATCTGTCAGACTGCTTTCTGAGTGTGATGGAACCTGGAGCATGCTGGTTGTTTGCCATTGTTTCAGCTTTCTTCTTACAGAGCAGAAATTTGTGGAAAGTTGAAATCAGTTGCTGTAGTCTTGACAGTCAGGTCAGAGATGAGAACCCTCAGGGGCCTGAGCACTCTTTAGATAAAGTTTAAAACCAGGATTATTCCTTCTGGTCCGTGTTACTTTTGAACTGTCTTCACAAGATATCAACTCCAAGTGCATGATAGTAAGACAGGGTTGGGTCGGACAGGCTGTGCTCAGATTGGGCTGATGTTCAGAATGTAATGGATTTGCAGAGTTAACGTGAGAGCTTCTGCTTTGCTGGGATTTAAAAACATTTTATTTTTCTTTTTTACTTTCTTTTTATTTTAGTTTTTGATTTTATTTCCTGTGCAGCACAGTAACTCTAGAAGTAGCACATACATTTTCAGATCTTTTCAATCACTTTGTTGTTACCATGTTGTACCATACAGTGTTTTCTTCAGCTGTCTAACTTGCTGGATTGTGATCTTAGTGGTTGAAATGGTGACAGAAATTAAGAATGCCTGTTTCATAGCAGACAGATGGATAATGGCTTTCAGTGTTACAACCTGCTCTTTTAGGATGCTTTCTCACTGTGTTAAACTACTTCACAGAAAGCTAGTAAAAGAAAATCTGTACAGCAAGACCTCACTGGACATTGGCATCACATTGGGAACCAGAACTAAGCTAGTGGGTCTGGAAGGAAAATATGGATACTGGTAGGAAGGCAAAGAATAAATTTTGTATTTGTTCTGAAAGAAACTTCTCTGAGTGGATAAGATTGAGAATGATTATGAAAGATGAGATGAGGTCCTGAAATCACTTTCTTTTTCTACCCCTGTTAGATATTTATTCTTAGGTCTACTTGATGAGGTTTTGCATGACCTAGAGGTTGATTTATATATAAAGCAGAGAAAGTAGGCTTGGCTGGATTCTGAATTCGTGTGCAGCCGGGACTCATGACTTTTTGGCTTCCAGTTCAGTTATTTTCCCTTTGGTCATAGAGTATTTCAGTAAAGTATACAGTGACCTCGTAAGCGTTTCTGACTTGTTGGAGCAGAAAAGGAATGAATCTATTTTGCAACAGCTTTTCCGAACCAGAATTCCAGACTTGGAGGTTACCAAACACACAATGGCCTCAGAAATATTAAAAACACTAAGCATCACAATTTATAAAAATAATTCTTAATCCTTCTCAAATTATGTGCGTGTAAGTGCAAAAAACTGGCAAAGTTAGCTACACAGAGTGTTTGATATTCCAGGGTACATAAACAAGTATGCTGCAAATCACCTGTGTTTTCAAAAAGCAATGTCAAGAGCTTCCAAGTGTGCTGGGATTTTGACAAGTCATGTTTAGACATGCTTCTAAAGAGCAAGTTTCAAGGACTGGTAGTTCTTAAATAGGCAAATAACAGCTTGTGCATCCCAGCTCATTTAAAGAAAATGCTATCATTTGCAAACAAAACCAAACAAAAACTCCCAAAAGTTTAAGAAAGCACGTGAGACTTAAACATGCTGAACTGTGCAAAGAATAACTGTGAGGGCAGCTTCCATTTTTCAACTTTGAATAATTTCTCTTTTTTTTTGAGGAGAAAATAGGAGATGGTCCTATGAAAGCAGTGCACTGTACTTCAGTGGTAAACAGAGAATTGTGCTCTCTGATATTTCACTTCTTGCTTTTGATTTTTTTCTGTGTACAGTCAGCTTCTAATCACTGTGATGGAAGGTGCAACAGACTAGACAGTCCTCTGTGCTTGTCAGTCTTTTTGGGGAGTCATTTCTATCTGAGCAGAGAGGGTGAAAAATGCTTAAACATGGTATTGTTTAAAAACCATCCTGCACTTGCCTTGTAACAGAGCAGAAGACTACCATAAATCCAGAGCAGCAGGGAATCTAGCGCTCTCAGTCTAGAGAGTTTCATGATTTCCTGTTATCTTCTTCACCCTTAGAAATTTCTTGGTGAGGGCGCGTACCTACTGCACGTTGATTGATCTCATTTTATTTAACAGTCATTTGTCATTGTCAGATTTTCTTGCTGTCTTTGTTTTACGGATCCAGTCTAATTTAAGTATTTAGGATCTGACTAATCAGCTTTGATTTATTTGCCCTTCTTCCTTGTACAGTTGTAGAGCATAGTTGCCACTTCAGGTAATTTACTTTAGCGGAATGACTCCTGTATTGCACTGATGTAAATCAGATGTTTTGCTTTTAAGTCAGCTGAGTTTCTGTGGACTTCTCTCATGAACCTGCTGCAAAGACCTAGGGCTCTGGAGAGGTTTTATTTGCAGAAACTCACCACAGAACTCCCACACATATCCCAAAATTGTTATCATTAACTCAGTAAGTCTTGGGAGCACAGCTACTAGAGCTTTTAAAACTGGCACACAGAGCTTGATCTTCTCACAGTCCCAGTGGCTTGCTATTTTCTGATTCCTTCTGATATGGTCTCAACTTTTATTTAAGTGGAAAGTATCAAAATTCCTTGGGGCAAAAAAAAATTCAGAAGTACAAACAGAAAAATAATTGTTTATATTTTTGTTCTGTCTTTAATCATTTCGTAATATTCATCCACTTTGATTTTATTGCCTCATTCTCTCTAAGTGCTGGGACTTTTCCATCAATAGCACATATACATGAGAATGAGCCTATTTTGAACAGTCTTATAACGCAAATTCATTTTTCAGTTTGGAAAGTGTTTTCTGTCTTATTTTTATCACAGTCCCAAAGTCAACAATAAAGGAGAGGCTTATCTGGAGTGCAGTTTTTTGGGTATTTTGAGCCATACTCCTAGTGAGACCTCAAAAATGACAAAGTCTGGTGGAAAAAGGGTTATTCTGTTGCCACTTACATCACTTTCCTTTCCAAGCAAGAGGCAAGATGTAACAAGTTCTACCTTGCTTCATCACCAAGTTGAATCAGCTCAAAAACTACCTTACTACCATGTGCCCAGCACTGAGTGGAAAAAGTTCACCTCCTTTACCCCCTGTAAGCTCTTACCTAGATTTAAGATAATTAAAAGTTATCTGCAGTTATCTGAGTTATGTAGAAAATTACAATAGTGTAAGCTATGCCAGAATGCAGAACACATTGCAATGGAAGGGTTTGCTGCCAAACCATATTGGATTTAAATTCAATAGTGCAGGAGGGCTCTTTTGTCTGGTCCTAATGTTTCCATAATTCCTAGTTACAAGGAATAACAATAACATTGATTTTAATGCCCTTTTCTGCTATCTGGTACAATCAATACAATGAAAGATCCAATTCTTCTTCTTTGATGTATTAAAAGGCAGTTGTCCTAGATAAGGTCATCTGGACACAGTAAAATTCTCAGAATTTAGGTTTTTTCAATATTCAGATATAAAGACAATTCCAGTTTTTCATCTCAAGTCTAAAGACATCCATTTTGTTTGCCCAGTAGTCAAAAAACCTAACAAAATGCCAGAAAGGTATGGGCTTTACCATGCTTTCCAACAGTGTTAGCAATGGATACGGTAATTAGTGCTTCAAATGATCATTTTTGTGCAATCTGTTGCTTGAGAGAGCTCTTTTATTTAAAGAAATGAAGATCATCATTAACAACAACAAAAAAATTATGAATTTGTGGTATTGTATGAAATAATTAGAAAGTTGATAGCTGAGAATTTCCTGGCATTCTCTTACAAATTCTCAGAGAATTTTGAAGTTACATTCTCAGTTACCTGAAATTGAGGCAGCTCTTGTGTCTGACTTAAAAATGAGTTTTGCTGCTCTTGCAAGGAGAAATTTATGTTGCATTTCGTTCAGATCTATCTACATATTGGCTAGAGCAACAAAAATTCTCTAGTATGTGTTGCAAGCCAAATCTGCTCAATACTCAACCTATGTAGAGTCACAGCTGATTCTAATGTTATTGCTTGGAAACAGATTACGTTGTCCTGATAAAATAGCACAATGCCTTGAGAAAAGTCAGCAATAAGCAGAAAACCTAAATAAAATACTAAGAAAGCAGTATTTTCCAAGTAAAAGTGGGGAGAAAGTCCCAAGAAATAAAAACAGTGCTGTGTGACTCTGCATGAGCTCACCAGACAACAGCGTTACTGTGAAATGACAGGATCTCATCAACAGGAGCCTGGAAAGACCCAGTACCTTTTGTCAACACGTTTCTCACTCTATTTTTCAGTAAATGGTCTCCCAAGCACAAACGTGTTGAAATAGGAAATTCCCTGAATCTGAGAGCCAAAAACTGTCATCTTAGTCTGAGGAGGGCAGAAGGGATTTGCAAACCTGAAAGATCACTGAGTAGTTTCTGCCAACTTGTCTTTTCTCAGAAGAGAATGATCTGTGGAGTCACTTGTGATGCTCCAGGAGATCTAAAATAGTGCTGTGGAGTCAGAGCTGCTTAGCTCAGGGGTCAGAGCAGGGCAGTGGGAGTTAGGAGTCTTGTAACTCTGTCAAGGCAAATCACTTAACCACCCTCCAGTCACCTTTAATCCCTGGTTTAAAATGCAATCTAATATTGTTAGTAGTGTTTATAAAAGGTGTATGGCTCCTGGATGCAAACTCTTCAGTAAACGCATATTCTTCTCATTCATTGTATTCTGATTTCCAGAAGACATATAAAGACAGTTCTTCAGCCAACATTCTTGCTGCCTCCTGTTGTTAAAAGCTATCTCATAAAGTTGTGGGAGTTGTCTGCACTTATTTCTCCTTTTCTGGAGTTGATGCTTGGCAATGAAAGCAGCCAGCAGCTGTGCTTCTGCTCATCTGCATCAAAAGGCTTATTGCTTTCGGTACTACTTTGTATTGCCTGCTTTGATAGTGGTCTCCTAGAATTAAATTCACCTTCTTCTACATGCAATAAAATGTTAGCACTCATGTTTTACAGGTAGGAGAGAATTGGTATCTTGTCCAAAATCACAGAATCGTAGACTTGTTACGGTTGGAAAAGACCTTTAAAATCATCGAGTCCAATCAGTCACCTCACACTGCCATGTCCATCACTAAACTGAACCATATCCCTCAGTCCTTCAACTAGGTGTCTTTTAAATTTCTCCAGGGATGGTGACTGCGCCACCTCCCTGGGCAGCCCATTCCAAAGCTTAATGATTCTCTTGGTGAAAAAGGTCTTCCTAAAGACCAATCTAAATCTCCCCTGGTGCAAGTTGATCCCATTTCCTCTTGTTCTGTCATTCATTACTGGAGAGAAGAGCTTGACCCCCACCTCACTATAACTCCCTTTCAGGTAGTTGTAGAGAGTGATCATATCTCGTCTCAGCTTCCTCTTCTCTAGGCTAAACTGTTTGACATCTGTGTCAGATACAGGGTGAGGGCTCAGGCATTTATGGCACCAAGAACTAGTCCTTTTAGCACAAGCCTTTCTAAAGGCTTACTAGAGGGCAGGAACTCATTTGTTTTTTCCATCTTTTGCATTGTTATGACTAAGGTGTAAATTATCTCAAAACAACGTGCCAAGTGATTCCTGTTCTCTTCTTGGTGCAGGTGAGATACAGCTCCACTGTTTATTAGAGAAAGCAGGATGAATACATACATTGCTTCATGGAAAAAAAATATCTTTATTTGAGCACGGCCTTGGAGAATTATAGTTTTTTTGACTAAAAGATTTTTCTTCAAGTGAGAGAAAGAGAAACTGGAGAGAAGAGATTGAGTCAGAATTTAAAGATCAATTGTATCTAGAGCTCAAAATCCTACAGAGTGTGACTGATGTGATTGGTTTTTCTCCTACTGCGGGTAGTTCTGATTTCTCAGGAAACCGTTCACAGCAGCAAAGCTGGGTGTGGTTTAGAGGGCTGGAAACCACCTCTCGGATTCTGTCTGCTTCCCTCATTATGCAGCAGTGAGTCCCACCAGGAAGGTAGTTTTGAGGTCTGTAGCCTGTTTGCAAGACATTGTGAGCTGCTTGGCAATTGGTTTACCTTTGAGACTGCAATTGACTGCTGACTTGCTAGTGCTTTGAGAGCTGCCCACACAAGGCAGAGTGTTGGAAGAACACCCGTATCAGATAGGGAATCGGAGCAACTTACTCCCATATGGTTTGTGAAATGTGGATTTTCTCAAAGAAATATCATTGCTCAGAAAGAAGGTGCTGTTCAAGTGAATTTGCTAAGAAACCTAAACTTGATTCCATAATCTTTATTTATGCTGTTATTACATGACATTTTAAAAGTATGTGTAATGATATGCTTTGTAAAGTGCTGCATGTATCATTATGTACATAGAAAACACCAATAAAACAATTTTGCTTTACAGTCTTTATATGGAAGATTATTTAATTATCTCTATCTCTGTCCAATAATATGTATTTTAAAGTCTTTGGAACTATTGTGCCTTCAAGAGAATATTCTTCTAATGGAAGTAGGATTTTTTGGGAAGGATTATTTTATTATCCACTGATCAGCTTTTGGACTTTTTTTTCCCCTATTCTGTTACTTGTCACTGTCCCTTAGAAAATTCATGTCTGAAACCATTCAGACAGCTTTGTTTCTCTTTCTTGTTGAATTAGTCTTATAACTTCTATCTGGATTACTTAAATTTGCACTATAGTAGGATGAAAAACAGAATCTTTTTCTTAACTGTGGTATCTCAAGTACTTAATGGCATGCACTTCCAGAGGGCCTGTTGCTCTGTAGCCCTAATCTTGCACAGTGGAAATGAGTGGGAGCTTTGTAGCTGAATTCAGGGGTTTAAAAATCAAGCCTTAAGTGCAATTACCTTACTGGGACCTGACATTTCAGAGAATGGCTCATATCTCTAAGAATAAATGTTTTGCAATGTCTGCAGATTATGCAGATCATGCTTTTCCCCTTTTCCTGACAGTGGAAACAGCTGAAAAGATGTTTCTTAGAGTGTAAGGAGATAAGGGACCATACTTACAGTATTTTCTAGATAGTCAAAGGCAGAGAGGATTGTCAGCATGTCCTTCACCTCTGCTGTCCCATTACTGACTTCACCCTAGTCATTTTGTATTTTATTCTTGCTATTGTCAATGCAGTTTATAATCTAAGACGTTAGTTCTAACATACTAAATCATTCCACACAGCCTCTTTGCAGGGTTTGTCCCTATGCCCTATCTGAATCCTGACAGTGGATTTTTAGCCTACGTGCAGCTTCAGAGGCTGCAGTGGAGGCTGTAGGCTTTGTATGTAAAATGTACTTCCACTGAGTGATACCTGTTTGATTGAGAGAAATGTCAGTGCAGGTCTAGAGCTGGCCTGCATGATAGACATGAATTAGGAGAACATGATCTCAAGTCTAAGCTAAAGGAGCATTGAGAATTACATAAAATTTTGACTTTGTGATATTACACTGAAGAGAGCAAGATGAAACAGACAGAAATAATGACGAATCAGGGCATGTCACTGAGTCTGAGAAGGCTGATTTAGATTGTATCTTCAGGCACTGTAAAGGTATGTAGGCCAAGGTAATTCTAGGTAATTCACTACCAACCCTATGCTGCAACAACCAGCCAAAACCACTCATTGTCTGTCACCTGCTTTTGATCTTCTGAAATCTCTTAAGACAACTGTCTGAATCTTTGTAAAACAGCAGAAAATTAACTTCTAGTATGAAAAGAGTGTATTCTGACAGGCATGCTTTCTGCCCTGAAAAGAGGAAGCTTTAAGCAGTTGATGGTAGTGTATTTGCCATTGTCTTTGGCATGGGATCTCTTTTCCTGCGGGCATGTTTGTTTTTCAAAACACTGAAGAAAAAGAAGTCACCAAGTGGTGCAAGTTCGATTCAAAAAAAGCCTTGATTATCACAGGACTCTGCAAAAGAGACAAGTTCCCTTTGGTCATAGTTTGATCATTGTCCTTTTCTGACCAGAAATTTTCTTTTTTGTCATACTTGTTTTGTTTGCAAAGTATCCACTGTAGGAAGCTGTGAAGAAATCTTATAATTTGGCTTAGGATGTGTTTGAATGAGAAGAAACAATCTCCTGTGTCAAAGTAAGCTTTTCAGAAATTGCCGCAGTGCTCTGGATTTTTGGATGGATGCACAGAACTTGGCACCTCTACCTGTAGCTATTTGCTGACAGCTGAAGAGGAAACCCACATAGCAGCAGAGATCTTTGAATGTCTTTTCCCTTTGCCATAGGAGAGACATTTGCTCCCATGATTTCTCTTGGTCAAATAGTTCTTTCATTTGAATTTTGTGTGTACAAGACAGTTAATGGCCAACAAGTTGGGTTTTTTTACAATCTTAACAGAAACTTGCATGTACAAGGCATTACTTCTGGGTCTTTCCCCTTCTTTTCTGTACTGTTTGGAACAGAAATGTTTCTAGGGGAAAATGTTAAAGAAGTCATGATTATTTCACTATGGTTTGCATGTATTGTGGCAGTGCAGTAAACCTTTTTGGACATGGTTTTGGCTTAACTTTCTTACAGCTGGCTCATCAGTGATGACCCAATTGGTTTACGTCTTGTTTAATTTCCTTTTGTCTTTTTGTTCTCAAAAGTCTTTGCATCAATGTACAAAACCTCAGTAACAATAACTATTTTATCAAAGCATGGCAGAAATTTGTTCTCAGGATTTTTTCCAGGATAACACTGAGAGCATTCTGTATTGTTTGTACTCTTCAGCACATAATGTGGGCAGATTCATGTTTTTTTTCAGTCTGTAGTACTCTTTCAATAACAAATTACTAATGCTTAATAAGGAAAAATTTACTGTATTGTTTAATTTACTGTATATATTGGGGATTTGAAATGCTGTGACTAAAATCCTGCAGTGGCTGACCATGGCAGTACTTTTCTTTGGATGCTGTGAATTAAAAATGCACATCTTTTTAAATTGGCTTCTTGCTGCAGACAGTAAATAAACTGTGCTCCTTCTTGGTCAGTCTTTTGGATTCTTATTTCAGTGGGAATCTTCTCCCTGACAATGTCCTTTTCCTGCAGAGAGATTCCTTAATCTGGGAGGCCAGGGAGCTATTCTGCTGGAGGTGGTACATGTGTTTAAGGCAATGGTTTGCTTGAGAGAATCTCAGCTGGTTTTAAACTCGGGAAAGTTGGAAAATCTAGGGGTTAAATAGAGGTGAGAAAACTGGTTTTGGATGTGCCCTGCTCTTCAGCTCATCACTGACATCGGCTAATTGCTGCCAGTCCCCTAACTCTGTGGCTGAATGGTATTTGGTGTCTGAAGTGGTGCTTTGGGGAAGTTTTGCAGTGTGCAGATCCTCAGCTTTGCCTACAGCCCGAAGAAATTTGGCAAATAACTCTAGTTTCCCCAAGGACTTGATCTTTTTATTTCTTTCTGCTTCTAGGTGTCAGTCTGTCTCTCCACCACCTCTTTTGTCCCCGCGAAGGAGCCCAGCCTACCCCCTCAGTGACAGTGAGGACTCTTGCCACTCTACTCGGCTCACCAAAGCCTCCAACTCCAGGCTACGCCTCAAGGAGTGGAGTAGCCGCACATCTACGTTGCGAAGCACCTCCACCAGCCCATCAGACACCGACTCCCCAAGCCACCCTCTCAAAGCCATCAGCGTGGGAGCTTTGGATAAAAGGCTGTCCGTTTTCAAGGCCGAGGACCAAAAGGAGAGTCCAAAGGAGGCCCAAGATGGGGATGCAATAGGGAGCCATCCACTCACCCGGAGCACTCTGTCCTTGGGCACTGCCACCAACTTGAGGAACCTCTCCCTCAGCCGGGCGAGTGTCCGCTCCCAGGCACTGGACATCAGGCAGAAGATCACAGAATGGGAGTGCCGCCGGGAGCTGTCCCCCAGGATGAGTGTGTGTGTGGACAAGAGGGATGCTGGGGAGAGGTCGGGCAGTGAGAGCTGTCCCAGTGTACTGACCTCTCCGTGCAGCGAGAAGACCTTTGACTTCAAAGGGCTCAGAAGAATGAGCCGAACATTTTCCGAGTGCTCTTACCCAGAAACGGAGGAGGAGGAGCTGCTGGACAGGGATTCCTGCCATCGGTTTGAAAAGAGACCAGGCAGGAGCGAGCCTCCCTCTGCCACGTTCCTCAAGGGCCACGTGAGGAAAGAGTCCTCTGCCGTACTCAACAGAATACAGAAGATCGAGCAGGTACTGAAAGAGCAGCCTGGCAGAGGCCTCCCCCAGTTACCAAGTAGCTGTTACAGTGTTGACAAAGGGAGGAAAAAGTCTGTGACTCTGAGCACTGTGGAGGGACTGAGTGAAATGCTGAGTGACAGCAAAGGAGGGAGTTTTGTTTCGGGGAGTGAACCAGAAACACCTACTGAGGCTGAGAAAAGCAGTAAGACAAAACAAGGGGTTACTGCAAACTCAGCTGGTCCTAAACTGCTCCTCGAAAGCCCAGCTAACAGCGCAGTGAATCCTGTCCCCAAGCCCAAACGCACCTTTGAATATGAAGCAGACAAAAACCACAAAAGTAAACCAAGCAATGGCCTACCTCCATCTCCTACATCTGCTGCTCCTCCTCCCCTCCCGTCCACTCCCGCGCCCCCCGTGACCAGAAGGCAGAAGAAAGAGTCGCGCTTTCACAGAAAATCCCAGAATAGGTAAAATTCAAGGAAATGTCTTGTGCTTGATCTTCAAATAAATAAACGTGATGGGTTGTTTTTGGTAACAATATTTTAAATTCTCTCTCTAGTGTAATACTTTTGACATGAGAAACGCTAGGAGTTGACTGAAAGACAAGTATTTTGTTCTGCTGGACTGCACTGATGGGATGCACTGGTACAAGACCTTTACATGGCTACATTTTTGGAGTTGACCAACGTGCATTCCTCAGTCTCTGAAAAAGGCTCTAGGTCATGTGTGCTAAAGGTTATCTAGTTCACTTTGGCATAAACGTCCTTTTAAATGGAGCGTAATTTCATTATCCTCTTGTAATGGTACCATAGCTGATCTGTCATGGTCCTGTTTTCATGTTCACTGCAAAGCATATCTGCAGAGGGTTTGTGTTTCCAAAGCTTGTGACTATAGCAGTTGTGTCAGTTTCATGCAATGTTGTTCATTTTATTTAATTCATTGCTTAAAAATGTTTTCCTAAGTTACAATCAATAGCTGTAAAGGATTAATGGTGAGAAAACGATGTTTCAGCACAGAAAGGCCTTTGTGTCCTTGCTGAGTTAATGATGAGTGGAGTATATAGCTATGTGTCCCCAGCAGCCTGTGAAACTTGGCTTGTTTGAATTACATGATTCCTCATTCTGCTCCCTGCTTATAAAACTGTAGGCATAGTTGTTGATAAGCATTTAAAGCATGGAATGTCTAACAAGTTCACCTATCTGTGCATATGTACAATACATCTCAGACGCACGCTACCAATTCACTATCTGGTGCTTGATGTTGACTTAATTAAAACTTTATGTCAGCACAACCTGACCTGAAGTATGCAGGAGCAGGAAAAGAAGAGGAGCCTTCAGATTCTGCTCTTTACTTTCAAGAGACACCTGCTTCTGAAATGGATCAAACAGCTCTGCTGATGTGTATTGTTTCTCTAAGAAAGGCAAGGGAGGAGGGAAATGTGGAAAGCCAAGCAAGATTAGCAGCGCTTATCTTTGAGTTCTGGCAATAATCTCAGAGGAAGGAAATCTAGTTTTTAACAAGAATCTGGAAATAAAGCTGACCTCATTTTTCTCAGCAGAGCATTTCTAATGTACAGAAGAGAAACAATTTTAAAATATTCTGCTAGAAATGATAGCCTTTATTGGAAAGACTTCTTTGGAAATTTATTGGGAAGTTAAGGAGCAAGTGGTAAAAATGATTTGTGGGGTGGGTGGCAGAGGGGAATGAATAACAATAGATCATTGTTATACAAGGGCTAAATGATCCAAGCCAGCCTCTGAGTACACACTCACACTGAGTTTGAGACCATACAAGCCATCTAAGAATCGCAGTATTTTGTTAAAATATGTTTGCAAGGTGAAGTTTTGGAACTTCTTTCAAGCAAAGGTAGGATTCAGGCTTGCGCCGGCCATTCTGCAGGTCCAGTCTCCAGCAGAGTTAGAGAACAGCGTGGTTTGGCAATAGAGCCTTAGTCCTGGGTGGGGCTGGTAGGTATGAGCCCGAAACAAAAGCAATATTCATAAGTTTAAGTTGTGATTAGTGGATTATAAACTGTAGGATTTACAGTGTTGTCATATGTACCTGATGATTCTTGCACATTACTTTGACATTGTACAAGGTAGATTTCCATTTGTCCATAACAGCTTTACTCTATTGTACTTTAGTGATTTTTCTGGATTTGCCTCTGATTAATAATGATCTATATAGATTTAAATAAGCCTCTCAAAATCACAGGTTTCTGGACTGACTTCAAGGCTGGAAATCCTTTATAAAGGATTTATAAAGGTGGAAATCCTTTATAAAAACTATACTATCATTGCTTCTTATCTTCCTTTAGTTATAGTAAGGAGAATTTCAGCACTTACAAAGAGCTTGAGACCATACAAGTCATCTAAGAATGACAGTATTTTATAAATATTAATTGAAATCTCAGTCTCTAAACTGTTCATATAATGAATTATTATGCTTACAGCTTGTAGCTGTGTGTTTCACGTTGAACATATGAGTGGCTTACCCTCATTGCAGTGTCATGAGAAAGGTCTAGGGATAGTCATTCTTCTAATATTTTGAGTGGAAACAATGGTTTTCTTTGTGATGGCTAATTCAACATTATAGTAAAATGGAGGAAGTGTCTCATATTTGCTGCTAGCGTGGAGCCAGTCTGTATTCACAGTAGTTTGTGCCCACAGTAGCTTTTACGTTTCAGATTGATGTGAGCTGAATGTTCCCTAGCAATTGGAGATCCTCCGGCACAGACACTGTGCCAGGAGAGAAGTGTCACAGGATAGGCTTGGGACACAGACCACAGCTGACTGCTGGTCCACAAAACCATTTTTGTGGTGCTAGGTAGTGTCACTGAATTATAGTGTTGCCTTGAAATCTGTAGGATTTGTACATTTGACTACTGTAGAAAATTTAATTGCACATACAGGTATGTCTTCAGTGCCTAGGCATCTTTCATAGCTCCCAGTACGTGTGAAGAACAGATGTTTGTATCTGAAGCTTGCTTCTGCCATGATCCTGATGTGCATAACATGGACCTGGATATTCTTAAGATTAGGGAAAAGAGAGAGAGGGGGCTCCTAAGCCTTCCCCACACTCATAAGTCTGCCTCAGCAGACAAATAGGAAATGCTCTTGTCCAATGATGCATCCATGTGAGGGCCACTATTGCCTGTAGGGATATTCTTGAGCCAAATCACAGGCCTATCTCTCTGTGGAACTCCGCCACTGCCATATGGATAAGCTGTCAATCTATGTTTCACTCTAGCTGGAAAGAAGAGGAAAAGGGGTTGATGGCAGGATAATTTACTGTTAATCTGTTCTAAGTATCAGTGAGCAAAGTATGGGCATGAGTGAAGTGTGGGCATGAGCACAGTCTCTGCGAGCCTTACAGCACCCTGGAATTTACATTCTTGACCAGAGCCCTTTTCTCACACCATTTTACCCTCAGCACTAAATCAATCAAATAAATGCCAGCCCCTGTACAGCTGGCAATGCAAACCATGCACCTCCTAACTTCAGTGTAGACATTGCCTCAGAGAACAAGGGAGGGCTTGGGCTCCTCCTCCCCCAGGACTGCTCAGCAGCACAGGTGAATCGCCTCTCCTTTGACTACCCATGTGGTAGTCAAGCTGTATGGGTTCTTCTGACCCAGCTTCCCTTCACCTTCCTGACAGAAGGCCCTCAGCCATCCTTCTAGGTTGCTTGCCTACCCCAGACAGCCTTAATTTCCTCCATGCTTTGCCCTTTACTGCCAGTGCTCTATACAGGATGTCCAAGGGAATAGGGTGACTTTTACATCAGTCTGCCTTTGGCATTTGTACACTGGCCCCTATGCAGCAACATATCTGAAGGTTCAAGACGTGAATGTTTTCAAATGAAACACTACATCTCTACTAGAGCAACTGGTGGAGAAATGCTTTCCAGAGAAATGTCTTGTCTTGAGGAGAGAGGGTCACATGTTTCTGGGGTCTTTGGCAAGAAGAAAGCAATTTCTAATCTGAGGACTGTGCTGCAAACTTACTCTGTGACCTTTGAAAAATATCACATACTTTTTTGGTATTTTCACCCTGTCCACATCAGGGGATAACAATACTTCCAACCTCATAAAAGTGTCATAGATCGCTATACTAAAGACTGCTGTGTGCATAGGACTTGAGGTGCTCTGAAACTTAATCCTTAAAGCATGAAGTGTGATTATTTTTTTGTTGTTGTTGGTGGTAATTATATATATACTTCTTAGCAAACAAATACTCTGCTAAATGTTTGAGTCATTTTGCATTCTAGTTACTAATTACTTACTGTTTAAAACTTTAGAAAATCCTTTGAGTTTGAGGATGCATCAAGTCTGCAATCCCTGTACCCTCCCTCCCCAACTGAAAACGGGACTGAGAGCCAGCATAAATTTGGATCCAAGAGCACTTTAGAAGAAAACGCCTATGAAGACATTGTAGGTAAGAACATGTTGCTGTATGTGGGCTCACAGTGGGGTGCTGAGCAGTTGTGGTCAGATCATGTATTGTTGAACACATGTCCTGTTCAGTGTTGCCAGTAAAGAGAGATTAAATGGAGGGTAAATGAGTGTGATGCGTCAATGCAAACATAAGTCTGGGTCTGCCTGCAGGAGGTCTTGGTTCCTTCGGACTTCATCGGGTGGTATTGGAAACAGACTGTTTGGTCAGCTTTCTGCCATGCTTTACAAGAACCAAGCCATTCTTTTATCAAGGCTTTGGCTTGAAGCCTTGAGTGGTGTAAAAATGTAAAGAGCTGAACTTGAGATAGTGTTTACAGAGCTATCCAGTAACAAGATTAACCTCACAGGCCTTGTGTGGTCAGCCTGAGCTTTTCAAGACTCCTGTGTGGACTACCCCAGAGCAATTGTTTGTAGCACCATTCCCAGTCTCCCCTAAGTCCCAGTTCCTGGTTAAAGAAAAATTAATTTCCTTTAGCTATACAGCCATCAGGAATGCACAACAAAAACACTGTTTTGATTAAGCTTCACTAGAAAAACATGTTTCTTTTGGTCTTAGAAGGAAATATATGCCCTATGCATACATTCTTTTCACATCAAAAACGTTGTTATAATTACTGAAAATTGGGCAGCCCTTCAGAGCACAGATTTTCCACACAAAGTGATGAATATCTGCATTGTTTTTAACTCTTTCAGTGTTGTGCTGTTCTAACAGATACACAGGGTACTTCATTTTGGTTTGGACAATGAATCTTTACGGAAAACTGCAGGGCTACCAACACCGGGGTCCTGGAGCCCCCGTTCTCTGAAGAGACACTAACAAACTGAACTTATTTAATCTGATAAAAAGGAGGACTAGAGGCACTCTAATACCGATTGCAAATGTTTGAAGGGCAAACAAAGATGATAGAACAAAACTCTTCTTGGTTATATCAGTTAGTGCAGCAAGGAACAATGACCACGTGTTGCAACTTGGGACTCTTCCTATAGCCAAATTCTGTCTCTGGCTTGTCAGCCCCAGTGAAAACAGGAATTTCCATTTTCATCTGTACCCTCCCATGTGTTGTTTTTTTTTTTTTAAGTTACTTTCAGAACACAAAAGAATGCTGTTGTTCAATGTCTGTTAATAAAAATGAGAGCTTATGTAAATACTTGAAAGGGTTGTTTTTCTGTGGAGAGCATCCTTATATGATCATCAGTCTTCTCCAGGACCAGTCAATTGCAATTCAT
Organism: Colius striatus; assembly: GCF_028858725.1. NCBI lineage: Eukaryota > Metazoa > Chordata > Aves > Coliiformes > Coliidae > Colius > Colius striatus. The sequence continues at coordinate 11,653,457 of NC_084765.1, forward strand.
GCTTGAAAATGTATTGTGCATCTATTACAATGGTCATCTTTGTCCAGAACCTGTCAACATGCTGCTTGATGTTAGGTGGTAATACTTCTTTGCCTTGCTTTGCTTATTAAAGACCAAAAAGAAATATGCGGGACTGGTAAGAAGCTTTCTTCAAATGAGAAGAAAACTTGGGTTCACAGAAAAAAATCACAATGGGCTCTTCCAGCTCGTGGGAACTATAAACCAGCTCCCTGCAGATTATAATTCGAGCATTTTGGCAGGGCAGTGGGAAGAGAATGCAAAATTGCAGATCTGTGGACAAACACAGAACTTCATTGTTTTGTACTGCTTTTTAACAACCTCTTTCCAGAGCACTTCGTTCAATACAGGCGGTGCGAGGGGAATACCAAATCCGCATAATTCTTATAAACTGTCAAGCATGATTAAAGGCAAGCCAAAGTAGTTTGATCTCTGGCTTTAAAGAAACTGTTGTAGTTTTGTGTATTACATCTGCATAATTTATACCAGTAGTGCTAGACCCCAGTCTCTAAGTAGCACTTTTGTACTCATGCAAACCAGGTGTCTTTAAGAGTGAGTTTGTTTTATACATTTACCTCTGCTTCAAAGCTATAAAGGACTCTGCCACTGCTGCCTTGGGTTTTCTTTGCAAACAGTTGGCCTAGAGATGGTGGTGGATTTTTGTCTATACTTAGTTGAATCTCCTACCCCTCTAAAAACTTGTAGGTAGTTAAAACATTGTAACCGTAAGCAGGAAATTCCTGTAAGCAGGAAACTTACTGAGGTGTGTTTTGTTCATGTGCTTCCCTCACCTCACCTTTTAATGCAAGTAAGTTAAAACACCAGAAAAAAAGGCTGTGAATCTTGAGCAGTGCTCTATGCACTCTACTGTGAGACAGTATTATGAAAATAAATTCAGGTCAGAAGAGACTCTGGTCCAGGCAGCCCATCCAACCTCTGCTCAAAGCAGGGCTAGTTTCAAAGTTAGATCGGTTTGCTCAGGGCTACATCTGGTTGAGTTTTCAAAATATCTTTAAGAGGATGGTTCTACTGCCTCTCAGTGCAGCCTGCTTCACTGCTTAACCTCCACTGTGAAGAATGTTTTCTTAGTGTTGCTGTGAAGGATATTTTCTTTCTATTCAGTCAGGATTCTCCTTGTTGCTAGCTGTGACTTGTCTTTTATCCTTTTTACACACACCTCCAAGAAGCATCTGACTTTATATTTTCCATAACCTCTTCTAGGTAGTGGAAGGCACCAGTTGGGTTCCCCCATCTCAGCCTTTTCTTTTTTATATTTTGTGCTCCAGCCCTCAGCCATCTTAGTAGTCTTGCTCTGGACTATATCCAGTCTGTTGATATCTCTGGTTTTGTAACTACTCCAGATGTGGCTTTACCAGGGCCAAATAGAGGGGCATTATCACTTCATGGGACTTTTTGGCCACACTCTTGCTAATGCAGGCCAAGATGTGGTTTGACTTCCTTGACCCTGGCATGTACTGTTGTTCTGACCCACTAGTGGAACTCTTATTTGTCTTTCCTGAAGCTCCCAAATTACCTATTGAGCCATTCCTTCAGTTTGCTGAAGACCCCTGGGACAGAAGCCCGTGTCTCATGTCTGTCACTGTGTCCCCCAGCCTGATGCCTCTCAGTAGAATGTGTCTCCTTCATTGAAAAGCAGAGGAGAGCTGTGGATATGTTGTGAAATATCTGTCTGAGGGTATCCTCTAAAAAGCATATTTAATGTTAGGTATCTACAAGTTACTGTGCGGGGTACTGAGTGTTAATTCATGACGTGCAGTGATGAAAATACAACTTCTAAGCACAAAGTGCTAGGACTAGTCATTGTTTTTTTTGGTTACTCTATGACCTCCTCATGTGATGCATATGCATATTAAGCATTTTTCTTTCTCCTGTTGCCCTTGCACTCTTTCCTTCTTTAATGACCAGGACAGTGATGAACTTCTGTGATTAATTAATTAATGTTATTTTGAGAGCTGACTTTAAAACCCAAAATGATTGTGTAATGAACTAGATATTTTGTTTATTTTTGTATCAGTTTTGTACACTTTAATTGATGACATATCTTTATGCTAGGTTCAAGACAGGTATTGGATTGAAATGTAATGATCCATTCTCATGCATTAATCAAGAAGTAGTTGTATAAAGGGGATACACATTCCTAATATTAATCAGAGCTGTGTTCCATGTGCAAGGAACCATGTGGACTTCATTCATCTTCTGTACTAGCACTCCCAGGAATGTGGCAGTCATAGTAAACTTAACATTGTTTTGCTTCTTGTGGTTTTGAATGAGTCTTTAATCAGACCAAAATTGATGTGGCTTTATGAATCCAGTTGGGGAAACCATGCTTGGCTTTGTGCAAATTCAAGAAACTATCATAGTATTAAGAGATGTCTGAGACAGTTGCTTCTGCTGTGTTTGTGGACAACAGTATTTCCTGTCATATATACCATATGGTTTCAGTTTTCCAGTCTGTTCCTCTAAATACAGTTGAGATATTTGAATATTGTTACTTAGACTCTGGTGTCTCCCAGGCATTTTTCACCTGGCATCTAGAAAGCCTTTGTTATCATCACCAAAAAGTTGAATGAGTAAAGTGAAGGCAAGCTTAGTGGCACAGTATTAGGTTTAACTTGAGAAAACCGTGTAAATTATAGTTTGTGTTTGCAAGAGAAAGTGCACTCACAGTTCAGAAATTAAATATAGTGGAAGAAATCTTTGACAAGGCAAGTCTTCTTACTGTGTGTGTAACTCCTCAGAGTCACACAACTCCTTTTGCCCTGTCCAAGCAACAGCCATTTCCCTGGCCCTCATTTAAAACACTTGTTTTCCAAACAAGAATGAAAGTAATTAAAATTCTTTTCCTCCCTGACAATCTGTGACTAATAGGGTTTCTTCTCTGCTGTTTTTGACATTGGAAGTGGACTATTCAGCACCTAGGCCAGGTGTATGCATATCAGATTATTCATCTTCTGATGGCTATAGTCTCTTACTGGTGCAATAAGAAGAGCAGATTGTTTAAGAATGGGTTTATTTCAGCCACATATATTACTGCAGAGCCCCAGGTTCCTATTTCATCTGACTGGCTCATATACAAGACTGCTGTCTGTTTGATAAAGTGCAATGATCCAAAGCACCCTTTTAACTAACGAGAGACAATGCTAATGAATTAACCTCTTTTAGAATCCTCATCTGGAATTAGACTGTACTTTCTTGAGACAAGATTGGCTTGACTTTATGGCCAGAGCTCTAGTTTATTCCCTCCCCATCAAATTCTCGTGAGTAGGAACTTAAGTATCTTCTATTGCCCTTGGGAAGTTTGGTGTTTTGCTGTCAGCAGAGTCCCTAGGAACACAAAGTCTGGGGACAGCAACATGTCAGTAATGTATAACCAGGCCTGGTCTATGCCAGAAGTCAACTGGCATGCCAAAACTTGTTAAATGTGGTTGGTGGCCAGTCCCAGTGCTGTGTAGATCACTAGGCCATGCATCTCTCCTTTAACTTCATGGTTGGTATAGTCAGCAGCATGGGGCTCCTTTGTTCATTAAATGCAGGTATTTTTTCTACTGGCATTTTAGGATATACTGTGGAAGATGGAGTCCACCAAATATCCACTGGCTAAAGAAATACTTTTCTGAAGGAGACTCCAGAAGCTAGAATGTGAACCTGAGCAGATGGATTAGCTGTTAAAGAGATACAAATAACCTGGGCAAGAGAAGGGTAGTCAAAAGTGTATGGTGAAGGCAGTTGGCACAAATTCCTGTGAAAAAATTTTTCCTCCAGGCAATTGACACAGTTACTATGCAAAGTTAAAAGTTGAAATGTTTTTATTTTAAACTTGGCATTCAGCAGTTGAGTTCTGGTTCTAAAAGACCACAGGCCTTTTGATCTGGGGTTTTGATATTCATAGAATCATAGAATGGTAGGGGTTGGAAGGGACATATAGAGATCATCTAGTCCAAACCCCCAGGAGAAGCAGTCCACTTAGATCAGCTTGCACAGGAATGCCTCCAGGTGGATCTTGAAGACCTCCAAGGAAGGAGACTCCACACTCTCTCTGGGCAGCCTGTGCCAGGGTTCCCTCACCTGAACAGTAAAATAGTTTTTTTCTTACGTTTAAATGGAACTTTTTGTGTTCCAGCTTCATCCCTTTACCCTCTGTCCTGTTACTGGACACAACAGAAAAAAGGGATGTTCCAACCTCCTGAACTCTGTGGTGGTAGAGGCCTGCTTGAAAGCTTGCCTTGGAACTCAGTTCTGCCTTCTCTTTTCTTCCTACCTCCAAGCCACAGTTTCTTTGTGGTCCATTGAGGAGACTAGAGTCAATCACACATTCTTAATGGGGATACAGACTTCTCCGCAGCTCAGAAGTCCATGTTCAGAGACAGAGCTTGGGTTCAGGCCCCTCTCAGGTTGTATTTATGTATGTTGAGAAGTAATTGATGAAGCCAGTCAGAATGCTTTTCTGGAGTCTGTGAAGCTTGCAGTCAGCAGAGTCAGATCATTTCATATTGACTTTAAACAAAAGATGATAGTCGTGTGAAAAATCTATCTGGAAGGGGAAAAAAGAGATGAGGCAAACAGGAGAACTGAGACAGTTGAAGGAGAAGCAGATGCTGACAGCCACTGCATTTGCTTTGACAGCTGGAGCTGAAGCAGTCTAGAAAGTAAAGCAATGCCCCAGAAATGCTGTGAGGTCTCTAAAGCCAGTATGAATTTCTGAACAGGATCTTGCTTGTGGGCTCCTGTTTGGAGTGTCCTGCAATCCATGGTCCCAGGGGCAGCTGGCCCAGAGTTGCTTGTGCACCCTTCTACCCTCTGGACCTGTTCAGTGTTACATTGAGGAGATTTTGAACCCTTTTGGTAGCTGGATACTTACCTTAACAAATATTTTTTGCACCTGGAGTTAGACTGATTATAGCAACTTAATCACCATGCTTCTGGAGGGGTATATAGTTGAGCTGTGTTACAACTCAACAAAGGTGACTGAAAAGTGAAACAATGTAGTTATACATAATTGTTTAGCCAGTTTGACTATCTCACTTGAGTTTGGGGAGCATCAGCTTCTTGTTTACTTCTGCACTACAACAGGATGTCTAGTTCGGGGTTTTCATGGGCTACCACCACAATCAGAGAGCTGAGAAATATGTCATTATAAAGCCCCAAATATGTTATATTGGTACCAGGCCTAGAGAAATTGTATTCACATAAGTCTTGTATACGGGTTCCAGCTAGTCACTTAGGAAGCAAATGTATGTTTTTTTAGTGTAGTCATCTCTCCTTGAAATTAGTGGGGGCCAGCTTGATGTTGTACTTGAATAAGTACAGTCTTTTCCAGAGAGATGAGAATAGATGACTCTGGGTCTCAACTATTTCCCAATATGTCAGAATTCATAAGAGAGAAGATGGAGCAATATGTCTGAAATCAGCATTATTAAATGGAATGTCAGAGCAGCCTAACCCAGGTGGATGCCTGAGCAGTTACAATAGACAGGTGTGGACCTACAAGTGTGGACCCTGAGTGTGGAGGGAATGTCCGTGGCTTAACCTTCCCTATGGAGTCCAGAACAGCATGTCATTCCCTTTATACCTCCTGGTAAGGCCCCTCATCTCTCCTAAACCACTAATTGTTTTGAATTCTGATGTAAATTGAACATAGTGCATGTCATGTAACAAATGGGATGATTTAACTGTCTTCTGAATCCTCCACTGTGTGTGCCAAGAGCTGCAGAAGTGATGACCGAGGTCCAGTTGGAAGATGTTCCAGCTTGACATTGCTTTCAAATTAGAACATTTGCAAAGTTCTTCCAGTAAATGTGGAAAGTTAGAAAGACAGCGAGCTGATCTTTCCAGTAAAATCCCATCATCACATGCCACGTTATTGCTTGTCATGCTTTTGTATCACATTGTCTGTCATATTAGCATCTCACATCAAAAGGGTTATACAAATCTGGGAGAAACAGAATTGCCAGGCTGCTGTGGAGTTGAAGCAAATACAGAGGGGTTGCATCTCTGCCAACTGTGCTGTACTAATTGGTACTCTGAAAAGATTTGGGGTTTTTAGTCAGACCCTTACCAGGAGCTCTCTGGGTAGTTGTTAGTCAAAGACAGAGCTAGAATTGATACAAAATGATGGTGCAGGCAGTGATCAGGGAAGTGTATGTTCTGGTGCTCTTCCACAACCTCAGCGTGCCTCTCTCAGTCTAAAGAACATGAGAGTGGAAATCGCAATAGTGGCAAATTTAATAATAGACACTGTAGGGTAATGGCAGCCAGAGCACATTAAATCAAACAGTATCCATATGGGCCTGTCAAAGAAAAGCCAAATACTCTAGCTGTCTGCTCCTATTGATGATCAGCCTCCTGCTTTGTTGCTGCATTGGGATACACGGATTTCAGTTATTTTTAATAATCAACTCGTGCTTTATTTAGATCTCGTTTTTTCTCTGTGGAGTCTGTCTCATCGCTATACCATCAACTACAGCTTCTTTTCTCAGCCTCAGTCAGCTTTATTGACTGGTTTTCTAGTCAGTGCTAGAGTACCATGGCCATAAGGCTGCTTTTCCAAATCTTAGTTTAAATTCAGAGTCTATGTTGAAGTCATCAAGGTTAAAGCTCTGTGAAGTGCAAAGGAGTTAAAAACAACGGTGCTGTACTGTGCTAACAGTTGCTCATCAAATGTTTCCATGCACGTGACTTTGGACCGAGTGTAAAATGAATGATTCTGGGGGGTGAAATTTCTTGCTCAAATATTAATCCACCATGCTAATTAAATTATTCTCCATCTAATGTTTTGTTATGATTACAACTCTAAACTCTTGTAGTCCCTGCAGAGGAGCTGAAAGTACCTGCACTATTTCTTCTGCTTATTGCAAGGCAAAGCATAGAATCATAGAATCATCTGCTTATTGCAAGGCAAAACAAAACTGGAAAAGTTCAGAAAGCACAGGCTGTTGTATAGAAACTCCATGGAGTTCAAAACTCCAAGAGCTCAAAAGACCAGCTGCGTATTTAGACTTGTCACTCTGCATCTTGCAGATACTCTACTAATTTTTTGAGAACATGGTAATGAGTTGATAGACTCTGGTAGAAAAATAAGCAAGGAATGGTTTGTAACTTAGTAGTGCTCAGAAATAGCTTTTCAAAGCAGCTATAATGTGTCTTAGCTGTGATATGATGTTGAAATATTTCCTCTTTCTACAGATTCCTGGGGTAAATTCCTCAGCTGAGATGCACAGTTGCAGCTTCTCTGATGTTGAAAGAGTCATCTATGTACTAAAAATCTAAGCTGAGATACTTTATGAGAGTGTGGGGATTTTGTGGTTTTCATCTATTTGATCCAAACATGCTCGTAAACATCCCAGCGACTGAGTTTTCTTCCAGCATTGGTGGTGTGAATCTGCTTTTATGTAATTTGGTGAATAAAAGGAATGAGAAACGCGTAAACATTGTGATACGAACGCACCTGGATTCTCACCATTGAGCCATGCTTTGGACTTAAGTGCCCAGAGAAGCTGGGGTGGTGTAAGTCTGCACAGCACATGAATCTTGAGCTGTCCTCTCATGCAGTGCTTGCACCCAGAGTTTCATTCCCATTGCTTCCACATCTAGTGCAGCAAAAGCAGAATTCCCAGCCACCCTCCTCGGCTTGCTTTTTCCTTGCCCAGTTGAATTTTATCTCAATACTCTGCAATGGTTTATGTGCACCAAATGTGTGTGAGCTGGATGAATTGGGCTATATCTACAAGTTAACAGAGGTCATGGGCAGAAGGCAATAAAGTTAGTTCAAGGATTTGTAGGTGCCATCAGAGAGATTATGGGTGGAACGGAGTTGATGTTGCACCTTGTGTCTGTTGTTAAAGGAGCACTGCAAAAAGTTGAGGGAATAGGTGCCACAAGTACCAGAGATTCCACCGTCGCTTGGGTGTTTCTACTTGTCTATTACTCCATACTGATTCTGCCTACCTGGGCCTTTTTTCCCACCCATTTATTGCTGCTATTTCCAGCTTCTTCCCTCTGGAGGATGTACTGCTTTTCCCCACATCTCTCCTGCAATAGCAGGTGAAGCTTTGATCTCCTGGTACTGTAAAATACAGCCCATATTTTGTGCACATACTCTAGTAGACAGGAAATACACCCTTTGTCATTTGTGAGGTGCTACTTCTAACAGCTGTACCACTCAAGTGCCTGGGCTTTCTACCTAGCCAGGTGGGAAGGTGGTAGGCTCAGTACTCAGCACCGCTTAGGCACTCAACATCACCATCTGGGGACTGTACCTCTTCTGTAAGCATTGACTCCTAAGTTAGGGACCCAAGTTAACACAAGCTGATGAGCCCTTTCCCTTACTGTATACCTGCTGTTCAATTCTTGCTTCTGAAAGTGCAAGAGGCAGGAGTTATAACCAGCACCCAGTGAATCACTTAATTTCTCTGATAGTTCTGATATCTAGAGAGAAACGATGCATTTCCTGCTTTCTACCATTTATAGAGAAGTGTCTGCCCCTGTGTTTTTTTTCCCCTCACCCTTACTTTTCACTCCTTTCTCAGTGTGAGACAGGCTTTCTGAGTCTGCCTCTGCTTCCCATTTGCCACGTGTGAGAGGCTGCGCAGAGGAACGTTGTGTGCTGCCTCAGGACTTGGTGGGGCTGACACGCAGAGCGTCACGGAGTGAGGAATTGCAACTGCTGGAGAAAAATCATCAATGTTTAAGCTCAAGGCACTGCATTCCTCAGGACTTTTCTAAAGATCATTGGTTATTTTATCTTCTCCCCCCCCCCCCCCCCCATTATGGACAAATGATTAAATTGCCTGTGAGATCTTCTGAAGATAACCGTTGTGTAGATAGATGTCCTGTGTTAACTCAGCAGTTAGGTATGTAGAATTCAAGAGAACGGGAATCTTGAAAAAAAGGCTTATATAAAGGGGTCTGATCTGGAAGCAAGGATGGTGATTAGAGGCAGTATCTGCCAAAGACTTGCTATTTCATGTGACCATATGCATTCTGGGTGTTTGATTCAGCTTCCTTTGAAGTCAGTGATAGTCTGCTGTTGTCTTGTGCAGCAGTTGTATCAGCCTCATTAAGACAAGCCTGGCCTCTATACTGCATAATGTTTCCACTTTTGGCTTCCAATAGACATCCATATGGAAGCAACAAAGACGTTTCCCTTGCTCTTTCATTATAAATGTGTTTTCTTTTTTCAGCAACTCTAAATGAATGCAAAAGCACTGCAGTTTGCAGATTGTGAGCTTTCCTTGCCTAGATCTCAAGACTAGAGAAGTGATGGTGTTGAGAAAAAATGCAGAGATCAAAGCTGCAAACTTCTCAGCCAGCCCAGCTATATGGAAACTTTCCTCATTTATGTGCTGCTGCAGCAACAGTAGCACCCGCCACCACGGCTCTTCCCCAGAGCCTTCTTCTGGTGTGGCACTTACACGTGCTGGTTGCCAGGTCTTTCTCCCATGAAAGGGAGTGCAGTCAAATGGGGTTACATGCTGCTCTAAGGCAGTTCAGGGAATATTTGCATATCATATTAACTTACTTCACACCTTGAGTTTTTTGTCACATATACAGAAATCAATCTGTCTGGGCTGTCTTTTGCATATCTGCTCTTTTGTGTCTCATCTACCAGAGAGAGCAAATATACTAAAAAATGGTGGTTGTCTAGGTTTGAAAATTGTTGAAGACTTAGACAAATAAATTACCTCTTCCAGTTCACTGGCTGAAGCAAATACTTGGTTCAAATGCCAAATCAGCAAAACTGAGTTTCAGATTGATCAGTCTTCAATTATCAGAGATTTGTTGAATGAAAGTTATTCTTAAAAAAGAAAAGATGAGGCATATTTGGTCTCAAGGGATCATTTAAAAACTAAAGTAAACCCCAAGTATCACCTTAAAATAATTTGATTTTTTTAAACAAATGAGAAAAATAGAAGCAGCAAGTGTTTTTGAACAGCAAACCGGTCATCTGAAGAAGTTCTCACAATTCTAGGGAAAGGGTTAAAATCCCTGTGGTGTCTCCACTGACCTCTGCATTACACTGCAGAGGAATTTGGCCCAAGCTGTCTTTTAGTAGAGAATCTGAGTCAGAAAAGCAGCCTCTGGTCAAGGTTCTTTGCTCCTCCCTCTTCTCTCATTCAAGACTTCTCTGGGACTGTTTCTATACTTAATATTTTAGGTCAACATTACTAAAAATTGAGTTTAACTGGGTTCAGGTAATTCTGTTTGACATTGTGTCTTGGAAAGAGAATCACCTGAAAACTTTTAAATGCATTACGTTTTTTAAAAGGTTCAATTGATGGACTTGTTTCTTCTCTGGTTTGGATACTATGCAGACTAATGCAATAACATTTGTTTTCACAAGGAAGCATATGTTTAAGCATTGTCTCATGTAGCTGGGTATTTTGAAATCTGTTAATCCATTCTAAAATGCTTGCTTGACCTGTACTTGACTTGAGCTTACAAGAAATTTTATTATGCTAGTACAGTCCAATCAGCTGTGAATAAGTAACAACATTTTTCAAAGTTGACTATTTATTCTTGTATGGTTATCATATCTAGAGCTCTAGAGTTTGCAAGTAACAGAATTGGTGTGCAATATCTATTTATTGCTCTTCCTACAGAGGGAATCAGTCAGTTCCACAGTCTTCCCAAGACATTTGTAGCTTTATTTATTTTTTTAAAACATTTTGTGTTTAAGATTCATCCTGTTGATTGCATTCATCAAAAAGTCTAAGTACCCCATGCATCTGAAGGTGTTCTTTCTGTGTGGTGTGTGGGTTAACTATGATAGTGCAGCCTCTAGAATCAGATTCCCTCTGGATGAAATAATAAGCTGTGATTGCCAATGCAAACATTCTTCAAGAGTTGCAGTTATTCAGGCTTCTAATTGAAACAAAGCTCATACATTCACTCTTCTGCTTATAGTTGACTAGAAATCTCGGTATGATGCACTACTGAGGCAAAATTGTATTTTTACTGGTGTATATACAAACTTGCTAAGCAAAAGCTCTTGTTGCTATAATTGATGCATCAAGCAGTCTCATGCTTCCAGGCTTAACAATAAAGTAGAAAGTGCAAACTGCTTTTGTTTTCTTTTGTACAGTAAGGAAATGTATTATACTGTGTAGAACAAAAACCCCCTGGTAGTCAAATGAACTGGATATTACTCCAGACCTCGCTCTCACTGAAAACACCCATACCTTGGCTGTCATCTCTGTAGAAGGGGTTAACAGTGTAAATAATAAAGATTGCTATAGCTTTCTGGCCTCGATTCTTAATTGATACACTATGTATTGCAATATATATTGTAGTAACCAATTAGTTTTAGAGTCATCGTTAAATATAGAAGCAAAAGCAAGTTGGTTCAAAAGCTTTGAACTTTCTGCATATTTCAAGTTCTTGCAAATTCAAGTCTTGAATTTGAGTAGATCACATTTTTGGGGGATGATTTTCTGTTAGATGGTTGGAATACTGGAAGGACCTTGTAATCAGAAAACATAGAGTTCTGAACCAATTGCTGATAAGGAACGACTTAAAGAAATGGATACAAAATGTTCATTTTACTGATGATACTGCTTCTTACTTCTTAGTTCAGCGACAGATTTAGTGAGTTCAGCAGTTTTGGGATGATGATGGGTTACTCCACTGCTCCTTAGTCTGCTGAAGGGTAACAGGTCTCATGTAAATCTGGATTATAAGTTTTGGTTCTGGTTTTCAAATGCTAAAAATTAAAAGATGGCAGCCTGCTTTTTGGTGTATTTTTCACTTATATCATATTCGGTGATTGACTGTTGAAGTCTGTATGTATTACTGGTGGGATGAGCTTCCTCCTGGGAGACATTAATTTTATATAGCTACTTAATTAAAAGGCATGATGTGTTTTAAAGAACACTTTGAGGATGTAGTATGGTCGGCCCAGAAATTCTTCCTTCATCTTTTACATTTTCCAACCGTCCTTCAAGTGTTTATTCTTTCTGTGCCTTCTCTCAAGGGAATGGAAAAGTGAAGGTAGCATCAAGTAAAGGTTGATGTTTTGTGTACAAGGGTGGTAGGCTGAGAACAGTTACTTATCGCTCTTCATTTCACCCTGTGAGTAGCTGCTATAGATTTATAAAATCTACTGATACACTTTAAAGTAGTTATGTGCCCTAGCTTTTATATATCAATAAATTTCCACAGCTGTGGATGCTCAAAAGCACGTCTTGTGAAATCTTTGCATTTTATTTAGGAAAAAAAAAAACAGTTAAAAAACCCCAAAGAAACTTGTCGACCTCATAGCCAAGTTCTCCTCCAAATACTTCCAGCTGCAGCTAGAGGGATGAGTCATGCTGAAAGCCGAGGAGCTTTTCTAAAAGCCTTTCACTTGGTTCACATGATTTTTATTTTTTATTTTTTTTTTAATTCTACATTCCTGTCTGTTTTTCTTTTCTTTAAAAAAACCCCAAACCAAAACGTGAAGGCGAGTCACCCAAGGAAAACCCGTACGAGGATGTGGAGCTGAAAGGCCGTCACGCGGGCCGAAAATCCCATCAGCTCTCCGAGAATTCCCTAGATTCTTTGCACAGGATGTGGACGCCGCAGGACAGGAAATACACATCACCTCCCCAGGTAACGGCGGGACGGCCACGGTCTGTCTGTGCTTGAAGCTTATTTAAAGCTTCTGCAAGAAAATCAGTCGCAGCGTAAGAGGAAGAGCAGCCATACCGAGTGAGGAAGGGTATCCAGAAAAAAGAATGTGATCAAAGGCATAAATCGTTGCTGGGAATGCTCTTGGCAGCTGTAGCTCAGCTTCTTAGTGCTGTGCTGCAGAAGCTGATGTCTCTCTGTGCTGGCTGTGGCCTGATGAGTTTAAGCAAAATCCTTCCACCAGTTGTTTGTGAGCTGAATGTGGCACTAAATTATTTATATGGCTGTACCTGTTTGTGAATTTCCTCTGCATTGACTCCTAGGCTTTTAGTAAGGACAAGAGGGAAAAAGTCAGCTGCTTAATCTTTCCCATGTGAGGCCTGTTGGGACTTTGGTCAAATGAAGTACACAGCATGGCACGTTTTATTGTAAAAAGGAGAAGGCTTTGTATGCCCCTCCCAAAAATAAATGAATAATAAAATAATCAGAAAAACCCGCGTGTCTGCATTTAACAGGGCTGTGTAAGTTGTGTTTAGAGCAGCAAGTAAAGAGACCCGGAACTCTGCACATTTTTGATTTTGTGGTGAATTTTCCAAAGCAGTCTGGTTTTGGTGAACACTATTAAAGGCTAAGTGGCTTTGTTGTTTGTGGGATCATTGTGTTCATAATGAAAAATATAAATTTCATCACGTGCTTAATTTTGAGGTTCAAAACACCATGTAAAAGATATTTGTTTTGCACTGAATCAACAGAAAAAATGCAATTGAAAAGCTGGTAACAATTTTACAGTTTTGTCTTGTAAAGACACCTAGAACAAAATTGAATATATTTTTTTTTACTTATTTTGTATGCATGTGAGCATCACAGTCACAGAGACAAAAGTAGTATCACCAGGATTGTTAGTATGCACCTAGCACATAATTTGTGAAACCAGAGCATTTTCAGCAAAGCAACTGAAAAGGGAAAAAGTGGAAAGTAGTAATCAGGCAGAGTATGGAGAAACAGAAACTGCAGCCATGAAGATAACTACGTAGTGACAGAAATGCTATTCACAACAATTGCTTTCGGATGTGTGTATGTTAACAGGAATTGCGTAACACTTAGAGGACCAAAAAGAGTCTACTATCAGGGTAGGAACCATATAGGTCCATAGTAAGATACTGTCAGCTGTTCTCTGTTTTACACAGAGTGACAAAGACTATCCAGACTAAAATGACTTCTGTTAAGTTGCTCACTAAATAAGCACTCTGTGGTATCTTTGCAACAGGGCTATCTTTATTCTAGTAACTTCTTTTTGAAATGCTACCAAAAGTTTCCTGCCAGGAGTCAGTCCTGCTATAATTGCACTGTCATTGTGCTGATATTTAATGCAAAGAGCAGGTCAGCTGTGGGCCTGGGTAACACTCCAATGACCAGAAATAGAAAAGTTTCAGTTTCCTGAAGAATGGCAGCTTTGGCAACGATTTATCACCCAGTTTTTCCATCATAGCAACGTAGCTGGATTAGCAACATGACTTTTCAGTCATGGACGATGATAAACAAGATGGAAGAGATCAGAAGGTCAGCAGGCTTTCAACAATCCTCTCCAAAAAGAATTCCTTTAATTAAAGTATAGACTGATGCAGATTTTCCTGGCATGCTAACCTGTGGTAGGCAGAGTCCTCAGAAACACTGGCTTGTGGGCATTTTGAATCCCACTATCTTTTTCTTTCCCATTCTTTATTTTCAGTTTTTGAAGTCATCAATTATAACAATAATGTTTTATTGATGGCATTGTTTGTATTTGTGTTGTAAAACTCACACATACAGAAACATCCGTGCTTAATCTGAGATGGTATGGCTCTGTAACAAGTAAGCTCTCCATTTATTGCTTCAGGTTTATAGCTCATATTGCTAATTGAATATCAGTAACTGCTAATTTACAGCCATTTGACATTATAGTACTTTTTTTTTTCCCTAGGAATGCTGGTTAAGCTTCTTACAGTGTTTGTGTTCAGGAGGAGGAGGAGGCAGGAACCTGGCCTTGCCAGCCTTATGGTTAACGTTCCTGAGCCTTGGGCAGAACTCCTTGAAGGACTGCTCCAAAAGAGCAGCTGTTACTTGGTGCTTAATCCTGTCAGTGAGATTTCCCTTTCCCCCTGCAATGATAACAGCTTTGTGTTTTCAAGGGAATTATTTGGGAATGCAGGACAAAGCTGTGACCACCCCTCTCACACTGTCAGATCTGAAAACGTCTGAACACCATGGAAATACAGCAGGCTTGATTTTCTACTTTCTTTCTCTAGGATAAAATAACAACTTAAATATAATTACTCTTGATTTTCACTACTGCAAGGGAAAGAGATGGATCAGGCCTGTCAGGTTAGTGTGCTGGTGTCAGCCAAGCCTTTGAGTTAGGTTTTAAGGCTTATAGAATTGATGTGATGTGAGTGCATGGAAATGCACCAAAGCCAAAAGTACTGTTTTCTTTGAACTTTAAAATTGTAGATATTGACAGAGAGCTGCTCCTGCGCTAAGTGTTGCTGAGAAGGGGACGAGCTCAAGTTGTTCTTGTTCCTGCAGCTACCTTCGAAGCCCAGCAGCCAGTCTCTGCGCATCGGGAACTGGTCAGAAAGGAAGAGCCACCGCTTACCACGGCTGCCCAAGCGGCACAGCCATGATGACATGCTGCTGCTAGCTCAGCTGGGCATTCCCTCCTCCCCTTCCAGCCTCAATGAGGACAGCCTGAGTACCACAAGCGAGCTGCTCTCTACACGGCGGGCCAGGAGGATCCCAAAGGTATTGGCAGGGTGATCAGGCTTATGCTGACGATAGGTCAGCTGTCTGCAAGAGTTTGCATATGTCTATCCAGCCTTTAGCCATCACTGAAAGCTCTTTTTATATCCTAAGGGAAAACTGAGATCAAAACAGAAACAGCAACTCTCAGGAGCCAAGACATACTCCTTTTTTACATAGAGCCATACTGTGAAAATCCCTTCTCTAGAAGTGGGTAACTCTACTCTGGTCCAAGAGTAGCAAACATCTGGTTGCCATCTTTCCACAGCATTGATTTCAAGCCAATTCTGTTTTCCATACTTTTCTTCAAGCTCTGTGGGCCAGTGCATTGCTGTGTACCTAACTTTATGATTTCGAATGGGTGATGGCCAGGCAATTATTATTTTTAACGTGCAGCAGCATCTGAAGTGGCTTTTCCTCCATAATTTTTCTATTAGTCTCAGAAAAGTAACTCTTACCAAATACATTTCCCTTCATTAACTGCCCATCCCCTTAACCCTGTTGTCTTGATGGATTTGAAGTAAAAATTATTTTTCCATTTTTCAAAGAGTTTTCCATTTCTAAACAGGATGTGAAAAGCCCCCAAGCTGCCACCACCACCACCAAAAAACCCCAATAAACCTTTTCTAGTACAATGCAACAGAATGAGAACCGACAATATAGTTGTTTCTGGCTTGTGAATGAAGTTGATCTTTACCATATATTCAACTCTTTTCTGTTCTTATTAGAGAGCATATTTTAAAGAACATGGCTGTAAATACAGTGAGTAGAGTGAGACTTTTATGTTCATGTCAATTAGTCTGAAATTTTGTCTAAGGAGGAAACAAACAAGGAAATAAATCCTAAGTCCTTAATATTTATTACACTTTCACTTTATTAGAATATAGTATTTTACTACATAAATAAGCATATCTTTGTGAAGGAAGTTCTAGAGTAACTTCCAGAGTAACTTTGTTTGATTTTGAGTAAAACTTGGAAAGGTTTGTACACAACTTTTTTTTTTCCTTTTCATTTAAGGGCTAGACACTTGACTTACATTAAATTATGTTTTCAGCATATGAATGTTCATAGTTTTGATATAAACCTCGTGATAGTTTCTGGTTTTGATCACTCTAGGTCCTAGAATCACATATTACTAGACAATCTCAGGTCTTATTGAGAAAATATTAGTTGTTAGAGGGGAAAAACTTGAACCTGAGAAATTTGTTCTGTACCGGCCCCAGTGATGCTTTGTGAACCAATATCCAAATGCTTGAAACATCTGGGCTTTCCTCACCGCAGTGCAGGTATTTTACCCCTGGTGAAGTAGCTCAAGGAGACAAAATGCTGAGCAACACAGCGAGGAGAGTGTAAAATTCCAGCAAGGCCCCTCAGTCCTGGTTCTTGTTACCTTCTTTAGTGTTCACATGCAGGAGTTTCAGGGCTGGTGCAGACCCTGGAGCCGGTGAGTCCTGCTGGCTCTGCCATGGAGCCCTGCAGATGGTCAGTAGGCAGAAGCGGGTGCATGGCCACAGGCAGGGATGTTCACCTGAGCCTGCCTCAGTCAGCATGCAGAGTCAAAATGCCTAACACTGATCCAAGTGGGACAACAAGCCAGGAATTTAGCACTTTAAACTGTCTGTTCTGGACAGACACTCTTCCTCTACTGGAGGTGTTGCATGAGTTTTTGTTTCAGTCTGTCTTCTGTTACCAGCTTACTGTGTCTATGGTGAATTAATTTCTCTGTCCGAGTTTATTTCTCTCTGCAAGCTGAGGTAAAAGAGTTTTGACAAAATATATTATGGCTAAATCTGCTATGGAATGAAGTATACTATTCCCGACTGATAAAACATGCAGATTATTTAATACGTGTTTATGACTCTCCAGAAGTTAAAATATTCTGTTTAGTTAGGAATTCTTAGTAACCCCAACCTCTAGTTGAAGGCACTAAACACGTTTTCTCATTAGTATTTTCCATCATGTCATATTATGAAGAGTTAAAATTCTGGCTAGTGCTTGTTAAAGCCAGATAAAGGCAGCTAACTTCAAAATAATTTATCATCTTATTATCATAAAATTAATATTGTTATAATTAATATTATTAATTTAATATATAATTATAAAATTGGAGATGATAGATACAGCACCTCTCAAGTGAGGTAAGTACAGCATGTGTTTGAAGGGGGAGGAGGAAAAATCAGTATGGGCCAGATCCTCATCTGATATGAAATAGCTTCAAAGCAGCTAGTTCACTCCCTAAGTGAAAAGGTTTAAAAAAGTCAGGGCCATACACTAAAATCTCATTTCAGAGAGGTGCTACCACACGTTACTCTTACATTCAAAATAAGAATATGACCTTAAGGTCTACGAGAGTTTGGTAAAGTTGAGATTACTGCTACTTTGACAATGCAAGTGAAGAAAGAGGAATAGAGAGAGGAATGAGGTGGTAAAGGATGACAGCTACCTTTGAATCCTCAGGCTCATTGTGCTTTTGTTGCAAATGTCTACAAGATTTTTGAACATGGGATTTAGATTTCTGAGTTCTTTAGCTGTTTTCTTAAAAATATCCATAGCTAAAGGAGTGAGATTTGAAATAAGTGATTAAAACAAATGGGAGTCAAAATAAGAGAGATAAGAAGTACACTTTGAAATAGTAAAGGCTTTGGTGGGTTCACCTGGCTGATAATCCATGGTCAAAGTTTTTGTTTGAACAGAGTAATTAAAATTCTGTTGACAGAAAAGTGTTTGCTCTTACTGATTCCTCATTTTCTTATTCTGCAGCTCGTCCAAAGAATCAATTCCATTTACAGCGCAAAAAGAGGGAAAAAGCGACTGAAGAAACTGTCTATGTCCAATATTGAGACAGCATCCCTACGAGGTAACACAAGCACTGTGGCTCAGAGAATCCATTGGACTGTTACAACATTATCAGATTCCCTTCTCTCCTCCACATCTACTCCGGGCCCTACTTTAGAACTTTCTTATATGAACAAGATGGAAAAAATGAGGATGAGCTAAAAATAAACGAGATCCTCAGCATTGTCTACCCCATTAATCTCCTGATCAGCTAGACTTAATCCAACTGCTTTATTTCATTTATCAAGTAATTTGCATCTGTAAGTTTTATCCAAAATTCTCACTTTTGACCTTGTAATTCATTCATGCTTTTTCCTGGCATGCGAATGTAACTCACACTGCGCTTCAGACTGTTTCTGGAAAAGCAGGGCCAAAAAGCCATTCAGGCCATATTTGTAGTAGGAGTGCAATGGAGCTTTAATGTGAGTACACCACAGAAATACATCTCATCACGACAAGGTTACTTTTTCATGTTACTCTCACTCTGGTGGTTTATGGTGATTGAAAATGTAACTCAGACAGACAAAGCTCATAGGCTTCCTTGACGTCTCCTTAAAAAAAATGAAGTCTGAAAAAGAGGTAGAAGGGTTAAAATACATTTTCTAAATGGCACATTCACCTCTGTGGCTCAGCATAGATGGGGGTTCAGTGCAACCAGTTGCTCTACTGGAGAATGGGTTTTGCACTTTCGTCAAAATGAAGATCTTACTCTGAAGCAAAATTGAAACTTGGTCCAAGGAAAACACAATCTAAGGAGTCATTCAAACTGTTTATTTCAAGGTGTTTTCAAACTAAGGAGGTTTGCAGGTCTATGAGATATGATTTATCCCAGTTTCACTGCCGTAGACCAAGTTCATGGTTTCTTTGATTTTGCGTTAACTGATCCTTCTATCTCCTCTGCAGATGAGAACAGTGAGAGTGAGAGTGACTCAGATGACAGGTTTAAAGGTAAGGGATCAGCCTTCAATCACTTCCAGTCAGCCACTGTCACAGACCTCATCAATGTACATTCTCCTGCTACTGCATATTGCTTCTCTCTGTGGCCTGTATTTTCCGTCCTGCACTATGCTGACTTCATTAGTGCAGAGCTCACAGTTTCCAACACAGGAGCATGAATGTGGAAAGCAAGGACAAAATGAGCTGTAAGATCTAACAAGGATTTGGCAACTCTGTCATATAATGAAGAACAGGACCTTTGATAGATTTACTTTGTCAGCCACTTCACATGCTGATGTTTTCCAGACTGACTACTGGGTGCAAACTGAGAGGGATGAGATTGGATAAATATGCTCTCTTCTTATTCATATTCTGTTTTAAGTATTTACTGTTTGCTGCTGTTGGAGGCAAGATTCTGGGTCTGATCCAGCATCATGTTTTTATAGTCTTTTATAGGTCTGCAGTCTCCAAACTATAGAAATTCCTTTATCAGTGCACAGCACCTACATAAACTCTGCTTGAGCCAGGCCAGTAGATTAGTCCTTCATTTTGAAGAGTCTTGGTACACAGAGGAAACTATAAGAAGTTGAAGACAGGAATGAAAAATTTTATTACTAAAAACCTAAGTGAGAGGAAAAAATCCCAAGAGTGCAGAGCTGTAGTTTTTAAGATAAGGTGCAAACATGGATGTCACCTGTTCACTGTGCATGCTGGAAAACTCGCTGGAAAAATTGTTTTGGGGAGAAGGATTTGTTCAGATAGCTGTTTAGGCTGTATGCAACATTGTATAGTGATTTGTGGAAGAATCATTGCTCTTTTGTAGACAGATGCCCGCCCCAAAACACTTTCAGTTCTGTTTCTCCTTCTGTCAAAAAATATGTAAGTTGCTGTTGCTCAAAGCCCATGAAAGCAGACAGACAGGGCCTGGCCTCTCATTATTGGGAAGATAATCTCATTTGACTCGAAATTGGGAAGATATTTTTTCTCCCGTTGTTGTGGAACAATCTTCATTCTGATGGCTCCCTAACTGACTGCTACTGAGTAGTCTTGTATATACATTGTTGCTCTCAGGGCATCCTGAGGCAAAGAGCCAGTTGTCACGTGTAGTATGACAGGATTCACTGGGTCTCCATCGGTTGGGGTGGGCTCTTTGGTTTCACCTCCTGCAAATATGAGGCACTGGCCGGCACTGTGGGGCTATCTCAAGGCAGGACAGGGCAGGTTGTTACTTGGGATTTAGCTTCCCTAGTTGTGTAGTCACATCAAGACCCAAGTGCTTTATGAAAGCAATTGAAATGATTTTTGCGTTGTTGAACCAGTTGTATGATGGTTGCTCATCAAGGGGTTTCCCTTTCTTCCTGTTGATTAATTACTGCTGTGATCAAGTGCTTGTGATCAAGTACTGCTGTGATCAAGTACTTGTGACATTTTATTTCCCCACCACAAAGGACAAAATGCAGACTGGGCAGCTTCAGTGGATATAGACTGAAGGGATGGACTGTTAATAATTCCTTTGCCATTGCACAGGGATACTGCTGTGAAGAGTATGCAGGAAGCAGTTTTTACTTAGCTTTCTCACATATAGGTCTACCAGAACTGCTAATGATGTTACTGACTAGTCTGCCATAGATGTCTAGTAACAAGTCGCTGGATGAAGGCCTGTCTTTGAAGCAAGACTGGATGTGACCATGAATCCAAGATTGCCCCTCAGTTGAATTGGCTGAGCAAAGCCAGCCCACAAGAGGCAATTTGTACCTCTCTCCTTCCCCAGAGATTGTTCCATGACTTGTATAGACTATGCCTGTGCTGTAGAGGAGAAAATACACCTTCAGTGGTTCTTAGCACAAAGCTTTGCTGCATAGGGACTGCTCACAGAACTGCTTTTCACCAGTGTAAATCGGGTCCAAGTCAGGCCCAAGATATGTCACCCTGGGGACTCTAGTGCATTAGCACACCCACATAAGGTCTTAAAATCTAGCCTTATGTGCAAAGAAAAAGGAGACCTTTGGCAGTGTAACTGTTACAAACTGCAAATTAATTCAATGACTTTGTATTGCATCACATTAGTACTTGGAGGGAGTTTTGGTTTATGGGTGCAGTTAGTGAGGCAGACTACAGTATGAAGGCTTGCATTTGAAAGTAGAACATGCTTGGAATAATAATGCACTGGCAAATTGAATGTTCTCTGTGAATGATGTGGCAAACACATACACGTTACAGTCCCAGGTAACCGTCGGTCTCTCTTTTATTTTCTTCTCTTTTTCCCCCTTTAAATGCTAGCTCACACCCAGCGGCTAGTACACATCCAGTCAATGCTGAAGAGGGCTCCTAGCTATCGAACCCTGGAACTGGAGCTGATTGAATGGCAGGAACGGGAGTTATTTGAGTATTTTGTGGTAGTGTCACTGAAAAAGAAGCCCTCTAAGAACACTTACCTCCCAGAAGTGACATATCAGTTTCCCAAGGTAAAAGAAAAATTCTTTTCATTCTGAGATGAAGTGAATAAGTGTGAAAATGAATACAAATCTATTTTTTAAATGGAATCAATCATTCAGCTTTCATTAATTGTTCCAAAGTGATCTGTTACAAAGCGAAGGGCATAGAGAAGGTGACTGAAAGCTTTCCCTGCTTACAAATTCAGAAATCTTTTCCTGCACTGGGGAATTTGGCCTGGTGGTAGGTGCTGTAAAGACTATGTTTAAATTCAGTTTCTAAATATTTCGCTTTTAAATCATTTTGGCTATATTAGGATTTGTTCCAAAACTCACTTAAGTCCATGGAAAGACTTGCTGATCTATGCCATTTCTCTTGTGCTCTTCCAGCAGAAAGGAATTTGACTTAGGACTTTAAGTGGCCATTGTGCAACATGGGAGTTTTGAGCAATTTAAAAAAACCCAAACTAATAAAAATACCCCAGCAGTGATTGTTTCTATTGTACAAGCATCTTTGAGCCTGTCCTGGGGTCATGCCTCACTCCGCCACGCACAAACAAAGAGCAAGCTGATGGGCCCTTGCCCTTCAGAGCTCATTAGTAACCCCTCCCTCCTTAGAGGTGCTGTGAAGCTGGCTGAACCTCAGTTTTCTCCCCCACAGCTAGAAAGACCAACCAAGCAGATGCGTGAAGCAGAGGAGCGTCTCAAAGCCATCCCTCAGTTCTGCTTTCCCGACGCCAAGGACTGGCTGCCTGTCTCTGAGTACAACAGGTAACCCCTCCGGTGCCACTCAGCTGCACGGCACTGAGGGAGCGCGTTTGGAGCAGCCACGGGCTCCTCGATGCCCAATTAAGGAAGCAGCAATCTGAATCTTGGCCACTTCAGACTCAGGCGGCTGTATTTAATTTTTTAAGTTCTGTATTATTTTCCTTGCCTACTCTGCCTGCTTCACAGGCCTGTGGGGAGGTTTGAAGGCTCCTTGGTGCAAAACACAAAAGCGTAAAGGGAAGTATTTAAAATAAATCTTAAAAAGGCCAGGATCCTGCTCACCACTCACCCATGTCATTTAGCCCAGAATGCTTGTGGAATATTGCAGGACCCCTCTTCATTTGGCTCAAAGCAATGCTGTTCTGAGAGCTTTTTTGGAGCCAATCTCTACGCTTGCAGAGAAGCGCTATCTTCCTTCCCTCAGAGATGAATGGCAGCAGGAGAAGGGCAAGGGAAGGGAGAGCCAGGCTTGCATTTTATTTTTCATTTGAAATAAACCTCAAAAAAATGTGTCTTTTTTCTTTTCCCTTCATCATGTGTCAGAACCTGTTGATCTGAAGATGTAGAAGTAGTAGAATAGGTAGAAGGGATGCAATCATAGAACAGTTTGGGTTGGAAGAGACCTCAAAAGACCACCTAGTCCAAGCCCCCTGCAATGGGCAGGGACATCTTCAACAGGAGCAGGCTGCTCAGAGCCTCGTCCAGCCTGACCTTGAATGTTTCCAAGGATGGAGCACCCACAGCCTCTCTGGGCAACCTGTTCCAGTGTCTAACCACCTCACAAATATTTCTTCCTTAGATCCAGTCTGAATCTACTTTCAATTTAAAACCATTACCCCCTGTCCTATTGTCACAGGCCCTACTAAATGAAGGACCCTATCCCTTTCTAAATGATGTACCTTGTAGCTATGCTGTAGTTCTGACAGTAAGATCTGGGCAATTTATTTTCTTCTAGTGAGACCTTCTCTTTCATGCTGACTGGGGAAGATGGGAGCCGGCGGTTTGGTTATTGCAGGAGGCTGTTGGTAAGTACATTGCCTTTACCTTAAAATGCACAATTCTTTTAAACATATCTCAAAACTATAGCCTGAGCTTTGAGGGTGCATCTCATGGTTTTAAAAGGAATTTCTCACTCTGAAATGTGAGGAGCCTTAGTAAGAATTTGTAATGACTGTCTCCATCAAATAGATCCTAGGTCTTGTAGGAAATTCATATGAATGTGGAAAGTTTCTTGTCTGAGTACTTACTTTAAAAATTCTTTATATTACATGCTTTCAAGCAGGATCAGAAACGCTACAACACTGCAAACAAAGGCAAATGTGGTATTTCTAAACATTTGTGGAGTAGTGTTTATCTCTTGGACAGCTGCTTACATCTCCAAAGTGCTCTGCCAGCACTGAAATCAGTCTGCAGCAGATTCATGACGTGGGTAAATCAGCCACCCTGTCGAGTAGGGGGGCAATAATGGTGGAGAGCAGGCCACCATCACCATTTGCTCAGGACCATACAGTGCCTGGAAGTCAAGGCTCTCAGGCTCCTTTTCAGCCCTTGTGCATAAGAAGGGGTGATCTGCTGTTGGTGGTGAGGGGACTAGACTTAGCCTACCATTTTTTTCTCATCACCTGGAAAATCACTGGTCACCTCATCAACTGAGAGCATGGCATTGTGTGTGTGTGTCAGGATGGGGAGGTGGAAACTGCACAGAGGTTTGCAAAGTGTACTCAGACATGTAGCACAGAGTAAACAGAGATTTTGCTGTGTCCATCCTGCAGACCTGACTGGATGGCAGCAAAGCATAAAGCAGTTGGTTGTTCATCTGTGCTTATCACCTCTTGGATAGGTTTGGAGCTGGTTGTGAGTGACATGACAGTTGCTTACACTTGGTTGGTGAGCTTATATGGATATTGGATGCTGCAAGAGCCTATTGCATGCTCTCTGTGCAAAATGAATGTCTGCAGCAGCATTGCAATCTTGTAAGTAGGTACTTGCTATCTAAAAGAAAGATACATTGGCACTTTCCCCTTCCTTCCCTCTCTGGCATGATTTCCCATCTCTCCAAGCAGTGAGCATCTGCCTTTAGTAGCTTTCAGTGGCTTCCAGTAGGCAGAGCAACTTGCTCTCATAAGAGCAGCACCCTCCGCCCTGCATCCTGCCTATACCTGGCCTGCTCTTCCCTTGCTCTTTGTGGCAGAGCTCCTTGTCGTGCAGACAGCAGATGCTCTGTCTGGGAGGTATTGCTGTGTGTGGTTCCTCTATTTGTAACAAGTTTCATTTAGACTAACATAACAGAGAACTTGTTTATCAATCCTATGGTCTGTGTTTGCCATAGGTAGCATCGCAGAGACTCACTCTGTGTAACACAGTAAGTGTGGGCCACAACAAGGTTTATATGTAGAAAGGAAATGCCAATGAGGGCTTGTGGTGGTGTAAATCTAGGGCTGGTCAGAGGGTGATTGAGATAAAGAAGTGGAGTACCTAAAAGGTATCCCTGCTGCTGTAAATAAACATAACAAAATGTAGGGCAGCAGTACAATTCAGTTTCTTTTTTCTGTGTTTGTCATTTAAAAATATAATAAGGATTATTTGGAAAAAAACCCCAAAACAGAACCCCAAAACCTCAGGAAATGTTGTCTAGAGTTAAATTATGCAATGTTTTCACTCTACTGGGTAAAGGTGATTAAAGACTTATATTCTGCAAATGTTAGCAAGTTTGGGATCATGCACAGAGCTTACATTTGTAAAATGCATAACAGTTGACCCTGAACCAAGCCAAGACTGAAATAGTCAGCCACAATAAAAAAGATGTTCACAGGAATGTTGAATTAGTTTGTCAATGAAGGGTTAACATAGTCTTTTTTTACTCAAAGCTCAGTGAAATCCACTCTACATTAAAGGCAACATAAAAATAGAGCACTGACTTTTAGCTGATACAGGAGATAGGTTATCACAGTAGGAAATACCAGGATCAGGATTACATCAGTACTACACACTTTTATATCATTAGTGTTTTGAAACAGCATTAGAGGTTGTTTTTATCCCCCACTGACTATGGTAAAAAACAATCAACCAGACAGCAAAAAAAAAAAAAAAAAAAAAAAAAAGAAAAATAAGTTTTGTCTTGCTAAATCTATCTAATAATTATAAAGCCAGTTATAAAGCTGCTGCCCTGGGACATCACTTAATTCAGAGTATTTCATCTGGTTCCAAAACCTGACATGCAGAAGCTGACTTCTCATCTCACTGACACAGCCTACCAAGCAGAGGGAGGTGGAACGATCCTGACAGCTTGTCCCTTTCTGGGGCGAATCCTGCCGTGCCTTTTGAGAACAAAACTGGTACAATTCAGGGCTCAGAGAGAAAGAGGATTGTGGAAGCTGCAGAGAAACATCTCAGCATTTCCCTGTCTGGGGAAATGGCAAAGGTAGCAGAGGTCTCCTGTTATTTGGATCCTGCAACTACTTTCTGTCCTACTGGGAGAAATGGTGAGATTGGGGTTGTTACTCGAGGTGCCTTTCCATAAAGTGTAACAGTTTCTTGTCCTCTGCAGATGTTGGTGCACAGGTGGAGCAGCCTCACTGATGTGTAGCTCACTGTGATATTTCTATTTACAGTCATATACATACTCTCTTTATTTTATACATGCAATTGTAGAGTTTATACAGGCAACAAGGAGCCAGTAAATTCTGCAAGCATTCTTTATATGCCAGAAGCTTGAGCTCCAAAGCAGGTTTTTGTGTTTGAGTGTCCAGTTTCCTGAGTAGTTTCTAAAAGCTTCAATTAGGGTGACTCTGCTGTCCAGGAGTGCACAGTATCTCCTCCAATTAATCCCATTCCTGACCCAGAAGTTCTACCAGGTGCAAACCATAGTTTGGGAACTACATGCCATTTTTGGCAAACATTACATAAGAGAAAGTTGGGGCCATATTATGTAACACAGAACCATAAGAAAACCCTAAAATCATTATAAAGTTCTCTGCTTCAAGACAAGCCAGCTGCTGTGAGGCTAATCCTTTAGCAGATATTCCTCAGCTGTGCTGGTGAGGGATGCTTTTTTAGTGCCCAGCATGATGTACTGGGCACTCCACACCTGGAGCCCTCTGCAGCCCTTGGCAGCAGGCTGTGTGGCTAGACTGGCCAATCAGCCTGGTCCTGTGAGGACGCCCAGCTATGTCTCCTGCAGAGGCTGGTGTTCACATTGCATTGTTTATCAAACAATTGTTTTTTGTCAGCCTTGTTCTCCTTTGGCATGTTGTGATACGAACAAGCAGCTCCATTTTTTATTTTCTGCCTTCAGGTTTCAAATTGTTCCAGAACCTTTCTTTGGGGTGTGTGTGCTAAAACCCTGCCAAAACTACCTCAAGGGATACAGTGACAATTATGTTCTGTTTGTACTACAAATCCTTTACAGTATCCCCTTTAAATGTATTTATATTGTTTTGGTTCATTTTGGAACAGGATTAGAATGGAATGTAACCTATTGTACCACAGCAAACAAACTGCATTTCCACAGATAGCATGAAGTTTTCCAGTTACATCTTGCTACCTCCAAGGCAATCGTGTAACAGATTTCCTAGTGACTTGATGTGAGAAGAATGCATCTTCACATTAAAGGAAACAGACCAATATAGAGATATTAACTCACTACAATGCTGTTTTACTGTAAACAAGACATTTTTATTTAACAACACTATAATTTAACTTTCTTTTCCATGCTAATGAATCCATCAGCTTGCTAAGCTCTTTCTCCTGGAGCTGTTCTTGGGCTGTGGCTCTGCGATATGCATGTCAGCAGCACAGATGGTTTGAGCAGTTCCCCAGGGGCTCAGCCTCCCCTGGGCAGTCACAGCCCTCTCTAATGGACGTTACAATGCCCCAGTGCTATCAGCCAGCTGCCTGGGTAGAGGTAGAAGGGAGAGTGGGAGGACAGAAATAGCAGGAGCACATAGTGGGGATGGAGCAGGGTGAAGCTGCTGAAACATGAATCTGAGTGCACCTTGTAAATTAGAGATTTTTGCATTTGGTTTAGTGTATAATTTCATTTTACTAATTGTCTTGATTTAATATGTTAAAAAAATGCTTTCTAAAGGGTGTGACTGAACTCAGCTCTTCTCTGTCTGTGCAGCCCCAGAGGATTGTGCCCAGTTAAGAGCTTGGTGGATATATAAGGATCAGAGTGCTGAAAGCAGGGACCTTCTCAGCAGGTGTCTGCTGACAGCCTCAGCTGCAAGACCCATCAGTACTGGAAAATCTGCAAAACTTTCCTTACTGGGAGTCCATGAATGGTCTCTGCAGTCCAGAAAAAAAGGTGTAGACAGCCAGAGAGACACCAGGCCTGTAATCCTTTGGGAGATGCTTGGATGCAGTGCAGCTCCTCAGCAGCTTGGGCTGTCAGTGCCTTTGTGGCTGGGATCCACAGCTGTGCCAGCCGCAGGGACAGTCATGGCACGAAGCTGCTATTTTATTGAGATCTTCACAAATGTCTTGGGCTTGGCTGCCGTGGCGGTTGCTGTGGATGCTAAGGGGTGCTAGTTCCAGCTAGTGGGGCAATACTGGAGTATAAAACACTGCATCCTCAAAACAATGTCCTGCAGTTCATTGCCACAGCTACCAGCTGGTTCACGGGAACAGTAGGAGACATACATTTCTATCATACAGACCCAGTTCTTAGAGCAGAAAGCCTGTCAATGTCAGGATTTCTTGGCTGGTAACTTTGCACTTGCAGAGGTAAGATGAAAATTTGCAGGGTCTATTTCACTTTATCCTACTTCTCTCTTCCCTCTTGCATAAAAAATGCTCCTCCAGAACTTTTCTGGGCTAAGATGAGCCCACCTCAGAAGTCAGTGGAGGAGCAGATGCCTGAACATGAAGTGTATACATTAAAACATGAAAAATAGTTGTAGATGGGACTAGTTCATCCTGCATTTGCTGGGGTAGGAGAAAATAATTCATTACACTTGTGAAAGCAGCTTTTGTGGGATACAGACTGATGTTTATGGAACTAAAAAAAGTTCACTGGAAAATCTTTTCTTCCTCTTGCCTTCTTGCCTCCATCCTACCCTCCCCCAAGCACCTTTGACAGCCCTGTGCTCACTGGGTGCTCTGGCATTAAAAGTTCATGTTTCACATATAGCAAAAAGACTCTAAGACAAGTTTTTGGACTGAAAATACCCACAGTTTTCTCATGGTCTGAACTTGGATTGGCCCTAACAAGGAGTGAAGACCTGCCACAGAAGCTGGCTTATGACTGATGTATTCATTTTAGACTCAGGAATCGTTCTAATTCCTGTTACCATTAAGGAACATCTCTGTTTCTGGATATGTTGTCTTGCTGGTGAGACTGGGACTCTGTGGCTGTGAGGATGTGATTGCACCAGGCTTAGAGCAGACCACCACTCTCTTAACACAATAACTTCATTCCTACAAACCTAGTTTTCAGTCTGTGTAGTTGTAGGTCTGTCATTGTTTAAGTTAAGCTAGCAGAAACCAGCAGACTTCCCAAGAAGGAGCTTTGCTGGATTTTCAGTCTGTCTTTCTAAAACTGCCAAGCCTTACATAGTATATGCAGAAAGATGTTCATGGGAGGCATTTTACGCCCCCCGTCAGGCTTACACAGAGGTAACGCACGTACTTTGCAGAGGCCGCTTCCTTCAGGAAGCTCAACTGCTGCATTTGTGGTAGTCTTTTTTGGCCTGAATTTGGGGCAGCCCTTACTACTTCCTTTGGTTTTCCTAATAATGCTCTCTGAAGAAGATCTCAGGCGAGATGTTCTGTCCCATTTTGGGGAGAAAGGAGCACGGCCCTTCTAGAGTCTTCAGGTTGATGCTAGTCTGTTTCTTGCTGCACTTCTGCTTTGAGATGGCAAGTGGGACTATGGTGCATATTTCTCTTTCTTGCTGCTTGGTAGATGTTTTTGCTGCCTTTCCTCTCTATAAAGTCTCTCTCCAGGTAGAAGATAGAAGCTGTGAGAAGTCTTGGAGGAAATATGTTATGTTTGGTCCTCGCTGTTTTGGTTTGTCTGATGTCAATATGCTGAGATTAGCATTCCCCAGTTATTTCTGGGGCTGTGAGGCCAGGAGCTTTCCTGACACCCCACAGCTTCCCCAGTATCTTAATGCAAACCACTGAGTATGTGCTTGAATGGCTGGCAAGTATGCACACTGCAGGGACAGCTTGCCTTGCTTTGAGAGCAGGTGTGTGCAGTGTGTGAGAGACCCTCAGTACTATGCCAGTCTGGAAGGAGATTGCTGCAGACTCCTCTAGATTCTAAGCACATGGGCAAGGAGGTGTGATTTGAAAGAGGAGAATGTCAGGCTTATTTTTTGGAGCAAAAGCCTCCCGTTTCTCCTGCCAAAGCAGGTTTTGTAGTGGGCTTTAGTAAGTAAACTTCAGATTAAACTCACTATGACAAGGACTGTCCTGAGCCACTTACAGACCAGCCTTGATGCAGATGTCAGCGACTCCAACTCGTATCCAAGTTCTTGTCAGTTTATGTTCATTCTCTTGGGAAACTTGTTATCAACAAAACTCATTAGCATTTTCATTTGTGATACTGGACTAAGGCTGAAAATATCCTGGGCTCCATGAAAACATATTGAAAACAAATCAAAAACAAAACATCATCCCTTCTACCCCTCTTCATCCAGGAGGAATGCAGTGCATCAAGGCAAAGTCACTCAGCTGCCTCTCGGCTGTGCTACTTTATCATACAGTTTCCCTGTACGAGATCTATTTATTGTGTGGAAGAGTGAGCCTTGGAGCACGTGACAAGCCTGCACCTTGGAAGCATTCTCTCCTGGGATTAGAGGAGGTTACACAGCAACTGGTTGGCCAGACCCAGTGCCCAAGTCCCCTCTAGAGATGAGCCCAGGCAGAGAAGGGAGGAGTGTCATGTCCCATATGATGTTTTTCTGGGGAAGAAGCAAACTGAAGCACGATGAGCAGGTGCTTTAGATTCATCTTAAAGGTGTAAACTCATGGCTGAGAAGGGAGGTTATAGGAAGAGTTGCCAGTGAAGTCTCATCCCTCAGAATGACTCTGCCTGAGGCTTTTGCTTGCTGCCTCTTACCAGATGACTTGTACGCATCTAGGAGGCTCTGCTGTTTGCAGAAAAAGTGTCTCTGAAATAACAGAAAAGGATGCCCTGTACAATGAGTGCAAAGAGGGATGAATCCCAGCTTTCAGACACTTGTAGCCTTTAAGATGTTTGAAAGCTGTGATATTTCATAAAGGAGAATCTTTGAGTTAGCGCTAAGCAATTATTGTTTCTGGTCTTATAGATGACCCAGGAATGTGATGTTTTTGCTGGCACTCAGTGAGACAGCTCTTGGTTGGGAGCTATCCAAGGCTCCTGGCATAGCTTCAGCATTCCTGCAGATTTGACACAATGATTTTAACCAAAATCCCACATGCTTGTTATAATCACTCAGTGCCTTTAGAAAGCGTTTTATACCTAATATGGACAAAAAAGGCTCTGCTTTTTCAGAGATGTGACGTGTAGAGAGCAGAAATAGACTCATCTGTATTCACTTAGCTTTGGTATTTTTTTGTGGTCTTTATTATACCAGGCAGGCACCTGCTGACTGTCCCATTCTAGATTGCAATATTAAGATTTTAAAATCACAGCTACCCCTCAGTTTCTCGATTGACGTCTGTGTGTCATGTCAATGTGGCATGTAAAAAAACCCCACCATGTGGAAGTTTATCACTCGATGGGCAATGTAATGATGAGAACGAGATAAAAATAAGCTGACCTTCTATGTGGATACAGAGGGGATGATCAGTCACTTTGGATAAATGCACAGGTGGGCGGAAGCTGATGGAGACAGTGACTGAGCTACTTTATCACAGAATAGTTATTAATGGAGATGATTCTGTCACTGCTGCATATCAATAATGTACAGCTGTGCCAAGTGGCTAAGTGATACCAAGTGATTCTTTTACAGTCACTCTTCAGTTCACATGGAACAAGCACAGCTGACTCCATGAGATGCTAGGAGTAGCCTTGCCTGTTGTCTCAGACCCGCTTTCAGCTTTTTGCTGCTGAGGGACTGGGGTTTGTTGGTGTACCTGCAGCTGTTTTGTGCTGTGTTGGACATAGCTCCTGGATGAGGCAGCACCGGGGCTTTTTTGCATTGTATCTTGTGACTATATATGACTGCAAATCAGCAAGCTGCCTTGTTAAAATAATAGCCCTTAGGAAGTGCATGCCTGGTGCAAAACTGGAGTTCTGCATTGTGGCTTATTAAACTACAATGGGAAGCTGCTATGCAGGACACAAGCAGACCAGCTTTCTTCTCTGAGAATCTTGCAAGTGATTCTAGAGTGCTCAAAATTGGCCTAATTCTTCCTCTTTTCTGGCCAATAAGCTGAATCCAGCTAGTGGTGGTACCTTTCTTTCACACACAGTGCTGATGGGCCTTTCCCTGCAATGGTATAGGCAGGGTTGCAGAGTTCAGTATGATGAGGGAATATGGAAGCACAGAATGGCAGGAGTTGGAAGGGACCTCTAGAGATCATCTAGTCCAACTCCCTGCTAAAGCAGGTTCACCTCAATCAGGTCATACAGGAATGTGTCCAGATGGGTTTTGAAAACCTCCAGGGAAGGAGACTGTACAATCTCCCTGGGCAGCCTGTGCCAGATCTCCTTCACCCTCACAGGAGAGGAGTTTTTCCTCACATTCAAGTGGAACTTTCTGTGTTCCAGTGTGTGCTTGTTACCCCTTGTTCTGACACAGGGCACTACAGAAAAAAGATTGACCCCGTCCTCCACACATATCAGTCATGCCAATTTAAACCATTTGCTCTACAAAGTATCTGAATAGGATGATTGCAAAGGATATATGTTATAATTTTTGGTGGATGAGAGGATGTGCATCATTGGTTCATACTTGCCACTCTGTGTTATTTAAGAGTTTCATGTTTATTGTGTATTAATCTGAGGAAGTTACTGTTTTAGCTCACTCAGCTTGCCTTTGTTTAAGTCTGTTAGCTTCCTTTCTGTATGTTGAGCTCTCTGAACATAAAGGAGTGATTGGGGAATGAAAGCTGTCATAACCTTCCTTAGCGTTATAGTTCTCATTTTCCAGCACAAGGCCCCAGGGTGGCCCCACTTCTTGTGCTGCAGCAGGAGCAGAGGATGATGATAGCACAGGCATGAGTTACAGTCATAGTTAAATGTGCTTTTATGGCTGCAAGCTGGAATGATATTGGGCTACAGTTCCAGTGCACTGTGATTTCCAGAGTGGATAAGCACTATTTATGCTTTGTAGTTTCCTGTCTTATGGAAGAAATATGATGCTTTTCCAAGAGCAGCTATTTTGATGGAGAAGTGGATAGTGAAAAAAATGTCACATGATGGCAACAGTGTGATCAGAGAGAGAAATGTATTTCCTTATGACTCCAAATTAATATCAAATTTCAATCTCCTTTTTACTGTTACCAGCCAAGTGGCAAAGGCCCACGCCTACCTGAAGTTTATTGTGTCATCAGCCGCCTGGGGTGCTTTGACTTGTTTTCCAAGGTAAGATTTTTTTTTCTTTCAGCATTGCTTTTGAATTTGATTGTTTACTGAGACTCAGTTGCTGTGATGAACTAGACAAAAAGAATGTCTTTCTTTGATGATAGATAACTGTATTTTACAGTTGCTGTTTTGGATATTTCATCCCTGTTATTGGGTTAATCAAAGAATGTCTTATTACTTCTGTGACTGAGGCAGAACTTGATTCAAAAAACATCTGGGTGTCTGTATGATCTGTCTGACTGAAGTTTTTTCCATTGTTTTCTAAAGCCTTTCTCTGCTGAGCTGTAATTCTTGGCATCCACAGTTTGACTGATAGGCCAGTACCACTTTTACTCCAATACCCTGTGGAATGATGAGGTTAAGAAAAAAGATTGTTTGATAAATGAGTTCTATATGCTTTACTCTATTGACAAGGGTTTTGATACTAGGAAGCTAGAAAAGCATGAATAATCTTTTAATTGGCCTCCACATTAATGAATCCAAAGCTGCATTGCATGCTGATTTGGTTTATGTAAACATTTCTTGAATTAAGAATTTGAGATTATAAGCAGGGCATTGCAGCTTAAGTGAGGGACTGAATAGCCATAGAAACAGTTAACTGCCAATCAGTTCCAGAGCCACAAGTTTTCTTCTTGTGTGAGACAGAAAGTGGTTTAAAATAACCATTAATAACATTTATGATAGATTAACAGTTGAAATATCAGTCTAGCTCACAGTATAGGGCCTCCTAGCCCTGTGAGGACCTGTCCTGCTAAATCCAGTGAGCAACTCATAAAGGATTTGCTGGTGATTTGTGGAGAACAATGATATGTCTAATGTCAAATGTCTGCCTTCCCCTTTTCCAGTTTCAATACAGTGTTCATAGAAATGTTAATTTTCAAGAGATTTTCACTTAAGTTATGGGCTATGTCTTGTTCATTTGTATAGGCAGAGAACATGTAAACATTTATGTTAATAAAAATAATAGCATTTATGTAGTTCATATGATCTAATATACAGAATGTTGTCTTCAAAACAAATTTCAAGCTTTTTCTAAATAAAACTTCCTTTAACACAAATCTTGTGTAAAAAGAACCAGTTGGGTTGCAATAATTAATTGGAATTCTGCTTCTAAAGTCTTTTCTAAAGGTCTGAAATCAAGGGTTTCTAAGAGAATCTCTTAGACATAATATGTATCTAAACACAGATATCTGTGAGCAAAACAGAATGCATTGTTCTGGGAGGATAGCACAAGTCACCAAACTCATGGTATGGAGACATGTCCTGAGAGTCTTTGTTTGCTTTTATGTTTTTATCTAGTTTTGATAGTGCAGTAATTTTCAAAGGAAAACTCAGGAGAGTGGGAAAGAAAAGAAAAGAAAAGAAAAGAAAAGAAAAGAAAAGAAAAGAAAAGAAAAGAAAAGAAAAGAAAAGAAAAGAAAAGAAAAGAAAAGAAAAGAAAAGAAAAGAAAAGAAAAGAAAAGAAAAGAAAAGAAAAGAAAAGAAAAAGAGAATGGAAATTTCCTCCTTACAACTGAGGTATAAAGTCAGACGAGGAAGGTCATTGCACCAAAACTGCAAATCATCTGCTTTCCCAGTTCAGTCTGTAACTTGAAAAAAAGTGTCTGATGATCCTGCCAAAGTGAGCCAGCCCAAGGTTGCCAGGGCAGTGTGATTTCCCTGGCTTCGGCTGGGGCTGCTCACAGGGGTTGTGGCAGGCAGGCCCAGGCCTCAAGGGACTCCATTTTTTGGCCTGTGCAGGTAGGCTCCCGCTCCATTGCGTGTTGGGCCTGAATGAGGCTGTTACGCACCTGTGCTCTTTTTCAACTACAAGGCTGGTGGAGGGGCTGACCCCATCCATCCTGGAGCCTGGCCTCTGCGGTACTGGCCTATGGGAGGCTGCTCACCTCCTGATACTGGTGCCAGGGCAGGGCAGGAGGTCTGGCAGCATGCCGGGCCCACTCCAGCCCTGGGCTGGATTTAGCACAGCTCTTGAGCACACACTCCAAACACTGCATTTGGAAAAGCTTTGGACAAAACAGCTGTTAAATGAAGGAGAGTTTGAGCCTTAGTATCCCGGTTGGTTTTGAAGATAGATGTGGTGTGGATGGAGACAGAAAAATTAAGGACAGAAAAGTTCTTGAAAAGTGAGACCCTTTCTTTTTCCAGCCTAAGTAAGAGCAATCTGGGTTGTTCTAATTGATAAATTCAGTGAAAGAAGGAAAACAATCATTATGGTGCACCTTGCTTAATTAGTCAAAACAAGGAACAGTTGTCTTTATGGAAAAATGGGAGTGGTGAAAGACCATGAGATACGAAACCTTGGATATTATTTATCAGAAAAGCAGAAGAGGCACTCTGCTTTAAAATGTTTATCATCCTATTTCTGATAGCCTGCATTATTTTAATCTTCCTCAAAGCCTTTTATGCTCACTGTTGTGATATGTACTGCTAAGACAGACTTGAGAACCACAGTTCATTTGGTCATGGTTTCCACAGCTGTTTTAGGCCATTTTTTCTCTTGAGATCTCTGTTCAAATTTCATTTGGCTTCAATGCTCTTTTTTATTTGTGTAGCGAAGGTCGTTGGGATGGGGATATGACACACACGTGCCCCCTAACTCCAGCAACACAAAGCATCAAATAGTGACTGCAGAAAAGGAGATATATATTGGGCATGTTACAACTGCATGCTGGCAGTGTGCAGGAGCACTAAGGGACACGGAGCATAGCCTTGGTTCATTACCGCTTCCCATTTGGGCAGCTGGTTTTGTTTGGTGAGGATGGTTGTTGTGTTGCAAATTACATCAAGAATGAAATTAGTATCTTCATTTATGGTTATCTAACACTTCCATGGATTGGAATGCAAGCTATTTATATAGGCGCAGCTTTGTTTTAGTTAGCTCTCTACCTATGTTGCAAGGAGGAAGGGGAAACCATGCCCTAGTGAATACCTCTGTAGGTGTGTTGTGTCACTAGCTGTCGTTATAAGTCACTAGCTTGTGCTTAAGTATCTTTTACTGTTCCGTTTTGGTGAAAAGCATTTCCAAGAGAAACAAGGGAAAATGCCTGTCTCAGCCCCACTGACTCTTGTATGGCCTTTTGCTCTAGAGTAGTGGTTAAAAGATCACCATTTCAGGTCAAACCACTAACTGCTTTGAAGCTTGCTTTCTCGTCTTCTTTAGGTTTATCGTCTATATGATCTGTCTAATGTGGGAAAACTTAGCTGTGATCTAATTTATGTTGAACCATGTGACCAAAAAGAGAAAAAAATTATAGTCTTCTCTATCTGTAAGAAGTTCCATCTGCTTATTTCAAAACTAGATTGCCTGGTCTGTGTCATGTCAAACAGCAAATGACCTTAGTGCAGGCCCCAGTGTAAACAGCTGGGCATGCTCCATCGGCCCCAAGCACAGGGCTCCAGCTCAGTGCCGATTGTGATGTGGCTGTTGCTGCCATAGCCGGGACTCCTCTGAAAGCTCCTTCCTGGTGCACCTTTGCTGGTGTCACAGCGTGGCAGAATTGCTTTTTTTGCCAGCCTGGCTTTTTCCTGCCCTTTCAGATGACATGGAAGAGATTCCCAGAACAGAAGAAAGGGTTTCTCCTTAATACAAACTTAAAGATGTAGCACTGAGACGTGAAGCTGACCTGACCTGTGATCATGGGATTCGTCTTGGTCTTTCTCTC
The DNA here is from genome assembly GCF_028858725.1 of Colius striatus. Lineage (NCBI taxonomy): Eukaryota > Metazoa > Chordata > Aves > Coliiformes > Coliidae > Colius > Colius striatus. Next base: position 11,690,029 of record NC_084765.1, read on the forward strand.
CTTCAGCTCACCCTATTGTTCAGGCAAAATCCCAACAACATAGATCCCTTTTGCCCTGCTGAGTCTTCTTTCCAGATTTGTTAACTTCCTTGTCTCTGTGTTAACTGCACACACAAACAGTCTCCATTTTGTAACTGAAAAACATATCATCTTGAGAATGTGGTCAAATCCTGTGGATTTAATGATAGGGAAGAAATGCATGGCAGAGGATTTTAGATCTGAACTTAGATCTACCACATGTTTGGGCACATGTGGGTCAAAAGATGCTTCAAAAATTTATGTGGTGCTGACATGTTCTATCTCTCTCTTATGTCTTACTAATGGATTAGATCCTGGATGAGGTTGAAAGGAGAAGGGGAATATCTGCTGCCTTGGTTTATCCATTTATGAGGAGTCTGATGGAATCTCCTTTTCCTGCACCGGGAAAGACAATCAAAGTCAAAACCTTTCTGCCTGGAGCTGGAAATGAGGTAAAAAGCAACTGCAAACATTAAAAGTCAAAGTCTCCTCCCTTACCACTCTACCATCAAACAGAAAAGTTAAAATAGGAGGAGACATACAGATACTGCAAGGCATACCCTCAAAAGGAGCTGCACCACCATTGATATGCTAATGGTAGTTTCTATTGATGATTATAAGCCAAGTTATTGTTATGTGTTTGCTATTTTACCTTTATTAATAAGTTATGCTTCAGAAAATATCACAAACACCACAAATGTCTTAGTATGCATGTCCTCATGTGCTTACTGGCCTACAGTCCTGCTGGGCTTTATCACAGTGATAACAAGTATTACTTTCCCATGCTGACTGTACTTGTACAATTCAGCAGCTGGTTGTTATTGCAAACTCCATTACTGCTGGCCCTGGCCTTGGTAGAAGAAGTGACCAGTAGAATTTAAATAGCTCTTTCTAGCAATAAGTACCCTTTAACTGGCCCTCAAAGAAATAGTCTATATTTGGAAAAGCATGTCATATAAATGTCTCTGTGTGTGTGTGTGGACATATATAATACATTTCATTTCCTTTTATTACTGACTTGAGTAGCTGGAAGCCTGGCATTATACAACATACACCTTACTGAAAAATGGCTGTATTGGTGCCTTGGTTAAGAAGTTTTCTGTAACTTGAGGCTTGCTAGCCATTTACTGTGACAAATTCTGCTCTCTACATGCCTGTATGTAAGTACAGTAGCTCCACTCAGATGGGCAAGCATGTAGAAGAAACACATTACTGCAGACAGGAATAGAATTTGGCCCAGTCAGTGAAAGCAGGAAAGAAATCCCCTCTTGGGTTATTTTACACTTCTTAGGAGGGTTAGTTCTACAGTGCTATTACTATTTTTACATTGAATCATATTTTCTCTAAGCGTTATGCCACTAACTTCAATGGAGTGGGCCTGTAATGTCACTTGGCATGAAATGTAAAGAGTTCCTTGTATAAGCGACTTCAAGGCATGTTTAAGTGACAAGCACTTTCTCTTGGGTAAGCAAAGGAAAACCGAAAGGCTGATTGGCGTAACAGGGGTAAAATCTGATAATGCTTTTTTGATGTGAATATATCTGGGAACAGTGGATCTGCAACTTCTCTGTCCTCTGCTCAAGCTTCTGAACTCTCCCAGAGAAAAACATTGAGATAATACCAAACAAACAAACAACTCTTTTCTGTCTGAGCTTTGCTCTCTGCTGTGCTAGTACAAACTCGTTATTTAAATGGAATGCACTGGCTTAATTAGGAACAGAATCTTGTCCTTCCATTGTGGCTCCTCTGGCCTAAACAAAGATGATGATTAATTGGGATGTAGACAGTCTATTTCTTTGTGATGAGCAGAATGAAGCAGAAGGCTCTGCCAAGCGGCAGAAAGCATCCATGGCATTTGTAAAAGCTGCTGTAACTTGCATTGCAAACTAGCCCGCAGCAAGATTTTAGCATTGGAGGTTTTGCAGTAAAACCAACTCCTCGTGATTTGGCACATAAACATGATTTGAGTTTGCAGTCCCAGTGCTAAGGAATGGAAGTGGGCACCTTTACTGACTGTGAGGAAAAGGTAAGCAGGCAGCATTTCCTGAGGAGGTACTCACAGTACACCATCGCTCTGCACTGGGATCCTCACTGCTGTTTGGGGCAGCAGCTGAGGGGTGGGTATTTAACACCCTGTCACCATAGTTTCTGTATTTCAGGTTTTATAAAAATCTAATCTGTACACAAACACCATTCTAACAGCGACTTTCTTTTTACAGACTTTGTTACTGATCACAAACAATAATACTGGTATGAACTGGTTTTGTTTCCAGTGTCCCATAGTCTGTATCATGTCCTTAAAACTGTGTTTGTGATGAATTTTTTAAGGGCTCCTCCAATTGAAACCAAATACAGCATGCTCATGCAATGTGGTGTCATGTGCATGAAAACATAAAAGTGGCCTGGAAAGTGATAAAGGGATGGTGATTTTTGGAAAAGGAAGAGATGTATATATGTTCAGGTTAATATGTCTTCAGAGATTTCAACATAGCTTCAAGTTGGCCAACTTTTCCCTTTTCCCTTGTGTTTCCTCAAATTCCTCAGTAGTTCATCATTTGCTGTCTTGCACTTCATATTTTTCTCTCTCTGTTATTCTCTTCATGTTATTTTTCCTTCTTTTTTCTGTCCTCTGCCTTCAAGTTCCACATCTGAGCATGTCAATTGCAGAGTGAAAGGAAGATATAATAAAGGAATCAAGCAAAAAGCATTTGGGAAAAGGAAGGAGGGGGCCTGAGGTCATGGATGAAGTATGAAAATTAGACTTTAAAGGGATGTCACAAGTCACCATCTAAGACCTTGTCCTGACTCCCCAGTTAAGTATATATATGTATATATCTTTATGACAAAAAGAAAAAGGTTTTAAACATTATCTAGTGAATTATACATCATAGAAGACTGAAAATGAAGTAAACTTGATTTAAATTTTGCCCAGACTATAAATTCAATCCCTGACTAGGTGTGAATTTTAATTGCTACTCAAGTTCATAACCAAATTTACCTTGTCTTTATGGCTGTTTTAACCCTGTGAGCTTCTGGCTCCAGTGCATTCAGGTTGTTACTTGCTCTATGCTGTTGACTCAGCTGAGCTTTACCTCTCTGGCAGGATGTTTAGAAGGCAGAATTAGCTTTCCTCAGAAAAGACAGCAGATGTAATGTGCGCAACTGTATTTTGGGAAGAAGAAGGACTTGACAGCGAATTGTGTAATACTCCATTTCCCTGGAGTGCTGAGTCTCCAGCCTCAGCTTGCAAAAGAGGATGGGGGCCATTCTCTGTGTTCCCTGGCCAGGAAGGCATGGAGTGGTGCTGGAGGGCCCGACCAGGTGCCCGGTGCCCCTGGCCCTGTCAGCCCTCGGCAGTGATGCTGACTGATGTCTGTTGGATGTGCTCAGGTCATCGAGCTGCGGCGGCCCATGGACTCGCGCCTGGAACACGTGGACTTTGAGTGTCTTTTCAAGTGCCTCAGCATCCGGCAGATCATCAGGATCTTTGCTTCTCTCCTGTTGGAGCGGCGCGTGATTTTTGTAGCAGATAAGCTCAGGTAAGAGGCAAAAGGACCTGAACCACATGTTCAGGACAGTCATATCTCTGGATACAAAAAGCTTTATGAAATGATTGTCAGATATGAGGATCCTCTCACTGCAGGATTTGAAGAGTTCTTACATCAATGTAAGTTATTTGCATCAGGTGGGTCACACGCTCGGAGCAGTCACTAGCTACAGGCCACTTGTTCTGTCTTTTCCATCTATAAAATGGTGATACCAGTACTCCCCTGCTTCATAGTCAGTGAACGTTTGCATAGTGTTTTGAAGCAATATAGTCCCAGAAATATTTAGTTTCACTTTCTGGAACATGGTACTCATAAACAACAGCAGAGATCATCGCTGAGGTGCTTCACAGTGTGGCCACACTCTGTAGCCGGGCAGGGAAGTGAGGTGCTGAGAGTTCACCTGGTTTGCTCCATGCAGTACAGAGAGTTTACAGTGAGGCTAGGTTTCAAATCCTGAATTACCAAACCCATCCAGTGGGAGTATTAAGAATGCTAATATGGTCCATTCCAACTAGTTATGTTTATTTTTCCTGGTACTTGCGTGACCTGAAAACATTTCCAAAGCTCCATTTTGGGCTCCTTGCTATGTCCTTTCAACATACCTCTTACTTCCTCGCCCTTTGATTGCAACCTCCCCTCCTTGACTCCAAGGTGTAAGGAGAGAGAGTGACAGGTCACAACTCCCTTTGGCCTTTACCAAGAGAACGGGAGCTGTGTGTAGGCTGCACCCCTGCCCTGCAGCAAAGAATCATCCCTTTTTTAGATGTTAGTGTGTCCATATAGAAAAGGGTAGACATTGTAAAGAAGATGTTCTTTGCTGTGGCATGACAAATAATAAAAGATGGCAAATAAAAATAAAGACTGTAAGTTATTAGACTTGGGAACATCCAATGTCTTTTAAAAGGACACAAAAGACTGTATGGGTGGTTAAAAACACAGATGGATCTACCCAAACAAGCTCTGTTAAATGCTTTATCAGCCCCGACCTTCTCTGAATAACTGCCAGAAATAATAACTGCACTTAGTGGCCGCCAGTGTATATAATAGCAAAAATACTTTGCATAGTAAAAGCTTTACAACCTTTAGGGGAAAATTTCTTAAAGCTGCAGACCCTTCTCAGGTCATAAAGTTACTTCCTTAGCAGTCTTTTTTGTTGTTTAGAACAACAGGGACATTTTATTTCATCCCTTCCCTTGTCAGTAACCCTTAGTTTGAATGACCATTTGGGATGACTTAATTTCTCATAAATTCCTGTTGAGAACTGTGTAGCTAGTCCAGGGTTTCTGCAGTACTTTAGTAGATACGTGAGTCACACCATGAATATTGTGGCAGGTGGCTCTTGAAAATACTGTTGGCGTGTTCCTTCCGATTCTTTTTCTACAGCATGCTTAATTAAGTCATTCTGTCTGTTTCTATTTTACTATTCATTTAGCAGAATTAGTGGCACGCACAAGCCTGACTAACTCAGAATGACACAGGTCTCTGTTTCTTCCAGTGGCACGATGATTTGAGCGAAAAATGACAGAAAGAGTACAGAGAAAATCAGGGCTGTGCTGTGTTGCTACCAACTGTTGCTTTGCTTTGGAGTTCCCAGTTACTCCTTTGTTACATTGTCATGGTTTGGCAAAGTATCCCCAGCCTTGATCCATGGGCTGTGGACAGGGATGTCTCACTGCAAGAGACATCCTCAGCCATCAGGGCTAGGACAGAAAGCAGAGTTCCCCAGAGCATTTCCCTGGGAGAGCTCGCCTAGACAATGTCAAGTAATTCTTCTGGGCACTGTTCAGAGAAAAGTAACAATTAAACCTACTTTGACATGCTTAAGGCAGCTTGGCTTGGAAAAGAGTCGTGTTGCTGATGCTGAAGGCTCATGGGAACCCAGGACTTCCTCAGGCAACCAGTGTTTTATATACATTGCAAGCCATACACATTGCAAGCCTGACTGGAAGCTAATAGCTGAGGTTTGCACACGCAATTACCTTTCTCCCGATAGCTGCCTAGACTTACAAGCCTCAGAGCAGGGGATAGCAGAGTCCTGTTTACAGGCAAAGCACTGCTGCTCTCCCTTTTGGCACACAGAAGTAGGGCGCCAGGACCAACTCTCCTGTGAAATCTGTTCTCCAACACACTGTTGTTTCTGCTGTTCAAGTGAGCCATCAGCTTAGGGGCCATTAGCACGTGCTTTGAGAAAGGAGAGGACTCAGACAGATCCAAGATGCTTATGAGATTCTGTGGCTGCTCCTGTAAGGAACAGAATGTTTTTTACAAAAATATTTATATTCATATACTTTATTATATCCCCATGTACCCCTTGTTATATACATATACTTTGTTTTGTTGAAAACCAGTATGACAAAATCTGATGTGGTAGATAAGCCCTAGATGAAGACTTGTGAATCCTGAGCTCTCCTTCTGAACCCTCTGACCTGCTGTGTGACATATGCTGGAAACACAGCACCACTTTATCTTTTGTCTAGTCTGTCTGGGATCCTAAAGTTCTCCAGGATAGAGACTGCTTTTTGCTCTGTGTGTGCACGTAGCTCTGCTTGATAGAGTGTGGCCCCTTTCAGCATGGAGATCTAGGAGGTGCTGTAAAATAGAAACTAAAAATGAGTCCTTTGACAAATGCCTGGAGACAGTGACAGTGGATTTAAATTCAATACTTACTGAGGTTTTCATGGTTTAAATGGGGATGAAGTCTAAAATGAAACACTCTGGCTTTGAGCTAATAACTGTCTGTCTTGGAACCTTTGCTTTGTCTGATGTGAATTTTGTTTATGGGCATCACAGCTGAAGCTAAAGGAGTTTACCAGTAATGTGGAAAAAAAGAGAAGTGAAATATCTTACAGGTCCAGTCTGTGGGCCCAAAGAATGAGAGCAGGAAATTAAAAATATTTTACAAGGGTTTGATTTCTCCGTGTACCCAAAAAAAGAGCTTAGAAATAAATGATGTTGAGGTTTAGGCTTCAAACAATGAGATGCAATGGACTTTTGTGGGTGCCTGTTTAACAGGTCTCCAAGCAATGAATGATTTCACACATTATACAAGTTTGGGAAAGGCATGCCTAGTGAAGTGAGATTCATTCAATAAATGATATTGAAATGTTCTTATATTGCCCAGAATGTCAAAATGTATAGTCCTTGATCTTTGCGCAGAAGAGGTTGCCATTTCTCATCATAGAAAGTGATGCTACCAGCAATCAGGCTAGAACAGTAAAGTTTTGAATGACAGGACTGTGAAGGTGCCTTGGTTAGATCTGTGCAGTTAGGTTTGGGTTTTTTCTCACTAAGTTGCTTATATTTTTTTTTTCTGTTTGAAATTGGGTGAGTAAATCCCTGTGGCTCTTTGCTCACCTTCGAGGATGAATTTGAATCTGTCAATGATTTTTCAGTATTTTGCATTCCATGAACAGCTAAGAAGACAAAAGACAAATAAAGATAACAATAGAGAAACCTGGAATGGAAATAATAATAACAGCTCCTGAAGAGGTAACTTAAATCTCCTTTTCCTTAAACATCTGCTGAAAGCACAATTGAGATGGTATATCCCATCCTAGTTCCAATTCCTGTCTCAGCTGGGAGCTCCTATTTATGTTCCCAGCACTCTGCCTGTTCACTCCAGATCTGAATCCCATGACTGCCAGCTGCAACGAGAGAGCTGCTCTACTGCAGTCCTCTGGGGTTTGAAAGGCTAGGCAGCAGATGCAAAATCAGTGGGTTCTGGGGCTCAGGGAATGCTGGCGTTGCTGCAGGCACAAAGGTAGCAACAGAAAAATAAATAGAAAGCAAACATTGGAAGAAAAATATCTTTCTGCTTGTTTTAATTTTGTGCTGGGGAAAAAAAGATGTGGATGTGTTTTCTGAGGAGGTGATGTATCCAAGCATGTGAGAACACTCTGCCTTTTCCCCTGAATGGGCATCTCAGATTCCCTTTGTTATAACCCCATTTTTTAAAATAAATAAAACTCACTCTTGCTGTAAATCCAATAAATTATAGAGGACTCTGAGCATAGTTTGCTTATATTTCACACGTGGGTCCAGTCCAACTCCAGCCAGATCAGTGGCAGTGTTTGATAAGTTGTCTTTTGTTGTGGATCTAGATCCTAGAATATTCCTTTCAGTGTCCTTTCTGAAGCTTTAGGGGCTGTGAAAGGTTTCTATAGAGAGTCTCTGCTCTTGTAAAAAGACAAAATAACTTTTCATTGTTGTGAATTTTGGTTTTATATGACACATTTCAGCTACTTCTCTGTGAAGCAGGAGTATGGGGCCCAAGGAAAAAAATCTTTGTTGACAGCAATGAGTTTTATGCTTCTAAACCACACAGAGGAACTTGGAAATGGACCCCAAGGGAAAAGTGAGCCAGGCGTTTCTCCAAATGGCAGTGCCAGCTCAGAAAGTACCCCCTCCTGCTCTCCTGGTCTGCTCCTGCCCTGCATGACGCTCTCCCTCTCTTGGGAGGCTGTGCTAGCCCAACCGCACTAGGAGTTGCTCATTTTCCAGAGTTTCTCCAAACCAAATTGGGCTTCTTGTCCAGGTCACACCAGGAGATCCTGTGCTGAAGAGAGGCAGAGCAGGAGACTGGGACTGAGAATGGGCAGGAACATTGGGATGGGCACACTTCAGGGTGGTGTTGCCACTTAAAAGGTGTCTGTCATGCACCATCCTTAGGTGTGTGCCAGCTGAACTTACAGTATCTTATGAGATACTGTAAATTTGTGAATAAACCCACAATTTTTACCTGTGTGTAAGAGAGATCTGAGAGACTGAGATTGAGGCAATGTTGGATGACAGCAAACTTCAAGGCAGCTAAAGCTCTTGCACATAAGTGTCTGTCTCCCCTAGGGATGGTCTCAGATGACTTGGTCTTTGCAAGGAGAGTTTTTTCCTCCATATTTCTCTGCCCTTCTGACAGCACACATCCCTTAGCAACACATGGACCAGCAGTCTGTCATCTGGTGTGCTGCAGTTCCCTGAAACCCTTCTCTGATCGGGAGAGCAGTCAGGAGATGCTGTTGCAAGCAGAAGCTGGGCAGTATAAGGTGGGAAGATTTATCCTGTTAAGGACAAAAACCTCCCGACCTGTCCCCAGAGTACTTTGGACTGCCATGAGGACTCTGTCTTCCAGCGCAACTGTAGAAAGTCCAGGCAGATCCCAGACCTGACCAAAGGTTATGGGCTCCAGACAGAAACACTGACTAATACAGGACAGAAGCATAAATATGTAAATACTAGGGGAAGTCATTCCGCAGGCATTTCTCTGTTAACTTTGTGGAGCAAAGGGGGAGCAGAACGTACTTGTATTCAAGGGCAAAGGCTTTCAGAACAAACAATGGCATTTCCCTAATCTCAGGGACAGAGACATCTTAAGGCTGCTCAGGGAGTGTTGACGTTTGTCCTCATATTTGAATCTGTTGTTAGGAGTCATGAGGCCACTCTAGAAAGCAGGACAGTTGGCAGTTGAGAGGCAGCCTGGTCCCTGTCTTTCAGCGGCTTCCTAGAAAAACAGTATCAGGGATCCTTTAAGGTAGCAGAAGAAATCATAGCATGATCTTGTAGCTCAAGTTAAAATATGCAAATTTAACTAGGAGACAAGTAGCAGTGTTTTCCTACTAATAGTAAGTATAGTTGCCTCAGTCCTGTCACAAGGTGAAGTGGAAAAGCAAGAACAGCTAAACTTTTTGGTACGTCATTCCCTATTTCCTTGTTGTTTATTTTTGATTGACAAAAGTAGGGTATAATTCTTACAAGCTATTGACAGCAACGACAGGCCTGGCCAGGCTCACATGCTGCCTGGGAATGCTCCTTTCCAGTTGTCTGTTGTATTGTAACACTCGTAAAATCTGCCAACTTGCAGGTTAAAAGGTAAAGACACGTGTCTTAGGACAAATAGAAAGTGTGCTCAGTAAACAGGCAGTGAGCTTTGCCAGTAATAAAGATTTCCTTTACTTTCCCCTGTCACAAAAACCTCCACCGAAAAAAAAGGTGGGAGAAAATTGACAACAAACACACGCCAGAAAACAGCTTGCGAAGGAGAATTTGCTGTTGCCGGCCTCTAACTGGTCTGGACCATTTCTGAGCACAAGCTGAAGGAGACACAATATGTCTTCTCTTGGCCACATCTGGCACAGCCCTATACTGAGCTACAAGTGCAGGTCTTTGTGTCTGGGAAAATCTTTTTTTAGTTATCAGCCGTGGATTGAAGGAGATGTTTAGAGATGCAAGCTACTCTACCTGTGGCGTGTGTAACAGCTCCCAGATCTTATGTCTCAACCCAAGAGAAATATGGATGGCTGACATTTGATCTGCTACTTTTTAATCCAAAGATCTTGAAGTGCTTTCTTAATGCTATCAGGAATATTGTGCTTGTCTGGTCTGACATGCTGAATGTAAGCTGGTGAATTTCCTCCACTAATTTCTGCAGTGGAAGGAATGAGCTCTTGTGTAATTATCCAATATATAATCACACCTAGTAGGCAAAATTTATTCTACAGCAAAACATCCATTTCTCCTGTAAGTAACCAGAGAGCTTCCATTTCCTCCAGTGAGAGCCAGATCAGTCCCCGTTGAGGAATGATTTAGAACCCACAGACCACCTCTGCTCTACCCAAGTGACAACAGCTTGCAGCTCCCTTCATCTCTTGTAAAAGCAGCATCTTCTAGAGACTCTCTGAGTCTCTGTCACCTACCCTGCAATTGCTTTCCTTTTGTGAGAGTTTGTTTTTTTTCAGTCTGCTTACACTATGAGGCTACACTAAGTACAAACGTATATATTTTAAAAACTTAAACCTTTCGTAATGTATGGGATTATTTGGCCTGATTTAGCTGCAATTTCTTGATATTTTGCTACTTGCTTTCCTACCAAATGTAGCTGGTGATCTTTGAGCAGGATATTTGTATGTAGCCCAGTTCTGCAAGATGCTGAGCACCTTATCCAACAGTCTAAATGCTAGAACTGAAGGTGTTCAATGTGATGTGAAATTATTAGTTTAAGGTAACTAGCAGAGCTGTCTATCAAGATCTTTAAGATAAATTATGCATTTCATTCCCATCTCACAAGACACACTTACATTTTGGACCACTTTGATTGCATTTCCCTGGCACTCAGATTGAATGATGACAGTGGAGCTGTATGGGGACAGTAGGAAAATGTGGGTCAGGCAGAAGAAACAGCCTGAGGGAAAAAGAAAAAAGAAATGTCTGACTTTCTGACTTGTTTAAGATTCCACAGTCCTTTAGAGAAGTGATCCAATAATGACATTTTTAATATGCAGTAACCTTCAATAGCATTTTTAATCTGCCATATCACAAGAAGGGTAGAGATTGTATGATCCTCCTGCCCTCCTTTCCAGTGGTATTTATTCATGGCACTTCATGCTGAGGCCAATGCTCTACAATAGAGAAAACATCATCATTTTTCCACTTATGATTTGTGCAATGAAATTCTCTCTCTCCCCCTTCCCCATGAAAGGGAATGGGATAAGAAGATGACTGCATTGTTTGGTAATTCTCTTCTGGATTCCTTTTTGGCTCAATAACCTTATGTCACTAAATGGCAACATTTCCCTAACTTGGCCTCTAGCTCCTGCAAGGGAATTTAGATGGATTCCCTCTTTTCAGCTTTTGAATGAGGAAGATTAGGGGGTTGGGATTGTTCTCCTCCTTCTTGTCCCTGTTACTACCTAGAAAAATTCTTCATCCTACTTTACAGCTGTCATGCTGTTAATAGTGCAATGATTGCCTGTGAATCTGAAACCACCAGTGTGAACATTAACACGGACTGGTGGGAATGAAGACTGCAGTGTGGAAAGAACAGTAGTTAACACTCCTCTGCAGCACCTGGGCCACAACCACTTTTGTTATGGTTTTATGCTAAGAAAGTGTCCTGCAGAGAGGGACTTGATAACTCTGGTGGCATTAAGAATAACTTTCCACTTTGAAATACTGGTATTTTTTCTTGTAACTACCTAACAAACCTTGGGCTGGTGGCTGATGTGTCAAAGCAATAACTTTTTGCTAAAAATGCCATTTGCTTGAGCTTTGTGAAAGGAATGGTCAACAGCCAGTTGTTTGAAAAGTCAAATCCTCTTTCTGAAGCACACTTTGCATGTCTCTTTCTCCAGGGGTTTTATGGGCCTCTCTTAAGCACAAGTACTACAGGAATGAAAAATAATGTCTTTGTTAAAACCACATTCCTCTTTAATCAACTCTTCTCTGCTTTCTTTTAAATTAAGTACTTCAAAGCTGTTGTCTGAGAGAGAGATCTCCTGACAGTGCATCCTCTTGTCTGCAGCTCTCAGCTCCATGTGATGCAACCCCAATCTGTGCCATGAGCCAGGGTTGTGCTTTGCAGATCCTGCACTTCTTTGATAATATCCTCAATGAGTTTTGTGATCAAAAAACATTGAAAATCTAAATTATTCTGACTGACAAATCCAGCAGCTTTAAAACAGGAATCCCTGAGACCACATCATATTTCAGTCTGTCTCTGTTTAGCTAGGAGACATCATCCAAGGTGGGTAGACAGCTACCTGGTGCTGGCTGTTCCTGAGGTTGTCTCCTGGCTGCACTATAGCATTGTAGCATATCTCTTCATTCCTTAAGCCATTGACCATGAATTGCAGGGAAGTACAGATTCCTAGGTTCCTTATTTTTAGCATACATCTTAGCGCAGTGCTCAGTGTATCAAAATATGACCTGTGATATTATGTGTTCTGGTATGATGGGACATTTAGGGAGACACAAAAGCTTTTCTGTTCACATGCTTCTGAACAAACATTCAGAGAGGAGTGGTGAAATGACAGGTAAGTACCATGACATTGCCTGCTGTACCCAACGTGCTGTGGGGATGTGCTCTGCTAAAGAGAATGAGGCTGCTGATGCAACCATACTGATAGGATAGGATAGGATAGGATAGGATAGGATAGGATAGGATAGGATAGGATAGGACAGGAGAGGATAGCACAAGACGGGAGAGGATGTTGCAAACTTAATCTAGAGGGGATGTGGTCAGAGAAGGATGGATGAAGATGTTGCCAGATGTTCTGTAAATGTTGCCAGATGTTCTGCAGATGTACAGAAGACATTCTGTAAAATCTGATAAGGAAGGACCGGAAAAGGGACGCAGACAATGACACAAACCATTGGGCAAGTCTACTCCGGGAACAGTACTTGCTGACCTGACAGCATGGCAAACCGTGGTACCATGAAGTAAAGTCAGAGAAAACCAATCCAGAAACTGAGTTGTAACCACTGTGTTTATCATAAAAAAACAATTAAAATCTCCTACGTGGAATCATCAGTAGCACTGAATTAGTGTCTGAGCTCTCTATGACTCAAGTTGAGTAGTCACTGAAGTGTGTCCTAACGCTAGCTGCATCACAGATGTTCCACTGAGAGGGAACTGCAGCACTGCTTTCACCAGCCAGGTGAGGCCATACTGTGATTCCTTTATGAGAGTTTTACAAGCTTTGCTTTTCTCAGAATGCTTTCTGTAGAAAACACCAGATTAAACCCGAAGTGTGACTCATTTCTCACAAAGCAAGATTTGGGTTTGGCTTGCTTTCATGGGGAAAAAAAACCACACCATTTCAGACATGTGAAGTTTAAGTAGCTACACTCTTTGAGTTGTAAGCATAGTTAAAAAGGTAATGCAAAGGACAATACTTGATAATTGGGCTGATGTGATGTGGAAAATATGCATTTCCTCCTCAGACTGTGCCCTTCTCTCCCTGCCAGTGTTATTGAGGAGACTATGTTTACACTCCTTGAGATATCACAAAGGTTACTTGCAGCAAATGTGTCAGTATTCAAATTAGGGGAGCCACCATGACTTGACTTTGCCTTTCACCCCTGGCAATCACTTTTGCATCAGAGTGCTGCTTGCCACCTGTCTAGGGAGGTAAGGAAGCAGTGGATGGACCCCAGAGGCTCACAGGCACAGTACAATAGCAGTGCTCCTCATTTGCTAAGTCAATCACCCACTCTGGGAAACGTATCTCTTGAATCATATTTTTATTTGTTAAGCTCCTGTGCAGAGTGAGAGATTTTCACCTGCTTCTGGACTAAGAGTGAGTCATTAGCTCCCTACTAGGACTGGATATTATATGTTACAGTCCACAACAGACAGAGGAAGTCTCATTTGTGCATTAGGTAGCTCTTTACCCAGTTGCAGAGATCAGCTGTAGCGGCATTTGTTGTAATGTGTGTAATGGTTAAGTTATTAAATGTTCCAACCTGACCTTGAGTTGGCCCAAAGGGACTTGGCTCACCATATTCCTCACATGAATTATATGTGTTCCCCTCTGTCATGTTCACATTTACACTAAGGAATTCTCTATTTTATTTAGACAGTAGGAGCAGAGCTTTTTATTGGCAGATATGCTCTGACATCAAGAGAAAAGGTAATCTAAAATATGCACCTACAGATTTGTCCATATTTCCTGAAAATGAGGATGTCAGGTATTGATCAGAGATAGAATATTAGCTCCATACTTTAGGCCCACTACAAAAGATCTCATATAATTTCTTACTTAAGTGTCTGCTTTAAAAAATATATCATGACGAAAATATTACTCTTGATTTTACAGCCTAATTTTCTATGTAATATGCACCCATTACTTTGATTTTAAACATCTTATTGAATGTTCTAGAGAAAAGTTTAGCAATGAGAAATTCAGAAAGTTCAGAACTTTCTTTCAAGATGTGTATACAACCACTCCATCCTAAAAGTCCTGCAGGTACCTAGATTTTCCCAGACTCACCTGAAGGTTAGGTGAGGAGAGCTGTCTTGGCATCAGCAGAGGAGTCTTCTTCCCTGTGTACCCCTACAGGAAACTGGGTCCTTTAAGAAGGATTCTGCCACAGGAGGCTGAAATCTAATTACCTAATTAAAACCTAAAATTCATTATTAAAAGTTAATAAATATATTGGTTATATATTTAAATTATATTAAAACTATTTAATGGCTTCAAAAAAATACAGTCTCTACTGTGATCCTGCTCTGGCAGGGGGGTTGGACTAGATGATCTTTCAAGGTCCCTTCCAACCCTTAAGATTCTGTGATTCTATGATTCTGTGATTATAAGGGCTTGAAGGATTCTCTGTAGTTTGCTTTACCCCTGAGGGGCTTCTAGAAAAGTAAAACATTATTCAAATGTCAGAGGCTGAAACATGCCTTGCTGACTCTACAGCCATTCAGACAGCACTCTGCCACAGGGCTGTCATGTCTTGTGTGTGTACTTGCAGGCTGATCTGATTAAAACAGAAGTGGAAAAAGAAAAGGTCTTTGAGGCTTCATTTCAGCAAAGTGCTTCAGCACAATGAAAGTAAATTAAGGCTGAAACGTGCTGAAATATCTGGCTGGATCAAAGCCTAAACTAGCATTTTGCCTGTTCTCTCATGCTTTGTTTTAATTGGTGAAGCTAGGCATGAGCTGACTAGAATTTCTTCTGCTCTATAATAATTAGAAATAATTTTTCTATCAGTGTCCAGATAAATTATTGTATTAGAATAATTTAGGTCAAACAGCAATAAGTTGAGCACAATTCCTGGTGTTTGTTTTGATCATAATCTTCTGTCTGTCACACACAGGTAAGTACAACTGTTGTGGAGGAAACTTGTCTTTTCAGTTTGAAAATTATTCCTGGATAGAAACGCTTCTAGGTTTGTGTCTGTCTGCTTATCAGCAGGCTGGGCACAGCAGGACAAAGGGGAAGCAGTACAGAAGTGGCTGAAGTGTATGAGCTCTGGTTATATTTGACTTACATCTGTACCAGGAGTGGTCTTTGAGCCTCTGTCACACACCTTCAGCTATGCTGATGTCTGACCTGCAGCTGCAGCCCCTCTCAGGATCTCTGGTAACAAATGAGTAATCGGCATCAGATAGCTTCACGCTTCTTCCATTTACCTATAGCAACAGGGAAGAACAAGTTTGCCAGGGATCTAATAATCTGGCCACATGTGTGTGAGAGAGCTTTATCCATGTTCACATTAAATGGTTTTCCCTGGTCCTTGCGTCATTCAGCCCAGCCAGTTGCTTTGTTGTCCCTTAGATTTGCATCCCAGCCTCTTTGCCCTGAGTGCATGTTTCCTCTTCACCTGCTCACCAGGCTCCTTTTTATTTCTCCTCTCCTCTCCTCTCCTCTCCTCTCCTCTCCTCTCCTCTCCTCTCCTCTCCTCTCCTCTCCTCTCCTCTCCTCTCCTCTCCTCTCCTCTCCTCTCCTCTCCTCTCCTCTCCTCTCCTCTCCTCTCCTCTCCTCTCCTCTCCTCTCCTCTCCTCTCCGCCTCCCAGGTCTTCTTTTTTACCTCTTTGCATTTAATTCAGGCTCCTCCCTTCCCTGGGGTTCCCTGCAGGATGAATGTGACCTTCATCTCCCAGATAAGCCTCCCTTTTCTCTGTGTAGCCCACGGCTAAAATGGAAAGGAAGATGCTGCTTAGTGCAGACAGTTTCCTCCAAAGAAATTAGCAGCTAAAGAAGCCTCTCTTTTGCATGCACAAAAATATTGTTTTAAGATGGCTATTAATGTAAGGAAACCAGAGTGAGTTTAGATATCACTGGTAAAAGTCCGTGGCACCTGACACAAAAGTCCTCCTCCTGCCAGCCTCCAAGTCCTTGCCATCAAAACATGCCACCCTTTCACAAAAATGGGCAGCAAAGATGTTTATATAATAAAATAACTTTATTTAGAATCTGGCTTTGGAAGCAAACTGATCTGATGCCAAGCAAGGGTGCTGGATCAGCTGACCTCCTGAGATCTCTTCCCAATGGAATTACTTTGTGATTCTATATACATTTGGCTGAAAATGGAAAACAAACCAGTTATCCAGAGGCAGACATACAGGCTTAAATACTTCAGTGAAAATGGGTTAGATTTTGAATCCTGGTCATGCTATAACAGTGCCTTACTAATGCAAGCAATAATAAAAATAGGCAGGTCTCCCATCAGTAATTGAAGGCCTTACGCATGAAGGCACAGAGGAATCCTTTAATCCTTAATTAGCAGTGATGATACCTGTGACAGCTTTGCTTCTCAAAAAAGCTCCATTTCAGCTTCGCTTCAGTATTAGTTTACAAGCAAAAAGGTGTTTGTTGCTTCATGTCATTGCTACTGAGAAGGTTATCCCCTATGCTTCCTGCAGTCGGCCTCTGCCCCAGCCCCCTCCCTCCCCAGCCCTCTCTGCATCCCATGCAGTGCCGCTGAATGTGTCTGTGAGCAGGCAGTGGTATCTGTGTTAATGAAACACGTGTCCTCACAGCACAGCAGCCTTGCAAATGAAGCACAAGTCAGTGATTTGGGGGTGTCTGGGGGCACACATCCTCAGAAGAGGGGTGCCTGGGGATCAGGGCAGGCACTGGAGCTGAGCACCTGCACCATGAGTAGGGACAAAGTGGGAACGTCTCCCCGTTGTCAGCAAACACTTCTGACAGCACAGGGATCCTCGAGGGCTTGCTTTAAAAGCTGCCCTCCTGCAGGAATCCTGTGAGACAGCTGGAGTACGGAGACTGTCATTATACTGATATGTTTTCATTTATATCTTGTCCCTGATACTATTATTTAGTCTTATCCACCTGAATAAAAGTGCTGCTATTTTTTATTCTTATGCACCTGGAGAAACCTTCATTTCCTCAAAGCTTAGGTGTGTATTGTGTCCAGCACAAGTGGGAGGAAGCTCTGCCAAGCAACTGAGAGGATCTGGGTCAGGGAGGTAATTCAGTCACAAAGCAGTTGTGAGCTGGAGCTTGTATGCATTAGCACAGCAGATGAAAGAGTTCAGCAAATGTGGACAGAGTGACATAACTAAATCAGCAAGGAGAAATGAGAAACGTGAAAAGGTTGTGGAAAGGAAAACACAGGCAGTGGAAATACTCCTTTGTAAATTCACTCATTCACTACATTTGGTGAAGTTTCTCCACCTGAGGAAGCAGAGGGACCAGATTCAGTCAGTCAGTACCAGTCCTGTGCATGGCCCAGAACACTGGCATAGCACAGATCTGGCACCAGCCCTGGGTGTGCTTCACACACAGCAGCTCTCCTCTCTTGGATGGACAGCTCACCTGTCCTTTGGGAGAGGAGGAGGAAAAGGAAGGGGTATTCTCACCTTCCCGTTCTTTAACGCAAATCCCCAAAAGGCTGCCATGAGAGTAGCAAGGTAGGATTAGGGAGCCCTGCCAGCAAGACATTTTACTAGAGGCTTAGTCCTGGACTTAGGAAAAGCTCAGTGTGTGAAGCTCCTTTGGGTCTGTGAGAAATAGGTGGTAGAGGGGAAAATGAGAAGGAATATCCCTTTTGGGTATTGCTATAGAGTAAACAGAGTTATCAAGTGCATCTGTGGAACATTTCCAATGTAACTAGTCCTTGTAACTGAACATGATGTTAACATTTGATGAGAGTTGGTGACTTGGAGTACACAACAAGCCGTGGCCCTCTGAAACAGACACATCCAGCAGTAGCATTGCATTGGCAGCATTCCCTGCAGCCGGGCCAGTGGCCATTCAGTGCTCAACATCAGACAATGTCTATTTCTCAGAATGTCGTAACTGTGCTGTGATTAGATATTAATACAGTCTAGACTTGAAGTTATTTGTTGGTTAATCGACTCAGAAATTGATAGCAGACATCGTCCTACCTAAAGAACAGTAAATGTTCTTGTTAAGTCACATTAATTTGCTCTTGACGTGGGCCTAAACCATGTTCACAAGCAGTCTCCACAATTAAGCTCAGTCATGGTAATGTCTGAAATTCCTTTGCCTTGGCTCTAAGTCTGATCCTTGCACCTCCACAGCCAAGTACTCAACCAGGAAAAGTTTCTGTGTGCTATCATGAGAAAATGATTTGAAAACCAAAATAGCCCAGAAGAAGATAAAACTTCGAGTGGGAAAGAAGCATTGTCATCTTTTGTCTATAATGTGATAAAAGATCTCTTCTTCAGGACAAACTGGTGATTAAGAATATCTCAATAAGATTATGTAACCTCATATTAATACTTTCACGAGGAGAAGATCAAAGACTGAAGGGGTTTTCTTAATTTAGTGAGTAAAGGGCATAGGAAGAACCCAAACCTGGGCAGATTCCAAATAATTTTAAGCAAGATGATAACCATAGGAAAAAAACCTGGAAGGATAAGTGGTGGATTGCTTGTATTTTGAAATGAGTTGAAACTGATGTTTTCTAGAAAATGTTCACTGATTTTTCTTTAGCAGAGTGCAAATTATTGGAATGAGTAGCGGCTAATGGGATGAGTTTGGTGGCATAGGCTATGTAGCATGGCTAGATAATAGCCTTACATATCTGTGTCTAAGAGAATTCCCTTGGCTACAAAACTTGCCAACCCAGTCACCATTTCACAGTCAATTGCTGCTAGTAGACTCGTTCCATGGGGCACCCTGCTGCTGGTGGACAGGAGCAATGGGGAAGGGCAGCCTTCCCTTCAGCAGCTCTGCAGAGACAGAGCACTCTCAGGGGTGGGATGAGAGCTGGGCCCCCTGCTGACCCCAGGCCCTACGGACTGGCCTGAGCTCTGGGATCCTCATAGCGTGTCTCCCACTTGTGCACGACTCCGGCAGCACTTCCTCTCTGAAGTATGGGTTGGCTTGTGTTTGTTGTTAGTGTGTGATTCATGCAATGGTTTGGTTTTCTTGTGCCCATGTATAAAATTACCTGCATATGGGTAATATAAGGAGTGTTTTCCAGCAGACAGCTAGAATATCACGCAGCATTCCTGTAAAACTGCACAGACCAAATGAAAAAGCCCATTCTCAAAGCCATCTCTCTGGATTACCAAAACTTCCCTAGTCTAGTAGAAGTGAAAATATCCTGAAAATGTCATTTCTTTGACTATTCTCTTGCTTTACTTTGCGTGCTTCACACACCTTAAAGAAAAGCAATCATCTGACTGTACTTATTTCTCACAAAAATGAACAGTGGGGCAATGTGTGGGTTGCACATCTTGAAAGGAAAAACTGGAGCAGACTTGGTTTCCCAGAGTAGGGCTTTCTTTTTTAATCTACCAAACACACTTCTCATGAATAATACCCTTTTAAAAGGACATGAACCATATTTGAGAGACTTAAACGGTCATCTCTGAATTTGACCTTATGGAATGTAAAAACCTCCCACTGTAGTGGAAGTTGTGTGTCCTTTCTATGTGTGAATCTTTCCAGCTATGGAAGGGACTTGGTACAAGCTGGAGTTTAGTGACAGCATGTGTGATTCCTGCTGCCCTCTGTGTAAGCAGTGTCTGGGAGGGAGGGCAGCGGGCAGTTGTGGACACTGGAAGTTCAGAGTGAGTGTTTCATGGGAATTAGCCTCAGATGGCTGACAAGGAAAGATTTTCTGAGGCTGAATTTTAAAAATCTGCGTCCGGAACTTTAAAACACACAGTCTGAGGTGCTGGCAAGGGCAACGGTGGGAAGTGCAGGCAGAGCAGAGTAGGGTGCTCCCAGGGCACCCCCTCCGTGGCCACTTGCCATGTTCAGCTGCTGCCTGGCCCCAGCCAGCCCCCGGGCAAGCTCTGGAAGAGAAATCAGTGTCCTGGGCCAGAGCCCGAAGCCTCCCCCAGCGTGGGAATAGCATGCACGAGAAGATGCAGGGGCTGATTTACGTCACGGCACTGCGTGTAAAACAAGGAGTTACAAAAGGATGTTCTATAGAAAGGAAACAAAATGCTAAGATAATATCAGAAGAATGTTTGCCTTCCTGCTTTTAGCTTAACGTGGCTCTTTTTTTAGTCACCCGGCTAAGATGACTGAAGCTGTAGTAGCTGAAAATACTACAGTGAGTTTAATTAAAGTGAGCTTGGGACAGTGCTGAGACTCTGTACTTATGCTCCACAGCTCTTCTGAAAAACACCACTGTGCTTGCTGCAGCGGACACTTGAGGCAAAAATATGAGGCAATGGCAGCACCATTGCCTGCTATTAAAATAAATAATATTAGCGAAACTCACCATTTTACAAGAAACCAGTGTCAGGCAACATATGTCATAAAAACATGCCGTGGCTGATAAATGAAATGTCAATTAAGCCCAACCCAACAGATTATTTGCAGTAAAAGACAAGCGTTTGCTCTTCCCCAGCCTTCTCACTGTTCCCATTCAGCAGGCTTCAAAGGTTAATCACTGACAGGAACAAACTGGTGAAAGCTTTTTCCTGGCCTTGGAATAATCCACAACTAAAAATGCTTGGGAGCGTTGTTCTGGTGGAGGTCTGATGCCACCTAAAGTCGCCACCAAGTCTTGCAGTAGAAGTCAGCATTTCTCCCCAGCATTCTCAAGCACTAACAGCTCTGAAGTTATTAGTTAGTTAATCATAGTTCTTTGTGGCTGCATTAAGCACAGCAGAAGTTTGCTCGTCATGCTAGGCTGGGTAAAAGTCCAAATTTCTGTCATCCTCAGCCTGCAAGAAGCAGACATTGTAACCCAGTCCAAGATCAAAACTCTGAAATATAGAGCCTATCTTTATTCCCCTGATGCTAAAACTACCTTGGTAATGACATCCCTTTATTTTTAACATCCAAATGTTAAAAAAAATCACCCATGTGATTGTAAAAGGGAATCAGATTCAGTAGACGGAAGGACAATGTATGTGAGATATATTCCAGAAATTATATCAAGCCTTATTGTTTAGGGATAGCAACATGTATTGTAGAGTACTCTACTGAGCAGGTTTAATAGCTTTACCACTAGACCCGGTCAGTAAGCCCCTTAAAATGTATTATAATAAAAATATGCTGCTGTCCAAAAAATAGACAAACTTTGAATACTATATTTTTTTATACTAGATACTTTTCACTAGGTTTTCTTTGGAGTAAATATTGATTGTCAGGGTGTTTTTACGTCTGATTTAATAGAGGTTTTCTTTAGAATGTTTCTTTCTCTCATTTTATTTTTCATCTTCCCTTGTTTGTGCATTTGTGTTTGACATAAGAATATCAGTATTATGCAATTTTAGTACTGACATGGTCATAACAGCTAAGAACTGAAGCTGCTTTTGGATTTAAGGCAACAGTCAAAGCAGCTGCTATTGAGCACTGTTGGGAACATTAAACTTCATCTTCTGGATCAGAGTGTCTCCTGACTGGTATAATAGAACACATTATTCTAGTGTTTCAGCTCTAGTTTCAATTCACCTATACAGAATATACAGATGTAGTAAGGGCTGGAAGGGGACCTAGGCTGTCTGAAGTCAGAAGTGAGAGAAGGGCAGCCCCTTGAGCACTTGTGTTTTAGCATGCTGAATTTATCAGCAGGTAGCAGGTACTCTGAACAAAGAACACTGTGCTAACGTGGCTGTTCCTCTCTCTCCAGCACCCTCTCGAGCTGCTCACACGCCGTGGTGGCCCTGCTGTACCCCTTCTCCTGGCAGCACACCTTCATTCCTGTGCTGCCCTCATCCATGATTGACATTGTGTGCTGCCCTACTCCCTTCCTGGTGGGACTGCTCTCCAGCTCCCTGCCCAAACTGAAGGAGCTGCCTGTAGAGGAGGTAGGAGCTGGCACCAGAATTGTTTGCCTGGTGTAAAGCTGGCCTTACCCTGGAGAGGCCCTATCATTCATAAAGCAATGCTCATATGTTTAATTTTTAATCTGCCTCTTTGTTTCTTCTCTGCCTAATTCTCATGGGCAACTGCCTCATAGTAAAACTGCAGTAGTAGGTTTAGTCTTCTCTTTATTCTGCCCTTCTTCTCATACCAGCACCTTGTCAGGGAGCAGTGAATGCTAATCTGGTTGGCGAATAAGTACAGTGTAAATATGCAGATTTGTTCTGATTTTGTTGTGCTGGGAACAGGAAGACATGAAGTGACACCTATTAGTGCTGATGGGACCTGTACATGAAGCCATAGCCAGCACAGAAAATAAAGCCTTTAAGGCTTTTTTTCCTAACTTCTAAGACTTTGTTAACACTATATTGGAAATCAAATGAGGGTTGCACTTCATCATCTCTTCCAGTGAAACACCAAAATATCCAAGGGCATTCTTCTCTCTTACTCCTATTAGTTTCCTGACACTTTTTAATGAAATTTTATTGTGGTCACTTTCAAGGCTCCCTGTGCCTCTGGCCCATGTAAATGTCTGCTCTGATTTCCTCCCACTTTCCTAACATTGCTCTCCCACATTTTCCCAGCTCCATCTCTCAGCGTTGCTACTTCATTATCATGAACATCTCACACCCTTGCCCTTCCGAAGCCCTGCTGTCTGGAATAACTCCATTTTCTTTAAACCCCTCTGAAATACTTTCAGTCTGTACACTAACAAAAATGTATAACAGTGATTTGGTTAGGTTTAAGAAAAAAAGACCTGCCTAACTCTTTCAGCTCTTTTTACATATTAGCCTGCATAGGATCTGTTGTATCTAACTATGTTAAATTAGACTTCAAGCTCTAAACCCCCGTTCATCTTCTTGTTTTATAAAGCACAGGACCTGTTGCTTCATGGTAGGAAACATTCAATTCATGTTGAGGCTTGGGGCCATTCAGATGATCTTTTGCAGAGACAAATGAATGTTTTCTGTCTCTTTGGATACATTTCACTTTAGTGTTTTCTTTTCTTTAGGCTTTGATGGTTAACCTGGGATCTGATCGATTCATCAGACAGGTAAAGTACAGCTTGAAATGTTGCCGTGCAGTCTAGCAAGCTGTTTACTTCTATAGCAAGATGAGGTTTCTTTGATTAGAGATATTTGGCAGGAACTGTGCAGTGGGAAAGACATTAGGAAAAACCCCAACCCCTACATTTTCTGTTTAGCCTGCGAATAAGTACCACTCCTCAGGTATGCAAAAAGGATTAAGTCTACGACTGAGAAAGAAATCAAGAACTGCATTCACAGTGCAAAGACAACATCCAAAGATAATAACATTGTGTTAGCAAGTAAACTCATGCTGTTGGGGCTGAAAA
This sequence comes from Colius striatus, assembly GCF_028858725.1. Lineage (NCBI taxonomy): Eukaryota > Metazoa > Chordata > Aves > Coliiformes > Coliidae > Colius > Colius striatus. The sequence goes on from NC_084765.1 coordinate 11,713,485, forward strand.
GGACAAAAATTTCAAAGTAATGTTTCTGAGTGAGGAAGGAAAGGTAAAGAATAGTTTAATGTCAGTTTCAAAAGCAGAAGCCTTGTAAATGTGAGGTGATCACCAGCTCCTGAGAGTATTGCAGCACTAAATAATTTTTAAAATAACAATCTGCAGGTTAGATGAGTAAATGTTCTTGTTTGATCCTCTGGAAGATATGGCTGGTGAATAGTGGTTGTAGAGCTAAGATTCTTGTGTCTACTCGCTTTTGCTGAACAAGCATTAAATAACATGAAGAGAGCAACAGGGGGAAAACTCAAAAAACAAGAAATACTAGAATATAAGTAAAAACAACCGTCAACAACAAAAGAAGCTGCCTGAACACAACTAGGCAGCATGTAGCAAGGCTTTTCATGATGTGTATTTAGTTTAAAACAAGTATTTGATTCCAAGATTCTATATGTTTACCTTGCTCTTTGGATTATCATTCCTGACTTTAATCTCATTAAGAGTGACAAGAAATTTTGTTTAGAAATACGTGATAGTGGCACATAGGTTTTCTTTACTTTGTTTATGTAGACATGACAGTAGCAGACATAAAAAGCTTTTCTTCTGAATTTTAAACTTTGCAAAAGTATTTGCTGTACTTGCTGTATAGAATAATGTGATCTAAAGATTTTTTTCCTCTGTCAGATGGACGATGAAGACACACTATTACCTAGAAAATTGCAAGCTGCTCTGGAGCAGGCTCTAGAGAGAAAGAATGAACTGATAAATCAGGATTCAGATAGTGATTCAGATGATGGTAAGTTCATTTGGAAACAGGGACTTGTATAAATAAGTATGTAGGGTAGTATTGTGACTCTCCTTCCTGGAGAAAGAAAGATGGGACTTCAGTACTCAAATACCTTTTGTGACATCAAGGACAGTCTCTGAACACACAGAGAATGGGACTGATAGCATCAACCTAGAGTAATACATTGCCAGCGATCTTTCATTTCTTTGTAAATGACACACGCTCCCTAAGTACCTCTAAACCTTTACTCAAACAGAGGTTTGCAGTTAACTTGGCCCTAGTTCAATCCAGATAGTGATATGTGCTCAAGGGTGTATCTGAGTTCAGAGTTGCTCTTGGCATTCGGTATGTTCAGAGAAGAGAAGCAGGTACTTGTCTCAGTCCACAACAACCTTGGTTATCTTTTTCCTCCCATTTTGCTGGGGCCTCTGCCATCCCAATGAGGGTGGGGGTGAAAGGGGGGCACTGAGTGAGAGACTGTCATGGTGCTTCTTGGTTAGCTGGGCCAAACCAGGACACTCCAGAAAATGGTTTCAGTGCAAGAGGGGCTGAGTTGCCTCTGAAGGTTCATATTCCTCTCTAGCAATTAGAAAACCAGCCCAGAGTGAATTTAAATGCTTGTGGTTAAAAGGTATGAACCAGGCCCCTGTTCAGGTTTTGAAATTTATTTCTACTCATGTTTTACTTATGTAAAACTATTTTAACATCTCAGAAATTATGAAAACCCAAATTCTACAACATACCCTTTTTATCAGCTCTTGGTAAAGGCTTATTATCCCCAGAGTAAACATTTTAACTCCGAGTTCAGAAGCTTCTCAAGGAAACTTGCTTGAAAAGTGAAAACGTGAGGCAAAATTTTGATGAAGCACGCACAAAATGTTTAATTTTTCTGGAGCTGTTTCCTGAGGATTTGTATTTCTCATTGATTCTTGCTTGTGAAACACTCAAAGCTGTTACCCTAGCTGATGTACACCCAGCCTGCAAGGAGCCCATCCAGCCCTGTTCATGACACCAGTAAACCGTGAGATGACAGTTTTGGACCCCGGGGGGGGCGTGTGGGGAGGGTGACGATGCTGACAGCTCTGGTAGCAGCTGATTTTGGTGTCTTATTGCCGCTTTATTTTTCAGAATGTAACACCCTGAATGGATTAGTGTCTGAGGTTTTTATCCGATTCTTTGTGGAGACAGTTGGGCATTATTCCCTGTTCCTAACCCAGAATGAAAAAGGAGAGCGTGCTTTCCAAAGGGAGGCTTTCCGTAAGTCCGTCGCCTCCAAGAGTATCCGGCGCTTCTTGGAAGTTTTCATGGAATCCCAAATGTTCGCTGGCTTCATCCAGGACAGAGAGCTGCGGAAATGCAGGGCAAAAGGTAACGGGTGCTTTTCTCAGGAGAAAACACCACAACCTTCCTACAGCCTAAGGTCATCCTCAGGGACCACCTCCTTCCCAGCCCGCCTCTGGGGCCGGGCGCGCTCCTGACGCTTTCCGTGGGAGCTGCGCGGGAAGCGTCGGGAACGCGCCCGTCCCCGGAGGCGGGAGCGCGCAGTCGGCTCTGTCCGCCCTCACTCCCTCCTTTCGCGCCCCCGAACCCCGCGCGGCCCCGTGCCGCCAGCCATGTTTGTGCGGTCGCAGAGGCGGAGGGAAGGGCGAGGTGGATTCAAGGCAAACGCAACTCTTCTTTCTCTCCGTTTTTCTGCAGGTCTTTTCGAGCAGAGAGTTGAACAGTATTTGGAAGAGCTTCCAGACACGGAGCAAAGTGGAGTGAACAAGTTTCTGCGAGGCCTGGGTGAGGAACACCTTTAGAAGTATTTCTTAAGTGAATTTTTAAGTTTTTTTGTGTTTTTTTTTAATTTAAAGAAAGCTTTACTTAAGGTGAAATCGTAGGCGGTTTCAATGAAATATGAAAACAATGAAAGCATACTTAAAGCTGACGAAATCAGATTTAATTATCCTTGTTAGCACTTTCAGTTTCACGTGGGGGCAAGGGAACCAAACTGTAATCGCAGGGAAGGGCAGGTGGCTGACCACTCAGGATTCTGTTAGTTGGCTCTCCCTGTGGTATTGAGTTGAAGAGTTACTCTGCAGCATTTACGTTACAAATTACGGTTTGCTAAGTAACTTTTGATTGCACTGGGCATTGCAGTATGCATTAAAAACTGATGGTGTGCTTTCTTTAGGGAACAAAATGAAGTTCCTTCACAAGAAGAACTAACTCCTTTCTGCTGAAATACGAACCCAAAGACTATTTATGCCACTGTGCAGGCACTGTCAGCGTTTCGGTTTGATGCGGCGGGAGAGCGGAGCAAGCTGAGGATAATGCTGGTAGACAGTGTGCCGGAGGATGGCTCCTTTATGTATTTGGATCGAATTTGTACATAATGGGCTGTAAGCTTGTGTAACAGATTTTGTAATGAGCAAGAAAAACTGTGGTAAATATTTGTATATTCCTGAGAATAACAGGTGCTTTTTTTTTTTTCTTTAGTATGAATTGAGTTATGCTTGGTGCAAAAATTAATAGCTGATTATGTGCAGCTGACTGTCTCAGCAGAACCACTGACTTCACGGGATGTTTGTGAGAGCTACACTGACACCCGAGTGCTGCGGGGATGAATGAGCTCGGGAACGTGGGGGAGGTTGTACGCATGGGGGCTGCTTTCATGTGGCAGAGTTGGTATCTTCTGGTTTGGCTTTTTTCCTTCTAATTAATTTTAAAAGAAAGAAATATCAAAGTAACTTGAGAATAAGGTACTTGGTTCACAATACAAAACTTCCACTTGGTTTGAACTCTGGTCAGTAAACTACATGTAATCCATTCTGCACTAAGACTGCTACACCTGAGATCTCAGTTCTTTGACATGCAAGCTGCAACGAGTAGGTACAGGACATCCTTTCCTAACATCTGTATGTATGGTTTCTATTAAACTCTGTAAATACACTTGCTTGTTGATATTCATTGCAAACCTCTGCAGCTTCTGATGTCGACTAAGTACAAACCCAGTAACTTTCCTGTGATTTTAAAAATGAATTTGTAATTAAAATACAAACCTGTAGGTTTGCTATTTCATGATGTAGTTTTTTCTTCACTATTTTTCACTGGGGCTGAGGTAAGACATTTTATATCTCTGTTCTGCTAAATTTATCCTAACAGAAGCATCTCTTCAAAAGTTTGGGTTTTTTTCTTTACACGGGTTACCAGCAAATTACTTTTTGTCATGGTGAGTACCATGACAATGCTGCTCAACTGTGGTGTTTTCAGGTTGGTTTTGTGCTACCTTGGTTAGATAATCACAGTAGAATACTAGTGGCTTGTGGCAGACAGAGCCCGTACGTAAATTTCCGGTGAGCTGTTACAAGAAAGTCAGCTTTTCTTTTGCACTAATTGCATTCTGCTTAGGTTCCATTTCAGTGATGGCTTTTCAGCAGGACAGGAAGGGTTAGCTTCCCATGGCCTTCTGCAAGTGGGTGATTGTTACTCTACTACCATTCATTTTTTATCTCATAACTCCTGATTCACATTCTGGTAAGTTTTCCCTTGGTCTGAAGAAGAAAATATATAAATATTTCAATATTTGCAAGTCTGACAGCTCTTACCTTAAAAACTCCCAAACCAGCCCAACAACCAAACGGGTTTTTTTTTACTTGCAGCTTGATTTCTCTAGTTACATTGGGTTTGAGGCTTGCGCAGTTCCGAACCTGGCTGTGGTTCTGGTTTGCTATCAGCCTCATAGAACAAAACAGAGGGATTATTCACAAAAAGGTGAAGTAATTTCCTTTTTTCTTACTTCCCTCACACTTGTATACATACAAAAGCTGCTTAAGAGTACATGAAATGTCTGTAAACTATCAATTCAAATGTAATAAAAAAATGTTGATTTCCATTAGGCTTACTCTGCAATATGCTGTAAGTTCTAGATTAACTTCAAGATGTAGTTCTTAAAGAGTGGAAGGAGTAGCTTCACTTGTACATGTGGATTCTGGCCATTTTATGAACACCAGCTGCTAGTAAATAAATGGGGAAATACATATTCCTCTTAAGAAAATGATGGATAAAACATGTTGATCAGCTAAAGGAAGTGCCGCAGAGGATTTGCTATGAAGGCAATAAAAAGCCACTGAACATGGGTATGTAAGGACATGGTGCTGTAAAACCCATCTCCCACACCAAAGCTGCTTTCCTCCATCTGCACTTATCTTTAAAGTAGACAGCTTTTTAAGATCGTGTTACCCATCAAGGTGTCATTCCAGTTTTGTAATGTGAATCTGTGGATAACAGTGGACAGGGTGAGATCATGTTTCAAAACACCTGTAGGTGCCTTCTTGATCTTCAAAGTTTGAATATGTAAAACAATCCCAGTGTTATCCAGAGGTGCCTTTGAGAGGAATGAAAAACAGGGTGTAGTATTTTGCCTTCTATATTAGTTAAAACTGAGTAGTGTTTATGAGCATGGAAGTTTCCTTGTGGACCATCAACTGAGGCAAACCTGAAGAAAACTACATCCGTTTCTGAGGCCCCTGTTTCGAGTTGGGGAAATAAAGTGTTAGAGTATTCAAGCTTGAGAATCAGAAACTCCGGGCATTGCCACTCTAGTGCGGCAGAGAGTTGTGATAAAGACACAGTATTTACTTTCTGGTGGTTATCGATATTTAATGCCGTAACCAGGCGTGCGCTCCCAGTCCTACCTTTGCTACAGTTCAAAGGGGGAGGCGAAAGCAGGTGGCGTCTGTGATTAAGACGACTCGGTTTATAAGGCTGTGCCCGCTAAGCTCACTCCCCTGGCAGGGACGGCTGCCCAGACGTGCCGGGTGGGTGCGGTGCCCGGGGCCCGGTGCGTCCCCGCGGGCACCCGCGCCTGAGCCGGACGCACCGGAAGCACAGCCACCTCGTCGCGCGGCGCATCTCGCGAGACTCAGCCCCGCGCCGGGAGCCTCAGCGAAGCCTCGCGAGAGCTTGGCACTGCCCGGCGCCGCCCCCGCTGAGCCTTGTCCCGCTCTCGCGAGCGCCGCGCTCTTTCCCTTTCCTTGCTCACGCCGGCAAGATGGTGGGTGCTGCCGCCGGGGCTGCGCCGGGCCCGGCCGCGGCTGTCTGTAGCTGCCGCTTTTTGCGTCGCGGCGGGACGGGGCTGGGGAGGAGGGGGAGAGTAGAGAGAGGCACCTCTCCGAGCCCGCGGCCTTCTCTGGACGCGGCGGGGGAGAGCGGTGCGGTGAGGCCGCTGGGGCCTTCCGTGGGCCGCCATGCGTGGCCGCCGAGGGGACCGCGGGCTCAGAGGAACGCCATCGCGGGCGAGGGCGGGTGGTAGTTCTGCCTCGTGCTACCCGTTTTGCTCACAGCTGATCTCACGCTTTCCCGCAGCCTTCCAGGCTAAGGAAGACCCGGAAGCTGAGAGGACACGTTAGCCACGGCCACGGCCGCGTTGGTGAGTGGAGAGGCGGCTGCCGGTGGGCTGAGGCCCTTCGGGGATCGCCTGTCTGTCAGTACCGCCCCGGTACTGAGGGGCTGCTGTGGCGCAGGGTCCCACAACACTGGTTAGTAGTGAGCAGTATCGAAGGCTGCTGCATGTGCGGGTGATGCTCGTGCAGTGGGGGCAGATGCCACAGTCATGGGCTGACCCCTGACTCCAAGTCTTGCGCGTTTTTTTAGACTCCCCTGGATTTGTCACTCCAGTAGTGCTCAGACAATAGGTACTGCCTGAGAATGTGGTTGTGTGATGTACTAAGCTTATGGGCAGTGCTGTGTCTCTTCTAACTGGCCTTTCCTGTCCTTGTCACTTATGCTAAGCTTACTCCTGTAAGCTCACCAGGGGCATGCTATTATTTTTATTTTTTACTCTTGTAGGGTTAGTTTTCAGTTGTCTCATCTTACTGAATTGAGATTAATTCAGGAGAACAGAATCAGAGTAACCAGCTTAAATGAATGTGAAATGTACCTTTCAGATCAGATCAAGTATTGTATGGAATATTCTTAGTGTACCAATTTTTTCTTTTTAGGCAAACACAGGAAACATCCTGGAGGGCGTGGTAATGCTGGTGGGATGCACCATCACCGGATTAACTTTGATAAATAGTAAGCTTACATTTTAAATATACTGCCAAAATATATGTTCCTGAAGTAGAAGCAAATAACTTTAAATGAGACTAAACCAAATTCCTTACAATTCTATGTGCTTTTTACTCTAACATAGTTACAGTCAACTCATATCCCCATGCACTTTAAAAATCAGGGGCCTTTTCACTCAAACCAGGCATCTTTAAGTGTTCAGCATACTTGACCAGCCTCGCCTGGTACAATGTGGTCCATGTTCAACCATCCACAAACAAAATGTTACGTTTCATCCAAACTGCATCCTGTTTAGCTGCATCCAGTAAAGGTAAGGGATGTTGCTTGTACTTATTGCCGAGACTAGAGTCACGTCTGGATACTGCCTGTTGTCCTGGTGTGCTAGAGTACTCGGACAGAAACCACTAATCTATATTCACTGGCTGTGACCATTCTTGACTCAGTCAGTCACCAGATTAGTGACAGGAGCATTGGAACCCATCAGGCACTGCAGCCCTCCCATAATTCACAAAGTTGGGGTTGCCCCATAGACACAGGACTGGACCAGGCTCGCCAGTGAGAATTGAGTTGTGAGTTCAAGGGAGAAGCTACTGTTCAGGAGAAAATAATTTTCCCTTGGTTTGGATGCTAATGACTAATGTTAAATACAACATACATTAAGGTAAATAGAAGTGTAATGTGGCATTTTGATTACTTTGATCAAGTAAGGTGTTTGTTTCAGTGTTAATTTATAATCCTACCTCTTCAGGATGAATTAAAAATGACAATCTTTTCTTTCACAGTCACCCTGGTTACTTTGGAAAAGTAGGCATGAGACACTATCACTTGAAGAGAAACCAAAAGTTCTGTCCTACTGTCAATTTGGACAAACTGTGGACACTTGTTAGTGAACAGACACGGCTCAATTATGCAAAGAACGAGGCTGGACTGGCCCCCGTCATCGATGTCGTACGCTCGGTAAGTTTCTGCTTATACTCAGACCCACAGTTCCTGGTCACTCCATGTGTACCTAAGCTTTGTGTATCCAAGTAGGGTAATTGTGAACTGCAAATAAACTATGGTGCTGGAGTCTTTGTGAACTTCTCAGGACAAGCATCGAGACTAGAGTCACATCTTCACATGTTCGGTTGTCTTGGTGTGCTATAGTTCTCGAACATAAATGCCTGATCCTTATTCACTGGCTGGGATGGCTCATAGCCCAGCCAGCCACCGGATCAGGGACAGCAGCCAGTCACCAAGGGGGCCTGTTCTGTGTCCTGAGTTTAAGGGACTTCTGTTGGCCACTTAAACCATGTCTTCTGACAAGTGATAGCTTAACTGTAGCATCAGTGGACTTTGTGCCATGATTGTCCTTTTAGTGTAAAGGACAGGAGAGAAATCAGTGGATTCTAGCAGTAGAGGACAGCTGTTGCTGCAAAAGCTTGCAAAAGTTATACCTTTATGACTTGCAGAAGGGTTCTCTGCTCTGTTCAGAAGAACCAGGATGTCCTACAGGTAAAGAGCACTGTCCGGGAGTCACTGGGTGGTAGGTAGATAATGTGAGGAAAGCAGCCAACTACTCTAGTCCTTTGGAAAAATGGGGACAGGTTGGTGACCGCTTTAGCAGATTTCAGTGTTTTCTGTGCATAGAGTATGGGGAAAATCAGCTTCTATTTACTCTTTCTACTTTTCCTCTGAAGAAATGCAGCTCCACTGGGTCACACAGGGTGTTTTTCTTTCATTTGTACCTGTTTCATGTAAGCAACAGACACTGAAAGATGTTGTGGTGGTCATGGTTTTGATTTTAACTGGTGCGTGCTAAAAGACAGATCTGAGTGTAGGAGCCTGTGAGCTGATTACAAACACTTACTCTCTTTTTTGTTTTAATATTTCTAGGGCTACTACAAAGTCCTGGGCAAGGGGAAGCTGCCCAAGCAGCCTGTAATTGTGAAAGCAAAGTTCTTCAGTAGAAGAGCAGAGGAGAAGATCAAGGAAGTTGGTGGTGCCTGCGTGCTGGTGGCGTAAAGGCCTTTGTTTTATTCAGATCCTCTGAATAAAGACATTGTATAAAATGTGTTGATTTACAGAAATTTCTTATATTTTTCCTAACTTGTGCAGACACTGTTCACACTGAAGTCTTGTCTGTTTCCTGATGAACTGACTGCTGCTCACCATCTTTGGGAACGGGTTGGTTACAGTGCCAGGTGTTTCGCGTCCACAAATACCTCCGTGCTTTTTCTGTGAGGAGGTAGCATAATACATAGGTGCTTTCCAGGTCCTTGCAGCTTTGGGGCGGGTCGATGGGGCCCTTCGCGGCGCTCTGGGGAGAGGTGACGGGCCGTGTGACAGGCTGAGGGGGAGCGCGGCCCTGCCCCGCGCCCGGGCCCCGCCTACAGGCGTTGGCGCGCGGCGGCGGCCGTTGGGCGCGCGGGGGCGCTCGCGGCCGGGCGCGCGCCCTCCCCTGAGGGGCGAGCTCGCCGCTGCGAGGTGTGAGGAGCCGAGCGGCCGGGCCGGGGGCTGCCCACCGTGTGCGACCCAAGGCGTTCCCCTTACGCAAACGGCGCAAGTCAGGTGGTTTAGCCCGATGTCCACCAAGTCATAAAATCACTCCCCCTCCTAAACTAGACAGGAGAGAGAAGTATAACAAATGGCTTGTGAGTTAAGGATGGAGAGATCACTTGGCAATTAGTGTTATGGGCAAAACAGACTCAGGGAGAAAAAGGTTTGAGTTATTGAAGAAACAATAAGAGCAGGGAGATGAGAAATAAAACCGTCTTAAAAACACCTCCCCCCACCTCTCCTCTTCTAGGACTCCCTTTCCTTCTCTCCAGCGGTGCAGGGGATGGGGGTTGTGGTCAGTTCTTTACAGATGGACTTTGCCGCTGCTTCTCGAGGAGGCCTCCTCACACTTCCCATTGCTACACTGTGAGGTCCCTCCCACGGGAGACAGTCCTTCATGAACTTCTCCAGCGGTTCTTCCCATGGGCTGCAGCTCCTCACGAACTGCTCCAGCATGGGGCCCCCCACAGGGGCAGGTCCTTACACCCTGCCCCAGCATGGGTCATCCACCAGGAGAACAGTCCTTCAAGGACAGACTGCTCCAGCCTGGATCCCTCACGGGATCACAAGTCTTGATACCAAAGCTGCTCTGGTGTGGGTACCACCCCACGAACTTCTAGGTCCTGCCAGGAACTTGCTCCAGGATGAGCTTCTTACAGAGTCACAGCCTCTTTCAGGCATCCACCTGTTCCAGTGTGGGGTCCCCCACGGGCTGCAAGTGGGTCTCTGCTTCCCAGTGGCCTCCATGGACTGCAGGGGGACAACATGCTTCACCATGGTCCTCACCACATATCACAGGGGAGCCTCTTCATTGCCAAAGCACCCTCCTCCCCCTCCTTCTCCACTGGCCTTGGTGTCTGCGGAGATATTTTCACATTCTCACTCCCTGTTGCTGCTGCAGTTTTGCAACTGCGCAACAACTTCTCCTTCTCAAATATGTTTATTCACAGAGGTGTTGCCTCCATCACTAATTGGCCAGGTCTGGGTCAGGTGCAGGGTCCAGCTTAGAATTGACTGGCCCTAACCCTGTGAGCTACACGGGAGGCTTCTGGCAACTCTTTGTTTAAAGAATCCACCCCTGTAGCCCCTCTGCTACCAAAAAAAGTCTGGCCCAGGCAAAGCCACTACAAGTGAGGAAGCTGAATTAAGACCAACTAATTTCTTAAATGTAAAACGTGTTTAATTGAGGTTTTTCGGTTTGCTTTGGTTGGTTTTTTGTTTTGTGGATGTCTTTTTTGTTTTGGTTTTTGTTTTTAACCTGGTAAACTTTTTTAGATGGAGATAGTTTTCATTTTATTAGATGTTTCCCAAATCCTTGGTAACTTACCGTCCTGCTAAATGAGTTTATTGACAAAACTGCTAAAGTTGCTATTACAATGCTATAAAGTACTATAATGATGTAGCAACATCCATGTTTCATAGTGGGAAGCAGGTAGGGGAAAAAAAGTGATCTGTTTAAATCTTGAGAAAAAGAAAACACAGGAAAGACTTGCATAGAAAATCTATCCATAAAATACGCTGTCATAACTTCATAATTTCTATATCCTTATAAACTTCTCTTATATGAATTGTTTTAATGCTTTACTGGAACATCCAGTCCTGCGATACCTGGGTGCTTCCCTCTGATTTGTGTCAGGGTGGCCATTGCCTTCCTGAGGCCATGACTGATCCTTTGGTCCCCAGGCAGCCGTACAGCACAATGGCTTTCCTTTGCACCCGTCTGGACTGACACAACAGAAGTCCAACGTGGGACTCATCCTGCCAGCTGTCTCTTCAGCATTCCTGTCTTCATCAGTTTCTCTCCTGCATCCTGCCTCATTTCCCTCAACACATGTCAAAATGCAGTTAAGTTTATTTTCCTAGTTATCACTGCTGCTGGACTTGGTGCTTCCTATCAGTACAGTCAAGGCATGGGTGGTATGGCCTCATGACTACTAGTTTGCATACCTGTCTCAGTAGGAAATTTTGCACACTTTTTATCATCCTTATCCTTCCCCTTCCTACCAAAAAACTTATACAGTTTCCTATATTATGCAAAAAGCATAAATTAAAAGGTATGGCATCTCACTTCTCATTCAGCCACAGGTTTTGTGTTTTTGGTGATGCAGCATTTTCCACTCTTAGGATTTGCTTGCACTGATTCTCTGTGCGTGGATGATTAATCCTGGGCTGTGGTTTATCTGTCTAAACAATGTGGTAGTCTAAGACCTCAACTTCCTCCTGCAGAAATGACATGTTTTTTGTAGGTGCTGGTTTGTCTTCTTAGCAACAGTAGTTGCAAGAAGCAGCAGAGCTGGAGCGAGCCGAGCAGCTGCGCTACTCTAATGACATTTAACCTCTGAAAGATGGTTGATGAAGATATACTGTATAGAGCTCATGTAATAAGCATTGATAGACTGTTTTAGTTAAAGCATGGGTACAGTGATCACAGCTCATTTCTAAAGAGATCTCTAGTTTTGGAATTACAGTCGTAAGTTTTAGTAATAGGTTTGAATTTGTCTAAGTGAATTCGGTAAAGCTGATGGATATCTACCTGTTTTCATTTGTTCCTAGAATGAGTCTTGGATGTGAAATATGATGCATACTTTGGTCCATTTTTGCTAAAATATTTTAACTGACAAAGATTTTAGGATGCAACACTTAAATTCCTGATTGTGGATTTCTGAGACATTATTTTTCTTTTTTTTTTAATTGATGAGAAAAAACCCCAAAGACCTACTTACTAACAATTTCCACTGGAATCTACTCTGAGGCAGGATACCTCAAGAGAATACATAGCTCTACTGCTAGAGCTGATGCTTTTTTGTGCCTGGGAAATCTGAAGATCTCAGCTGCAAGTTCTGTGCTGCTGGTAGCAAGGCCACCATGCCAAGGCCCTGGGCAGCTGCATGGGACTCTGGCCCCAGGAGATATGGTCAACTGGAAAGGTGGTCCAGGGGACATGAGACTGGATTTGCTTTTTCTCCTGTGATGCAACATGAAACAGTTTCTCTTTGCAGGCTGTATCTGATCAATGTCTCTCAAAATCTCAGGACTGGGGATGGAACATGAACTGCAAAACTCTCAGTTCATATTAGGGAAGTTAGGTGGAGCAGGAGGAACACCGTGTTAGGTGAGCAGGAGGAACACTGTCCTGCTTGTGGGAAGTTCAGGCAGGTTTGGCATATAATTTGATCTGTGGTCATCTTGGCAGATGATATTTGATTACTACAAAGTGTGTTTTATTACATTTCTGTAAAGATGATTGGCAGAAGATCATAGAATCATAGAATGGTAGGGGTTGGAAGGGACCTTTAGAGACCATCTAGTCCAACCCCCCTGCAGAAGCAGGTTCACCTAGATCAGGTCACATAGGAACACATCCAGGCCGGTCTTGAAGACCTCCAAGGAAGGAGACTCCACAACCTCCCTGGGCAGCCTGTTCCAGTGTGCTGTCACCCTTACAGATGCTGCACATGTCAAGCTTGCTTTCTAACATGCATTGCAGAAGTGATGGACATTATCATGAGTTATGTTTATTATTTTCTTTACTTGAAAACTGCAAGATATTGAGGTGAAGCTGTAAATAAGTCAGAGAATATGGTATCTTTTACTGCACAGTTTCAGTGCTTCTAGCAGGAAATGTACAGTGTGTGACAACTCAACCTGGTGACAGCTTTGTAAGTAGATCAATAGAAGAGATTACTTCAGTTTTTACAGAAGTTGCAAGTACAATAGAAAGATGGTGGGATCATGGCTTGTAAACCTTAAACCACACTTTCCTACACATCAATCTCAAAGATTTTTTGGTTTTTGCTTTTTTGATTTTTTTTTGTAAAGCAGGTGTGTGATTTTCAGCTGCAAGCAACTTCCTCTTTCTTTATAAGGATTAAATAAATGATGTTTCTGAGAGCACGCATCCCGCTGTTGCTTTATAGTTTGCGCTTCAGTGATTGTTTTCTTATATGAAGAGGTTGTCATGAGCCATTTTGTGACTCTTCATGTTTTCAATGTCAAACTTCAGCCAACAGAAATGGAGACCCTGGATCTATTGAGTAATTGCTTGGTGTGCAAATGGGACCTGCGGAGGAAAGACTCCAGAATGCTACCTTGCCTTCATTCCTTCTGTAAGGACTGTCTTCTGGATTTGATTCAGGGATACAGCTGTATCCCTACCGAGTATGAAGTTCTGTATGAAGGTAATATTTAAAAAGCTCTGGCTTGTGCTTTTTGTATTACAGTATCATAAAAGTAGGTGGATTGAGAAGTACTGTTTGTAACCTATTCCTTTACAGCACTGCTTCAAAAGAATAAATTAGAAGATTCAAGATTTTTATGAGCAGAGGGTGGAACAAGCCTCCTTCATGATGTTTTTCATCCAACAGCAATGTTTTGAATAGAAATGACCAGAATAGAAATTTTCCAGAATGGGCGGAGTTTCAGTTGCCAAGTGTGACACTGTGAATATTTGATTTGCTTTGCTTAATAAATGAATAAATGCTACAGGGTAGTTTCTAGGCTATATCTTTTGGACATATTGGACCTTTCTATGGTACTGGTTGGTTTTTTTTTCCTTCTCCCTCCCATCAACAGAAGTCACAATAATTGTTGTTAGAATGTATGTGTCATGGTGCACTGAAGCCCTTCTTTTTATCTTATTGTAAATGTGATTTTTCTCTCTCTGAACCTTTCTGACTATAGGATATACTGTAACTCACCCTAACAAGCTGAGTAAACTCATGAGGAGAAGCATTTTGTGACTACAGCTTTTGAACTCCTAAAGTCATTTGTACAGTTTTTGGTAGTGATGTTAATAGAAAATGGGTAACTTCTTGAAATAAGATAGAACTTGGACTACAGAATACAGTCATGTTAACTGAATGAGTCTTAATTGCCCTGGGGAAGTGTTCCAGACTCATTGCTAATTTATAAGAGCAAAGGCATGGAGATGACTTTTACTTTCACAAGCTTTGAACTTTAGATGAATATGAGGCATCATTTATTATCTCTTGCGTAGCAGATTTTAGAAACCTATAGGGTGAGGGTGATGGTAATCTGAATTATGGGATAACATAAACTAGACAAGTTCAGGTTTGAGGAAACAGTGTTAGGAGACCACTGTTAAAAAGGCTAGCAAGACACAAAAGATAAAGGAAAAGGAAAAAACTTAATGGCAAAGGAGAAAGGCTATTCATGTACAGGGTACAGCCAAAAAAATAATGAAGGTAGAAGAAGAAAAAGAGAGCACAGCAGTCATTTCAAGTAAATGTCTCCTGAAAATTTTTAATGCCCATAGTGGGCTTAAAGTCTGAGGGACCTGCTCTCTAATAAAACGCTGTTGAAAACAACCACTCCATTACTTCTTATGTATCCTTATTTGACTTCTAAACCATTCCTTTCTCCTTCTTGTTTCTGTTTGCCAAGTGAAAAAGTGAATTTATACCACTTGATGATCTTGGATGACGTGCAGCTAGAGATTCTCATGAGTTGTTAAAATCCTGGCTATTTCTTCAAGCTCCTGTGTGGATCAGGAATTACTTGTCTGTAACAAATTGGAACAAATACTAGTTTATTTTTTGTAGATAGGGAACATCTATGGGAAAGAACAAGACTAGAGAAAAGAAATAATGAATGATGATGACCCAGTAAATGAAGTGAGAGAGCAGGTGCAGAGACTCAGTTAATATATGAGCAAGGAGAGCAGCAAAACCAAAACATCTGTGTCTGTTTGTTAAATCAAGGACTTAAACTGCAGCCACTGTAGGTCAGTCAGGATAAATTTATGAAGTCTGCTGATGGCAGGATACTAAACATTGCTTGTCTTATCTGCACTGGTTGCTGAGTTAAGGGCAGTACAATGCCGACTCAGTTTTCAGTGTTGCCTTATGATGGTATGCAAGTGCCAACAGTAAAGTGTAAATGCAAGAGTTAAACCATTTTAGCTGATTAAACATGGAATATTGCCTGTAAGAAAAGCATGTTCCTTACTCACTATGAATTCTTGGAGCACAATATAAGAATGGAAAAAGTGAATATATTTCCAAGTGAATTCAGTCTGATGTTTGCTCCAAAAGCATACTTGAATTTGTGGGTTTTGGTATGCTGTGCTATGAAGAGTACTATACCAACATAAAGCTCTTTTCTAGTTTATTGTTGTGTTGATGACTGAGAAGATGGAGGTAAGTGGTCCTGATATTTGATGTTGGAAACTGTCTTCTATACCTGTATATGTTTAAGATGACTCATGAATGAAAGCTTTGAGATAGCTAGAGCTCTCTTATGGAAAAGCTGCATACACATCAAAATATGTTCAAAGCCGTGAGAACTGAGAGTTTGGAAGTAATTTGAGTGGAAAAAGAAAATTACCTCTGCAAGTTTAGCTCCTACATATGCTTCTTATATGAATGAGGATTTTAGATTCTCAGTGTTTCTTTTTCTGCAGGCCACTGTCACTTTCTTCTTTTTTTTTTCATTCCCTCTCCATGTAAGAGAGAGTCCACATTCGGTCCTGCTCTAGCAGAGGAATTGGAAGAGATGATCTTTCAAGGTTCCTTCCAACCCTTAAGATTCTATGTGATTCTCTGAATATTTGTATGTTGTGTACTTCCAATCTGTCTAGTGATTGGGAAGGGATAACTTGAAAGCAAGAGAAAATTCCCCCCTCTCCTGAGATGAACCTTTTCTTGGATGAGAACTTTCCCAGAACCTGTGCAAGTTACTTCCTGCAGTACAATGTGAAAATATACAAAATTGGTTCTTTCCTGCTGCCATGGCTTCTTGGGTCTGGCTCTTTCTTATTGAGTTCTGAATAAATTAAAAACCAGATTCATCCAGATTGCCATGCTTATCCCTCTTTTCTGAATTGGAGATGGCTGCCAGAATAAATTACCCTTTATCTCCAAATCTTCCTCTCCATAAGATGTTCAATCATTTGAATTTAGTGCTTTAAAACATCACCAATATCTTAACTTCCAAAGTAGCTAAGTGAAGACCAGTAGAGATGCATTTTTGTGAGAAGTTCATGTTTTTCAAGATTACCTCAGTTTGAGGACTAGGTTGTTTTTTTCCTTAATAAATGAATAATTAAATCACAAGTAGTCACTACTCAGTTACAGTTTGGACCTCTGAGAACAAGGCAG
Organism: Colius striatus; assembly: GCF_028858725.1. Taxonomy (NCBI): domain Eukaryota; kingdom Metazoa; phylum Chordata; class Aves; order Coliiformes; family Coliidae; genus Colius; species Colius striatus. The sequence continues at coordinate 11,729,970 of NC_084765.1, forward strand.
ATCAGGAAAGGTGTACTGGAACACCTTACAAATTTCTAATGATATCAAGCCCTAGTATTTACATTTTGTGACTGAATTCAAGCCCTGGTATTATTTACATTTTATGACTGAATTGAATGGGGACTGATTTTTTAACCTGTAAGTTACACTTTATGTTTGTAAAATGTGATCAGTAGTTGACCAGCTTTGTACATTGCTTTAGGAAGTGGTAGACTTAATTATATCATGGTTTTGTATTTAACTGTGCGTTGAGCTACTTTTTTCTGAAACTCTATTTCTAAAATGTGCTTTTCACTTTTCTGCTTAACTAGGTTGGATAAGAAAAATTAGGGAAATTAGGGAAAATATATAAACCGACACATACTATGCCTAAGTCAAGAACTGTCTACACTTGTGTTCTGTTAGCTTCCCACATTCAAGAGAGGGTCTGAGATCTTCACTTAAATGCCAAGAAATGCAAGAGTTCTGTATGAGAGAACAGGCAAGTGCAAACTGATCTGATAAAACTAAGAAAACAGACTATTGAAGGGAACAAATATGACACTGACTGTTGACAGATGTCTGTTTCCTGCTTTTTATCACTTCTAGCCACAAATATACAGTTTTCTTTGGCTTGTAAGGTAAGTGCTGTATAAAAGCATGGATCCCTAGTAGTGAACATTTGTTAGTGAGGCACATCCAAAGCTCAGCCAAGCATTGGTCATTCTTGCATTTAATGTGTTCAGAGATATCTGCAGTGGGGCTCTAGGCTTACATTCAGATTGATGTTTTGGCGTAAGAAGAATGGTGTACTGGCTTAAGGAAATTCCAGATGTCAACCCACAGTGCCTTATCTTGTACTAACTCTATATGTAAGAAGAAAAAAAAAAAAAAAAAGGAAAAGTGCATCTACAGAGTCCTGTAAACCATGTTTAGGCTTACAGTGGAGTACCATTTGTCCACCTTGGTGCTACAGTTGTTGTGCCTCCAGGACCCAAATAACTTTGTTTGGATGCAATTATGTAAGGCAAGTGATGCAGTGCATCACACCTATTAATTCTGAAAGAGAATATCCATTTGTTTTAATTAGATCCACTTAACACAACATACGTGTTTTGTTTCTTAAAGGGGAAGTAGAAAGGTAATTCTAAAGAGGGAAGCTGTTTGTAGTGTACCTATTTAATCATCCTAAAACAGATTTAAAGTTAGACATCCCTTCTCACTCAATTGTTCAGCTGCCAGATCCAAAGGGCAAGTGAAACAACGGGGAGTTTATTTATATAAATATGAAGTTGTAGAGTGGGAGGTTGTCTTCAGACCTGTTTCCTATAACCTATAATTGAGTCTCCAAGGAAGTGCAAATTACGATTGCAGCTTGAGCTGTAGTTAATACTCTCTGAGAATAATTATTCTGATAGTTGTTGGAGCAAAGAGAACAGAGGAATAAGTGCAACATGTGGACAGCAAGTATAAATGTGGTGTATATGATAGCTTTACTGTTTGTTTCTTTATGCTAATCAATTCTCATGATAATAATAAGTTCATTATCTGCATTGATTCATTTCTGAGATGACCAGCTTGACGGTTCTTTTTATTTAAACCTGTCTGGGCTGAAAGACCTTGAAACAAAACTGCCAGTTGCAGCTTTTGATATTCAAAAGGTCTGTGTGCTTAGTTTCCATATGTGATATGGAGGTTACAGTTTGTATTTTCAGAGATGATTGCTGCAAATGATCCACAGTCTGTTGCTTAAAAATTAGATTGTTACAATATTGGTGGCGTGAAAACTTGGGAACATTCAGAAGTTTTTCTTCTTCCGTTATGCTTCTGCAAAGGAACACTATTTGTGGGGGTTGCCAGCATGATGTCTGCTTACTATTCCCCAAGTCTGATGCAGTGTGGCAACTTTCATTAACAGACATGAAAGTGCTGTGGGATGTGAGAAGTCTGACCTGTGGGGAACTAGGGCTTGAACAGTGTATGGCAGAACCTTGCTGTGTCCTGGAAGCTGATTTTGGATAGATGTGGGGTTTGAGTATCCAGACTGGGTATCTGTGTTTGGCTAATGGATCCATTGCCTCTGAGTTTCCCAACCCGCTATCTAGTTATTATTGCTTATGAGAGTATAAGAGTGGAGATAAACACATGGCTTATGAAAAAGGACTGCAAACCAGTTCAGCAAAATAAACATCTGCTGCTGAAGCTTTTCAGGACTCAGAGATGTGTGTATATATAAACATACTGCACACACACACAGAGATATATATCTGTACGTGTTACTTTGTAGTGTGAGTGGATTTTATGGTGGTGTTCAGGTGCATTAGCCTACTAGAGATGGTAGTTAAAGGAGCAGTGGAGCCTTGGAAGGATGTAAGAGTTATTCCTCCACATCCTTCACATAATGAAACTTTGTGGGAGCCTATTCAGTGCAAAGGGGTCTCTGGTGATTGTTCAGTACTAGTTGATAACTCAAATACATGGAGATTAACTTATATGTGATTTATCCTGCATATAACTCTGAAATAGAGTTTTTCTTCTTATCACAATGAAACAAAGCTTGAATCCAACATCAAGATCCTTGCTAGCTTTTCTAAATTAATGATCATCTCTTCAGCATTGAAATATGATGTCATAAATAACGATTTCAAATGATAAACAGCAGGAGGTAATGAACTTCTAAAAACAATTTATGCAAATGTTCCTACCTTCTTCCAATATAATTCCCACACAAAACCAGTATGTCAACAGCTCTCATAGCTTTTTTTCTGCTTCTAGAGGTGTTGATAACAGTAATGAATTTAATTTGGGCATCACAATTGCACCATAGCTGAATTTGACTCCTGATCTCTTAATATGTAAGCTGTTGTTTGAATCCTGTAATTCCATCTTGAGTTGCTATTCAGATACAGAAATTGCATCATTCTCATAGGCACAAACAGTGAATCTCCAGGGCTTCTGACTTCTCTTCCCCTCACCCACTGTGCTGTAATAATGATATATTTAAATGAGCTACCTGCAAAGTACAAGTTGTTAAAACAAATTAACAATGTTGTTTTGAGGCAGTGGTAAGGTAGGAAGGCAAGAAGAATATTTAAGGAATGGTCTGCAAACTGTATAGTATGAGTGAATGGTTTTGAGAACTGTGGCTACCTGGATGAGGAAAAGCTCTTCTCTTTCCTTCTGCACATTTACTCCACGTTATTCTGAGGACTGAGAGAAGACCCAGGCAAGAAGAGAAGTAAGAATCTGCTATTCATTCTCACTATGGGATTTTTATTCCATCACTTCAGGAAAAATGCAACCAAGACAAGCTAACAGAGGACTGAATGAATCTGAGAGGCAAGGGCAAAAAAAAAGGGCAAGAGAAAAAAAGTATACACCTGGTAATGGCCCGGTACATTTTCTGCCCTGCTGATTTGTCAGCATTTCTCACTGAAGAAGGCGAAACAGCCCCAGAGAGTGAGTGAAAGGTGCAGTGACTTTGATCTGCAGCACAGCAAAGCCTGATTGCAGGGAACTCACTGTCTGCAGTTCTGCTTAATGACCACTCACTCCCTGACATAAGTGACTTTGTGTGTCACCCGAAGTGACTACCCAGAGGACAGATAAGGGGTTTCTAGGAAATTGTGATTTACAGTCTGAGCACAGCATAGAGTGCTCCTTTCGTATTGTTGAAGTAGCTGATGCTTGTGGCTATTTGTAAATATGTATGTAAGGTTTGATAATTTCAGGGTGATTGCTTCACAAACCATTCTGTAGTGTATTTATTATGCCAAGCTATCAGTAGATCGTTTAGGAATTTATAATGAAAAAAGTCAGGCATTACCAGGGAGCACGTGTTTTTATTAAATGGAAAAGCAATCAAATAAGAAGTCAAATTAGCTGAACAATTCTGATTGCTAAAGCTAACACATTCAGGAAACCTCTCTTTTAGCAAGATGCAAATCCTTCTCCTGTGCTTATAATAAAGTCTTAAATATAGAATTCATTATTGGGACAGATGAGAAGGTGCTTACTGGTTAGTCCTTCTATGAGGAGGAGGTTATTTCCAGGGTGTCCCTATTACTTTCCCTGTTAAGTGTTAGGCCCTTTGTTCTTTTTTTCCTTTTTTTTTTTTTTTTTTAAATAAGATTAGGGTTATACATGTCTTATGTTCATCTCAAGGGAGTTTTAGATTTGAAATCTTTATAATTCACAGTTATTTGGGTATTTAAGACACACGTTTAAACAATCAAAGCTGTACTGATGGTCTGTGGCAGTGAGTCTAATACAAAGTTGTGACCTCTGTATATGCAGCTCACCCATACTCCGTGTGTATCTCTGGAACAACACTGATTCCAGTAGCATAGCTTGGATCTAAAACCTGGGAAAAAGATTGCCCCACAGTATCAAGGACATCACTTTTAGATCATTTTTAGGTGATGTTAATCAGCAGTAATGTTATCTGTTCCATATTTCTTCATACCATTGCATTTCTCATTATGTATAAGGAGGCTTCTATGCAGAACTGAAACCCATGCATGATATATGTGTTCTTAGGCTGAAAATTAGTGAAGTTTTCTTTAACTACATTAAAAAACTTAAAAACAATGGTCTTGCCCATTGTCAAATTAATGCAGTTTTTTACAATGTATTTTATACTTCACTGGTTTGTAACAAATTAGCAGAATTTAAAGTTTGCATGAATGCACCCGAGGCAATGAGCTTTCCATTAAATGTCATGCAATTGATATAATTTGATTTAACATTTTGCACTAACTGAACAGTGTTGGAATATAATAAAATGGTAACTGCAATATTAACTTTTATTACCTCGTGTGGTGTGTAGACAGAAGTTATCCTTGCTGTGGCAAAGACCTGAGCACTACTTTTGTTTCCCAGTAAGCCACTGTTTCCAGAAATGTTTTGTGAGAGATTGTGTGCTCGCCATATGGCATGTAGATGAAGGAATAAGCATAAGTCACTCATTTCTTACTTCAGAAATTAACCTGTTGATAACTTCCCCTTTGGTCAATTTGCAGTGTATTATGTAGTCACGATAGGGAGGTTTTCTCTCTGTATTAGCCAGATCAAGCACTGGCACTGCTTGGGTGATGCTGTTATGGGAGTAAGAAATTGGTTCAAAGTCTCAAAAGGCCACAGGCGATTCCCAGTAAAGTCAGTAGATGATTTCCTATCGATTGCACCAAGAATTAGAGCATGTCCTGTGAGACTTATTTAAGAAGCTGCTTGCAAAGTAGATAGTTTGCTTCCTAGGTTATCAATCAAAATGTATCTCTCTTTTTATTTCTGCTGCTAATTGTGATGCTTTTTAAGGTTCTCACAGGGAAAGACATTCACCTTCTAGGAATTAACACTACAATTCACTGATGTTTGTAGGAGACACCATTTACAAGGAGTAGGAGGGCACTGTGTGTTCTGGTCTTGTCTTAGGTACTGCAGTGCTCCTACTGTTTTTACATTTCTCCAGGGGACTGAGCTGTTAATAGATACTGTAAACACACACACAACCCTAATTTGGAAAAGCATGGAGAGGTTTCAGTGTAACTAAAATAAAGGCATTCTGTAGTCCTAGGGCACAACATGTGGTGGTTAGCTACAAATACTGTCAGTAAAGCAGATACCTTTTCAGCTATGCTTCTTATATTAAGGATGCAAAGTTGAAAGTGTTTAAAAGACTTCTACAGCTTTCTGCCATCTTAAGCCTCTTTATCAGGTGAATTTTTAGTCTCTTTATGTTTTGGTGACAGGAATTACATCTAAACAAGGCTCAAGTTACGTACCTAGAAGATGAGAAAAGCATTGGCAATTGCTTGTGTTGCCCTTTTCCCTGGGGCAACCTGTAGCTAACACAGGCACTTGTGTATACCACCTGTTCCTTCAGACATCTACATGAACACTCAGTGTTGTGTGAAATGCATAGTTAAACAAGTGTGAGGTACTTGTTTGATCTGCCACTTGGGTCCCCAAATCACCATTCTGTTGTAAATGAAACTTTGAAAGTTTAGTATGCTATATGCTTTTGCTTTTATAACAAAATTTGGGCTAAGACTAACTTAAACCTTATGGAAGTAGTTCTTAGTAAGATGTCCTTTTCAAAGGACATGTAACAGAACAAAAGTTTCTTCAAGAAATTTATGAATGGAAGTGAATGTATTCAGACATCTGACTGCATAGTGCTTTTGTTAGAAGTGGGTAATATAGGAAGAGGTTGAGATTTTTGTGTTGCTGTCAATGTAAAGTGCTGCTGTTAAAATAACAGTAGTCCAGATCTGAAAATGGGAGACATTCAGGGTTAGAATTGTACACCTGGCCAGTGGCCACAGAGCTATGTTCCTAGGGCAGGTAGTGCTAAGCACCTGGAAAACATGAGTCTTTAAGTGTCTAATACAAAGACTATTAGACTAATAGACATATTAAGATGGATTAATCTACAGGCTACTGTCCTTATTAAAGAATAACTTCAGTTAAGGAAAAGAGTGCATTGGATATTGTCAGTCTGGTATAACATTGTCATCTTGCTTTTAAATGCTTACTTTAAGTGAGTTTGCATCATTTAGTCATGGAAAATACTGCTGTTAGTTATAAACAAATCACGTGGCAGGGTGAGCATAGCACTGAAATTCTGTTCTCAACAGAATGAAAAAATAGATTAAAAAAAGACTTGATGAGGTTGGTCACACCATCACCATCTTTAAAGGACATCTCCAGTAATTTATAGAACTGTTCTCAGAAAGATGTACACTTTTATTTTTTAATAAAAAGCATTAGACCTTCTAGAAAAATCTAAGTGCTAGTCTAAGAAGTCTAGGAATTAAATAGTTGATGTGCAAAAATGCAGGTATACAGTTATGGGCACCTTCTTGAACTGTTAGTTCTCAGCTGTAAGATTTACCCTAATTATGCTCAGTAGCACGTGAAGGTGGAGCCAAGCTCTTCTACTCAGTTTGCTTTGCTTTAGAGGTAATCAAGTTTTTCCACTTGTGGATGTGTTGTAATAGATGGTTTACAATTCTGACTTTTATTTATGAAACTTCTTTTATCCATTAGCTTTGTTCTGAGTTGTTTCTTCTGCTAGCAGTGTGTTACTCCTCTTTCGCTTCACTTGGATAGCATGCTGCACTCTGTTAGTAGTATTAGGCAATGTGTGTTTCATGCTTTGATATGCCTCTGATTACATAAAGCTGGTCTAGAAGAACTGTAACAAGTATAAGAAAGCAAAAGTAGGTTAGTAACGAAGGAACAGAGTTTAAAGTGCAGGTCAGTTTTAACCAAAGCTGTAAGCCCTAATGAATTAATGGGAATTTGGACATGCACATATCATTAGTACTAAAATAAGACAACAGAAGTATGGCGTATTTCTAGGGATTTTATTGCTTTGTGTGTGTCTTTTCTGTGTACTGAACTGTAGCCACAAGTAACTTCTGGCTTGAGGAATGCCTTAGTTTCATGAAATTATGTCCGTGTGATGTAAAAAAAGCCAGCAATACTGAAGTGGGGTTTATAATTTCCTGTTTTCCATGGTTTGCATGCATTGTTTTATTTATGGTGGTGTTTGTTTTTTTTTTTTTAACTCAGATATCATCTCCTGCCCTGTGTGCGAACACACCTGCTTTGCAAGGGATGTAGTTGAAAATTTCTTTCTCAAGGACTTTCCCACTAGTAATTCAGCTATGGCAAAGGTAAGTGAAAAAAACCCCACTAAGCTGGGTGCCTGTTGAGTTGCTGAAACACTGCCAGATGAACACTTTGAAAACAGAGCAAACTTTGTATTGAACAATAGACTCTTATATTTTGCTTGTGCAGCACTGTAATTACTGCACTCTTAGAGATGGACAAACCACCTTCATAGTACTTTTTAAACCTCATTTGAAGAATGAGTTTGACTATATAAAATACAGTCAATTAAAAATGTTAATACTAGTGGTATAGGAGTAGATCTGTGACATTAAGAAGATACAGGATCTTTTGTATTCTTTCTTGTATTCCTTATTCTCCATTTTCTTCCCTCAACACAACAGAAGCAGATTATTGACTGAATGATTACACTAAGATTACCCATTAGATCCTGTTGACAGTTATCATTTTCTGATTGCCTGTTCTAATGATAAAAAAGGTCACGTATTTCAGTTTCCCATTGGGGAATGGATGCAAAGGGCAATTGGAAGGCGTAGGATTGCTGTCTTGGCCTTGCATTGACAGTGTTTTAGTTGTAACTACTTTGAGTTGTGAGAAGGGATAAAGAAAAGTGTGTATTTCTGACCCCTTTGTTACAAAACAATATTTTATTATTTGCATGAATAAGATTGATTTCAGAATGTGGTAGTATTACTGGTAGCTGGGAGTTAAAACAGGTGAAAATTTGTCAAAGCTATTCTGTAACATTCTGACTGCTTTGTTCCCAGTGTGATCCAAAGCAAGGGAAGAGTAACAGAAGCAGTGATACTGGACTTCACTTTGAGTCATCACTTTGTCCTCAGTCTGTGTTTTGCACTTTTGGTTCCCAAGTACACTGTATAGCCACATTAGATACTTAGCTTCAGGACCTTTGGGTGGAGGGGAATGCTCTTTTCTGTGCAATGTAGCAGATATATCTTTTCACATCCCTTAACCTGTATAGGAAGCAAAACTTTGTAGGTCATTTCTATCCCATGCAGAAGGCTTGAGACAGGTTTAAACTGTGCAAGTGACTTGTGCAGAGACGTTGCTGCAAAAAAAGTATAGAGGGGGTGTGCTTCTTCCCTGTCAGTCATTTCTGTATTTCATTTTCTCTGTTGCTAAAAAGAAAAGACCTAATCCAGGGAGCCTTCTGCAGAAAGGAAAAAAAATAGTGGGAGTGGAGTGTTTTGACATCTTCAGGTTGACGAATACAGTGTAACTTTATCTGAAGCAGGAAGAAGGCTGTTCACTTGCACTCTTCAAAGAAAGAAAGAAATTTCATAAGAGATTGCTGAGTGTTTAGAATGCACTTCTTGTACTGTGGCATCTTAGTTACCATGACTCACATTGTTTACCTTTCAATGAGAATTTGTGTAGAAAGGAAATCAAGTGAGAATATCTAATATCTTCAAAAGCACTAGATTATTCTTTCAAACCTTCTTTAAAAGGTTTTTTTTTTTTTTTCCCCCTGTAATCCTTTAGGAGTCCTAAGAGTGTTCAGTAAAGCAGATTTCTCACCAGAGCATAGGAACATCCTGGAGGGACTCCTGAACCTTCCTCATAGTTTCTGGCTTAGTTAATTTTTATTAATAGCCAGGTCATGTATTGGAGAAGGTTGCTTACTCACTTTTAACCATCAATCCTTGCCAAAACCAAACCCATAACTGATATCAAAGGGAGAAGCACCAGCTCATTCAACTGAGACACAGATGAACTCACATAATTTTCTTAATTTACCTAATTTGTTCAAATGGGAATCTGTCACTTGTAAAAAAGTGTTTGAAAGCCAAATGTTTCTCAGGCTGTGAGACACTTAAGTATAAATGATAGAATTTGTTTATATACCAGCAGCAGGAGTTTAAAAAAATATGCAATTCAGAATCTCTTGCCTAAAACCTGCTTCCACATCATAAATAATGTAACTCTGGCAACATTCTGTGCTCCGTAACTTAAAAGTCACGTTAACTCAGTACTGTTAAGTAAATTAATGTAAGTTCAAGTCACACCGACAGCTGAACACTTACAGGTAAACCTGTGATTAAGCAGTTTTGGTTATTACAGAAAGGGCAGAGCATCCCTCAAATTTTTGACCTGTTCACTAAGCTGACCCTTCATGAGTATGATAAATTAGACATTTCATTATATATGATAAGCTTTTGTGGTTTAGCTGTATAAATTGTGTTAGACATTTTGGTTTAAATTTTTACATATATCTTTTGGAAAACATTGTTGATAAATAAATGACCAAAAAGCAGAATGACTTATACAACTACTTCCTTACCTAAGCAAACACATCAAAAACTTTGTTGTCTTCTTGTCAAGAATTGCCCAATATCTTTCAAAAAGATTGGGAATGACAAAATTTAAAATAGTTCCAGCAGAACAAAAGTTTTTCTTCTTGTGCTGAAGTGAATCACAAATTGGCTCACTTGCATCTCAGATCTTGGGTGGATATAGATATTGCATTTAAAGTTAAGGCCATAACTTAAAACAAAAACAACCAGCAAAGATCTGTAATGTTTCTTCCTTCATGCTTTGTATTACATTCACAAGGATGTGCATCAGGGCTTATGTGCTGAATGCATGCTCATGCATCCTTTGCTTCATGTTTCCCATCAGATTAGTTGGAATGTGATTGTAACTGCACTGAAAGAAACATGATGCTCAACGGGAAGGACACTATAAGAAAGAATTTTGCCGTCTATTGTTAGCTGCTTGAGCGGTACCAATATTCAGAAACTATTCACAAGTACAGTAGATATATTGTAACCTTGGATGAAATGTTGGATTTTGCTAAAATATTGGCAAAGCTTTTATACTTTGATGGTTGTAAAATTATATAAATATGTTCACCCTAACTCATTAGTGCCTGTTTGTGTCTATGGTGAGTAAAAAATGCTAGGAGTTTTCAAAGAAGATATTTTATACCTAGTGCAAACACCTTTTCAAAGAAGTATCAATTTCGTTATTTTGAAATAAAGTTCATTCTGAATACCAAAGATCAAATTACCCACTTCATTTACAGGTCATTTTATTCTTTTCCTCTTCAGCAACACTTCCAAGTAGCATGGCCTATATTACAAAAGGCATTTCCTAAGTTGTTGAATCAATAGAGATGATAGTTAATTGAGTTTTGCAGTTCTTCTCACCTTCCCATGTCTCGTGTTCCTAGCTCATCACATGAGATATCAAGATATAAATTGAGCTCAATTGTAGTCAGCTCTTAGAGAATATGAACTAAGTTTTTCATTAATTGTATGTGGGTGTCCCCATATTTTCTAAATTGCCTTACCATGGGCATGTTTTATGTATTTTGTCTGGCAGTTACACCTTATCAACATTGGTAATATAATGCTAAAGCAAATGAAGTGAGCTCTAATTTTAAAGCAATGCAGGTTTAGAGTAGTTCTACTGAAGTAGCTCCAATTTATGTTCTCGTACGTGAAAATCAGACAAATCTTATTTCATAGTTTCATGGCTTTTTCAGTTCATAGGAAACAAATCATTATGGTTATTTCTTCTGTCTTCACATGTAACATGGACACTAGAATTTTGCTGAATAATTCTCGCATCATGTCACAATTACACTTGATTGTGCTAGAGCACAGGAAGACAATCAATTTGATTTGAGAGCCTCAAATCTTAATTTTATTCTGTTCCCTTTTGTAAGAGTAATCTGATTCTTAAAATCACTTGAATTGCATTAAACTGAAGAAGAAAAATATTAAGCTTACTCATCTGAATCATAGTCTACTAAAGATAACAGTTTGTATTGCTAATTTGTTATCCTTGTGTGTAACTGTGCTTTTTGTTCTTAGATATGCTCCATGTGTAAGGAGAAGAGTCCTGCTCACAGTCTCTGCACAAGATGCAATAAGTGGTTGTGCAGCTCATGTACTGAGGAACATAGACACAGCAAGGAAACTGGAGACCACTTCCTGTCTCTGTCACTGAAGGACTGCATAGGTACTGAATGTATGAATGAGAGATTGTATGATTCTTCTGTAACCGCAGGACCATTGCCACAATCAGCATTCCACAGTATTAGAAAAATTTAGTGTATTTTTGTTTCACAGAGACTATATTTTTACGTGCCTTTTCAGCCTCTGAGGTGATGGTCTAGGATTTGGAAGGCTACAACAGGAAACTACCATAAAGTAATTCTGGGTTTATGGACAAGGTGTGTAAGGGACAGTCACAGGTAGAAAAATACTGTACAGGATATCCCTTTGCTAAACCTGGAGTGAAAGGTGTGGTTCATGAGTGCAATAGCTATATTGCCATCAGCACACACAGATGAAGCCCACTGGCAAGTGTCTCATCCCTATACAACGGTGATCCACAGAAATAAGTAAAGAAAATAATCCTATGTGAGAAATCTGCTGAGGAGTATGCTTATCTAAACTTACATAAGACATTTTTAACCCAAAATATGAATTTTGCAATTTTATACAGTGACTTGGGTTTACACTTTGCTCACACATGAAGTTATTTGTGCTAGAGAGTTTGTGCTGCACTATCATTCCGCTTCATAAGGAAGATGAAAGGCAGGACAAGGAGTAAACAGGAGTAGCCCACTATTCCGTAAGCATGGCAATAATAAAAAAACACAGATGACATTTAAATGTTCTCTGGGCTTTTTCCAGAGAATAATGTAAACTGAAATCCCCCCAGTTCCTCATTGTCCTGATTGGAAGGACAACGTTTTTCTCTCAAGTTGAAGACAAAATAAGGACTGTGGTTTTGAGACTCTAACTGTTTATGACTTCATTTCACTTTGAGTAAGATTACCAGCTCATATTGTTGGCAAATAATGGTAAGAAAATATATCTGTGGCTTAGTTGTGGTTTTATGTGTTCCATATGAATAAAAAGATGCAAACACATAAACTAAAATACTTTCATCTTTTTAGTCCAAAATTCTGTGTACCGAAAAAAAAAGAACAAGGAGGGTGGTAATTTATACATAGGCTAGTTAATCCCCAGAAATTATCTGGGATGTAATCTGTGCTTTATTGTTTTTATTAATATGTGTTATTTATTTAGGATGCAAACATTCCCTGGATATTTCAAAGCAAGCAAATACTTGGATCTAGTAGATCTCTGAGTGGTTTTTTTTTTCCCTTTTTTTTTCTTTTCTGGAAATAAAGCCTCTGCCCTTTCAGATTCAGCCTTTGGTCTATGTATGATGCTTCTGAACAACAGCTACTTTCTTTGTATGCCCTTGTAACAATTAAGACATTCTCTACCCCATTGATCTTGCCACTTTAAACTGTTCTATCTTTTGCCATTTGCTTTACAAGGGCCAGACTTCCTTTTGTCATCTGAAATGTATAAGATTCCCTGGATCTGAAGTAAAACAGAAGAAAAAAAACCCCCACCAAATGTATTTAATCCTGCCTATTCCTATTCATTTTGATAAGCAATTTATTCCTTGAGTGACAGAACTAAAGGAACCTGGCTTCCCTGGGAATCCTTTCTGTCTGCTTCTTCCTTCATGATACGTGTGCTCTGTGTATTGACTGATCAGCCCCTGACATGCCGAACCTGCAGTTCTGTCACAGCTCCCCATCCTCTTACCCTGCATAGCCTCTTGTTTCCACCTGCTGGCTGAGCCCCTGCTCAGGTGGCTGAGCTGACTGCCAGGCAGCACCCTCAACCTGCTGACTCCCAAGGTCACAGTGAAATCCAGTGTGACAAATTCATGGGACTTTTGAGAACTTTACCCATCATTCAAAGTTGTATTTAGAAGTTAAGGGCATGGAGAGGACCACAACTTAGGCTGGGACAGAAAAATGTCATGTTGTATAAGAAGAAAAAGTTTTAAAATAGCCTGATTTCTTCTTCCTACTGACTCATCCTTTGTGAGTCAGAAGTAACGGCCCACCAAAAGACTGCTTCTGGTAGAGGATTCTCTGTGAGGGCTTCTTGGCGCTGAAAATAGTTCCATTCTTGTTTGGAAATGGCTTTATTTTATTCACTTCCATAACGTTCTGTAACATCTGATGGTTTGTGAGGGTGGGAGGTGTGCTAGTTCAGTTTCATTGTTTCGGGTCCACTTATTGAGAAGTGGAATGGGAAATTATGGGTTTGGTCTGTAGCATGATTGTTCAACTAAAACTCTTACTGAACTTCTACATTGGAAAACAGACCTTGTTTTTTAAGCAAAAAAACAGACAAAGAGCATGCACTGGACATCACTTTGATTTCCCCTTTGCCCCCAAATTTCCCATGAACATTTATATATTTTGTGATTGCTTCAGTATGTTCTTGTTAGCTGAAACGCTTCTAGAGATACAATAACAAATTCCAGTTTTCTGGTGAGTGCCAGACTATTACTGCTGGTTATGAATACAAAAAGATACCGAGATGTGGTTCACAGCTGGATTAAACTGCACTGCTTGCAGTTTTTCAGACACTGATTTTTCCTGACAGTTTAAAAAGACCCCAAAAAAACAACCTCAAAAACCAGTGAAAACTTGCTGGGTCTGTGAGCACAAGATGTGAATGATATGGAAATGATGAAATTTGCTTCTGGGATGAATTTGCTTAGCACTGGAGAAGATGATATTAGAAACATAGCCCAAACTTTTATGATAGATTAAGTAGCAGTCGTGGAGGACAAAGCTTTCATTGGAGGGCTCTGCATTAGCAGTAGCAATAAGGGAATTTTAGGTTCAAATTCTGCAGAGCTCTTAAAATGCTTCAAGTCATAAAATCAGAACTTCTTTCTCCCTTAGTCCTAATTTTCATAAAAAGATGTTCAGTATCAGTACAAAATCTTTCCTTCCTAAGTGACAACCTGTGCTTTGCAATTGAGTCGAAACAACCTTTTTGCCAAAATTGTTAGAAGTAAATGATCTGGTGCTGACATACCAATTATTCATAGGCTAGTGAACAGACAGAATAATTTTGTCTTTGTATAAGGCCAGGGGAAAAAATACAACCAAACTCTGCTTCATATAATCAGATGGTTCCAGGGTCTGGGTCTTTTAAAAATAACATCAAAACTTTCAATAAAATTATGAGTTTGGCAACTTTTTCTAAACTATAATATTAATCCTTGTCAATGACGCCATCGCTTTATATTCCTCAGCAACTGAAGATGAAGCAAGTGAGTTACCCTTGTTTTGTCCAGTGCACACTCAAGAGCCACTCAAGGTGTTCTGTGAGACCTGCGATAACCTTACGTGCCACAGTTGCCTTCTGATAGAGCATAAAGAGCACAGGTACTGCACATTGATTGCTTAAGCATAATCCTGTCTAAAACTATAGCTAATTTAGATTTAAGACTGTTAATCTGCATTTCCTGTCAGCTAAAGTTGCAGGCTAGTCCAAATTTAAAAGCCACAGCAAACTCATTTCAGTTGTCTTATGCCCAAGCACCAAAACACAGTTATTGCCCTCACAGAATCACCCACTGCTTGCAGCAGTGTCTACCTTCCCAGTTGTATTGTCTGCCCTGATACTATGTGTGCATGCACATAGGTCCTCCTGATTGTGCTCAAAAGCTCAAGTTGAACTCAATACTTAGCATGGTTCAAATACTACTGTTTGTCTTTATCAAACACATCCCGACTGTACAAGAGCACTTTCTACACTTAAGCATGCTGCTTGCCTGTGGAAGTGTACTGAGCCACGTAAGGAATTGTCTAAACACAGTGACCTTTTTGTGAGCTGAGCTGATAAAATTTAGCTATCACAGTGGGAAAGAAGCAGGGGACCATGTTCAGACAGGTATTAAAGTGACTGATCCTCTAAGCTTATCAACTAATAAGTTGATTAGTTATCAACAGAAAAAGATTCCATGGCTTGAGAATTTTCCCTTCTTTCACAGGGTCAGACGCCTTGATGAAGCTTTGCAAAATCAGAGAGTTATCCTGGAAAATGTCATAACTAAAGTGGATGAGAAAAAAAAGAGGATTCAGATTTCAGCTAAACAGATTGAAGATAGGTAATTACTATGCTTTTTTTTCATGAAAATAGGTGATGAGTACAATATTATTTGCACTAAATGTAGGTTAACAGAGGTAAATACACATATGTGTGTGGGGTGTTTTTTTTCTTGGAAGGTAGGAAATGATAGGAAGATTAAAAATAATAAATTCCCGTTTAAGTGGTACTGACAGGTTATGGCATTGTAATACATTATTCCATAGTCCTTATAAGACATGTGACAGCTGACTTCAGAGCTAAGGTTTCTTGTATAATCTATTTCAAACTAGAATTTGAAAAGATTAGAAATAAAGACTACTGAAAAGACACCACATTTCTTCAAGAAAACTCAAATAAAGCTGCAATTCCAGTCAAGATTAGTGAAAATATTTCACTATATGAACTGATTTCAGCTACTGAGTCTGTGTTTGTGTCCATTGGATCTATCTCCTGCATTAATAAAACCATTTAAAACACCTTGAAATAGTATAAATCTATTAATACTCTGGTATATAGTGAAAGCTTTTTGGATATGGCTTCTGTGTGTGTTTGACTTAGAACTCAAGACTGTGCTTGACATGATCTTTAAGAGTTTATCAGAGTTAGCATGTCACATCCAGAGGCTGGTGGTTTCATGTCCAGATGGAGATCAGTGAGAGAGTTCAGCCTGGAGAAGAGAAGTCTCTGGGAAGACTTTGAATACTTAAAGGGAGCTTACAAGAAAGATGAGAGCAAACTTTTTAGTAGAGCCTGTAGCAACAGGGCAGGAATTAATGGTTTTAAACTAAAAGAGAGTAGACTCAGAGTGGATCTAAGGAAGAAATGTTTGGCAGGGAGGGTGGTGAGACACTGGAACAGGTTGCCCAGAGTGGTTATAGATGCCTCATCCTTGTGGAAACATTTGAAGTCAGTTTGAATGAGACTCTGAGCAACCTGCTCTAGTTGAAGATGTCACTGCTAACTGCAGGTTGAGGGAGTTGGACTAGGCAACCTTTAAAAATGCATTCCAACCTAAACTATTCTGTGAGTCTATTTTTGAAAAGAAGTGTGGGAGAACTTATGGAAAATGGTACAACTTTCATTGGAATTCTCTGTCAACAGTTAGATCAGCTCATATAACAACTAACTACTAAGCTCTGAATAAATGACATACCACTTGGCTCATCTAGGGATGTGTATCTCTTACCCATAGGTTACTTGAAGTAAAACATTTATATAAAAAGGTAGAAAATCAAATAAAAATGTCCAAGATGGTTTTGATGAATGAAATCAATAAACGAACAAACATCCTTCTTGAACAACTTGAAGTAAGTATGGCTAGTTTCTTTGATACCTTGGGAAATTAAACTAAATTAAATTTAATCCCAGTGCCTATGGAAAGAATATAGACTGTGAGAATTGTTGTCCCTTTGCTTATATTTTCAAATATTTCTCTTTTTTCTTTTTCTGCAGAATTTTATGTGGAGTCAATGGTTAACAAAGATTCAGGATGAAGTGGCAAAATGTTTGCTTATCATGAATTAGCCATATTTTCTAATGCAGTTACAGAGCATATGTGTGTACCTTTTGAGTACTTACAAAACAAACTGGCTTCCAGTTTTAATGTTTAAACTGTAGAACACTAGCAACACGTTTAATATCCTGTTTTGAAAATGATCCTCTCACCTGCTTGCTGTAACAGAGCCTTCAGTTTTGACTCTTCACTTTTTGGATGTCTTATTGAAGTCTATATGATTTTATTTTGAAATGTGTTAGACACAAAAATTGCTAACTGATCTGATCAGAATTTCTGCTTCTTAGTTACTCTTGGATAATTTTAGCAGGTATTGGAAAGACAAGGCACTCAGTACTTGCTACCTACCTTTGAACGTAGATATTTGACTCAAATATGGCTGCTCAAGCTGATAGCTTTACAAAATAGAGAAATATATGTCATCATTTCAGTATTATTAAACATTAAGTAATTTCAGCGTTCATGATTTTTGACAGCATTTCAGTGTTTATCTGGGTTACTTATAACCAAAGACAAGTAAGTGGTCCAGGTACGAATTTGATCCAACTTCTACAGCTTTCTTGGGTTATGTTATTCTATTAAACCAAGGCCATAAAGATGTAGGCCGTTTGCTCCTGGAGAAGCTACTCATCTTCCTGAATTCAGATATATCTTTCGAATAGGATTTGCTTTCTTTTTATGACTGATGGTTTAAAGAGATTCTAATTAAGTATCCTTGCAAATAATACATATTGTTCTGCCACTGACTGTATACAGTATTTGTGTCTGAAGAATGATAACTATCTTCTGCCAATTCACGTTATTCACAGAAAATCACCAGTGAAAGGAAGCAGAAATTGGAGCAACAACTTCAAGGTGTAGTGGTTTTAAGCAGACAGGTAGAACATGTGCAGAACTTCATCAGCTGGGCAGTATGCAGTAAAAACAGCATCCCATTTCTCTTCAGTAAAGAACTGGTAAGAGCAATATTTTTTTTTCTTGATAAATTGTGCTGTAAATATGAGAACTGTTTTCTGGATTTAATGTTTATCAAATAAAACATTTTTCATGATCTTTATAATTGTGAATAAAATCTTAATCCTTTGATTTGTTACCAGATTGTATTTCAGATCCAGCGCTTATTAGAGACAAACTGTAATGCAGACACAGACACTCCTCTGAAGATCAGATTTACTTGGGATCCCTCCTACTGGACTAAACAATTGTCCAATTTTGGTAAGAAAAAGATACTGTTGTTTGTCAGGCAAGTGCCCAAAGCAAGACAGGACAGATAGAGCAGATAGAATACTTTCCCTAAAGTGCTCTCCTTTTTTCATTTTGACTTCTAGTTTTCTACCTCCTTGTCACATTCTGAAGAAAAGCTACTGTTGCTGAACTTTCCTGGTTTTCCCTCCAGTTATTTCAACTCACCTATTAAAAGATATCATTGCAAATATTATCTTATAAACACTACCTAGAAATACACCCTATAAATATAATCTCTGAAGCTCTTGCTAAATCACAATGTAAGATCACAACTACTAGTTTAGCAGGCACAATGTACAGGACTGAACAAATAACTTTTAACTGAAATTACTTAATGCAGTGTCACAGGCTATCAAATAGTCTTGACTTTGCCCAGGATATTTGGAATTCAGTTTTGTCCCAGTAAACAATAGCTTTGTATAACACTGTGACTCAGGCAGTCCTGTAATGAGTACCCTGGGTGAAATGGAGTGTCTGCAGTGGGCCTTGTGCTCTTTATTCTGCCTTACCCAAGAACAGCTGGGCTCAGTCATGCTTGCACTCCTTAGATCCTTTAGTATTTTAGTGGCCAAGGGATCATTCAAGCAGTACTTGAGTCATAATTAACAGGCACAAAGATGGCTGTAAAAGACATTGACTGTATAAAAATTACAGCGTTATTTATATAATGAATGAGCATACTGTGACTTTGTTTCCCACCAGCTATACATTTCCCTAATGCAGTGGGTTTTTACAGTAAATTCAGTTCAATGGGTTGATCAATGACCTAAAAGATTAGTTCTCTTCTCATTTTAAGATATTTAAAGCTAGATAGAGTAAAACACTGTCAAAAGTATTATGGGGAATAATCTCCTGACTAAAAGCATTGACAAGACCAGTTCATAGGTCACTTCAATTTCTAGCTTTTATGATTCTCACCTACGTAACTACTTACATAATGTTCACCCTTGAAGCTGTCTTTTATACCTGAGCTTATGGATGAGAAAATAAAGCTCATGCTTTAGTAAAAAATGAAAGTATAAACCATATCGATCAGTTAAAATGAGCTGAGGTCAATTTTTCAATGCTTTTGCTAGTAATTCAAACATGAGTTCCACTGATATCACTGGGAGTTTGGTGTGACTTTCAATCGCTGAAAAATCTTCACAAATCTACCTTGAAGGTATGTTAGAGGGTGGTTTGGATAGGATATTTTAATATCTTTTGTATTTGAAATGAAGACAAAGAAATGGCAATTGTTCACTGCTTTTATTGTGTAGATTTGTCAAGATGGTATGAGGGAGTAAATCTGCTTTTTTTTCTTTTTTTTCCAGGAGGTTTCACTGTGGAAGATGAACACATTTCTCATTCAGATGTGATACTGTGTGGAAGTGTGCAAGGATTACAGACTTCCTTGTATCAGGGGCAC
This sequence comes from Colius striatus, assembly GCF_028858725.1. Lineage (NCBI taxonomy): Eukaryota > Metazoa > Chordata > Aves > Coliiformes > Coliidae > Colius > Colius striatus. Next base: position 11,749,708 of record NC_084765.1, read on the forward strand.
CATTCACCAACAGCACAGCTGGAGCCTGTGAATAGCCAGACACAGTTTCCACATGCAATCCAATGTCCTACACCTGTGTGTTGCTCACACTACCTCAGTGTACCCCATCCAAACAAAGCTCAACCTTCTTACCAAGGCACAAACCGCCATCAAAATCTTCAACAGCCTCCTGAACTGCATCAGCAGTACTTCCCTCTGCAGTACAGCAAGCAACAACATGACAAAGAGCAAAGGGATGCCCAGCAGCCTGTGAAGCTGATACAGTCTAGGCTGGAACAGCACTGGCAGTCAGACCCAGAGAATGTGTCTGGGAAGACGAGAAAGCACTTACTATCCCAGCAGCTGCAGCAGCCCCCAGCTTTGGGTTATGCTGTTGTGTCACATGAGGCTCAACAAGTTCACATGAGCCATTCACAGCCATTCCGCGCACAGGATTCTTTGCAGACATCAGCTATGCAAGTGCAGCTTGGTCATCTCCAGAAGACAAAATCTGATCAGTTGCAGCAGCCACCAGCATCACCGCCACCAGCATCACCACCACCAGGTCAGAATGAGAACGCCCACAAACAAGTCATCCAGCAGAGCCTGGACATAATGCACCACCAGTTTGAACTTGAGGAGATGAAAAAAGATCTGGAACTTCTTCTGCAGGCCCAAGGACAGTCTAGCTTGCAGCTGAACCAAGCCAAGCCACCTCATCATGTTCAACAGACCATAGTTGGTCAAATCAACTACATAGTGAGGCAGCCAGCCCCAGTTCAGCAACAAATCCAAGATGAAGCACAAGTAAGTTCTCAAAGGTTCTCTAAAGGCTCAGAAATGGGAGAAACCTTTCAGATTTCATATATTTGGTTGAACTTTCTGTGTTGTCTCGTGTATTTATATTCAGCAGAGGTTTCATGCCTCATGCAAGATTGGGCCAAAATTTTCTGTTAAATGCTGCTTAAACAACCAAGATCCCAAAGATCTGAATCTCTAAATAGACAAGGTGAGCATCAGGTGGGAGAATGAAAGTGTCGTCATTCTTCCTTTGTGAACAGGTACCTGGAGCACTGCAGAAGTCTCGCTTTCCATTTCAACTCCTTTTTACTGGAAACTTTAAGCCTCTATTCCTTGGAAAAAAAAGAAATCCCTTTTGATTCTGAATGGTTAGTGAAAAGAGAGTGAAGAACACCTTTTTTTTTTTTTTGTCTGAGAGTTATTTCCCATTCTACTAGTAACTCCTCTTGCTATTGCATCCTGTCCTTTAAGATTTTCATCAGATTCGTACACATTGTTCTGATACAGTTTTGTCAGCAAGGTTAATTTCTTCCTTTTTCCTCTTTTGGTAAGAATCCTGCTTCTGAGAAAAGCTCAGTGCTTGGTGGTAAGTATCCAAACTACAAGGCAGATAAGAAACACACTAAGGTGGCTTTGAAACCCATTCAAAACCCATTCAAAAGGAAGGTGAGGACTGCAGCAGAAAGGTGTCTGGGACTTCTCATTGTGTAAATTCTGTGGAGTTCCCACCTTGAATAGCTCTCAAAGTGGCTTACCTGTAGGGGCAGACTGCAGCCTTTGGAATAGCTGTACATGGCAGCAACTTTGTTGTTTTATTTATTTATTTTTTATCATTAACATTTGAGAGAAATCATTCTGTATTCACTTATGTCTCCACTTAGGATTACTTTTAACATCTTTACTGTTTCAGAGTTTTTCTACTCTTTTCATATTGTATATGCTGTGAGTTGGTGTGAATTTGCTACCACTTTTTTCTGAGATTTTGAAAGCACAAACTCTTAATTGTGATTTGTAGGTCTATGAAAGTTCCACTGAACATGATGTCCAGAAGCCTGTAATTCCTCTTGACAAAAGTGATAGTTCCTCCCTGTCACGGTTACTGGATGGAGAAACCAGTGCCAGTAGTCACTCATCTGAGAACACATTGCAACAATCAGCTTTCCATCCAGTGAGAAAGGTATAAAAAAACTAAAAAAAATATTTCAAAGGGAAAATATAATTTAATAGTATTGACTATAACAGGAGATTGGAATTTGCAATCATGTTGAAAAAGTTAAAATACTGAGAAATAGCTGAGAAAATGGCTTGTAAATCTTGGCAGATAGTCTTAGCCTAACCAATGTGCATCTCTCTGTGAGATGCCTACATGCTGTGTTGTAGCCAAGACCGCTAACTGTTCTTATAAGCTGGTGCCTTTTAGATCTGGCTGGCATAAGTGCTTAAACGTGAACTGGTAAAGAAATAGAAGACATTTCTTCACTGAGTAAATTCTGTCCAGTCCCTTTCTCAAGAGATTTAGCTATCAGGACTTTCACACTAGCAGTGGCTAATTTGAAAAAGAAAAAAAGGAGTAAGAGCTTGTGATGAGCTCATACCTGAGAATCATAGAATGGTAGGGGTTGGAAGGGACCTTTAGAGATCATCTAGTCCAACCCCCCTGCAGAAGCGGGTTCACCTAGATCAGGTTGCATAGGAACATGTCCAGGCAGGTCTTGAAGACCTCCAAGGAAGGAGACTCCACAGCCCCTCTGGGCAGCCTGTACCACTGCTCCATCACAGTAAAATAGTTTTTTCTTATCTTTAAGTGGAACTTTTTGTGTTCCAGCTTCATCCCATTACCCCTTGTCCTGTTACTATCTACTATAGAAAAGAGGGATGTCCCAACCTCCTGACACCCACCCTTTAGATATTTATAAATGTTAATAAGATCACCCCTCAATCTCCTCTTCTCCAGACTAAACAGCCCCAGTTCCTGCAGCCTTTCCTCATATGAAAGATATTCTATACCCTTGATCATCTTGGTGGCCCTGTGCTGGAGTCTCTCCAGCACTTCCCTGTCCCTCTTGAGCTGAGGAGCCCAGAACTGGACACAGGACTCCAGATGAGGCCTCACCAGGGCAGAGCAGAGGGGGAGAAGATCCTCCCTCCACCTGCTGGCTTGATACATCCCAGAATGCCATTGGCCTTCTTGGCCACGAGGGCACATTACTGGCTCATGGTTAGTTTATTATCAACCAGGACTCCCAGGTCTCTCTCTGCAGAGCTGCTCTTCAGCAGTTCTACCCCCAGCTTGTACTGGTGCATGGGGTTGTTCCTTCCCACATGCAGGACTCTGCAGTTGTCCTTGTTGAACTTCATGAGGTTTTCCTCTGACCACCTGTCCAGCTGATCGAGATCCCGCTGAATGGCATCACAGCCTTTTGGGGAATCAGCCAGTCCTCCCAGTTTGATGCCATCAGGGAACTTGCTGAGGGTACACTCTGTCCCCTCGTCCAGGTTGTTGATGAAGATGTTGAACAAGACTGGCCCCAGAATCGATCCCTGTGGAACTCCACTGGCCACAGGCCTCCAGTTTGACTCCGTGCCATTGGTCACCACCCTCTGGGCTCTGTCATTCACCCAGCTCTCGATCCACCTCACTGGCAATCATCCAAGCCACACTGGCTGAGCTTTCTCATGAGGATGTTGTGGGAGACGGTGTCAAAAGCCTTGCTGAAGTCAAGGTAGATGACATCCACTGCTCTCCCCTCATCTAGCCAGCTGGTTATGCACTCATAGAAGGATATCAGGTTAGTCAAACAGGATTTCCCCTTGGTGAAGCCATGTTGACTCCCCCTGATAACCATCTTATCCTTCATATGTTCAGTGATAACATTCAGGATGAGTTGTTCCGTCACTTTTCCAGGGATGGAGGTGAGGCTGACTGGCCTGTACTTGCCTGGGTCATCCTTCTTGCCCTTTTTGAAGACTGGCATGACACTGACCTTTCTCCAGTCCTCAGGCACCTTGCCTGTCCTCCATGATTGTTCAAAGATGATGGAGAGAGGCTTAGCAATCACATCAGCCAGCTCCCTCAGCACTCTAGGATGCATCCCATCAGGACCCATTGATTTATGAGCCTTAAACTTGGCCAACAAGTCTTTAACCTCTTCCTCTTCCACCCAGGGCAAGTCCTCTGCTGTCCTGGCCATCCTGTTATCCTTGCTGGACTGGGCTTCCCGAGGGTCAGCCTTGGCCATAAAAACTGAAGCAAAGAAGGCATTCAGTACTTCGGCCTTCTCTGCATCCTCGGTCACCAGGACACCCTCAGTGTTTAGCAGTGGGCCCACATTCCCCCTCGCCATCCTTCTGCTGCTGATGTACTTGAAAAATGCCTTATTCCTGTCCTTAACATCCCTGGCTAAATTTAATTCTAGAAGGGCTCTAGCCTTCCTAGTTGCACCCCTGCATGCCCTGGCAATGTTCCTATACTCTTCCCAAGCAGCCAGCCCCTGTTTCCACCTCTCATAGATGGCTGCTTTCTGCCTGAGTTGTCCCAGCAGATCCTTGCTCATCCATGGAGGCCTCCTACCTCCTTTTCCTCCTTTCTTGCGCATTGGGACACACTGATCCTGGGCTTGGAGGAAGTGGTGCTTGAAGATTGACCAGCTCTCATTGGCACTTCTACCATCTAGAATCATATCCCATGAGATCCATCCAAGTAGATCTTTGAAGAGACCAAAGTTGGCTCGCCTGAAATCCAGGGTCACGGTCCTGCTTTGTGTTCTACCTCTTCCACACAGGATCTTGAACTCTACCATCTCACGGTCACTGCAGCTGAGGTTGCCTCCAACCTTCACATCCCCAACCAGGCCCTCCTTATTCATCAGTACCAGGTCCAGCAGCACACCCCTCCTTGTTGGTTCCTTGATCATCTGCGACAGGAAATTGTCATCAACAATCTGTAGGAACCTCCTGGACTGCGTGTGCTTGGCTGTGTGACTGTCCCAGCAAATATCAGGGTGGTTGAAGTCCCCCATGAGGACCAGGGACTGTGATCGTGAGGCAGCTCCCAGCTGTTTGTAGAAGGCCTCATCCACATCCTCCTCCTGATGAGGTGGCCTGTAGTGGACTCCTACAACAATATCACCTGCCTTGCCCTGGCCATTAATTTTTACCCAGAAGCACTCTACCTGCTCCTCATCCCCACCCAGGCACAGTTCAGAACACATTAATTGCTCCCTCACATAGAGAGCAACTCCACTTCCACGCCTTGTCAGTCTGTCTTTCCTGAACAATACATAATCCTCCATGGCTGTGCTCCAGTCATGGCAGCTGTCCCACCACGTCTCTGTGACCGCAATGAGGTCGTAGCCCCACATCCACACCCACATCTCCAGTTCCTCCTGCTTATTCCCCAGGCTGTGTGCATTGGTGTAGAGGCAGCGCAGGGGCTTACTCAAACACACAGGTTTCCCTGGATGGGTGCAGGAGGTTCCTCCCCGGTTTGGCTCTTTCTCAGGGTGGTCAGCCTTGCGTATCTCAGCCCAGTGTGCAGATGAAGGGCACTTATCATTGCATTCCCTGTCCTGCCCTGTTTCCCAGCTAGAGGGGACAGCTTGTTCTGTTTTGCTTCTCCCCCCACCCCCCAAGTCCCTTAGTTTAAAGACCTCTTTATTAAATTTGCTAGTCTACTCCCAAATAATCCAGTGCCCTTATGGGAGAGATGAATCCCATTCCGATGGTTTCTTTTGAAAGAAACATCTTTCAAAATAAGTTAACCTGGAAATAACACTAATTATTACTGAAGATGTAGTATATGAAAGTGGTATGACTCTGTTATATTCCTTGTCCTTATACAAAAGCAGAAAAATCATAGATTTCTCTGTCTCTAGAACATTTCAACACATCATAGAGCCATGCTTTGATCTGTCTTCCTACCGGGAGGCCCTAACTATTGAAGAAGCAGCATAAACAAAACCAGGAGGGCTCATCTTTATCCTTTATCAGACCCTTGCTGGCTCTGGATATCACCTTTGTGTTTGAGGAGGAGAAGCTGCCTTTTACCTCTCTATACAGTTTAAAACACTCCAAATAGCACTTCTGATTGCTCAAATCTGTTTGGTACTTCTGCTCATGTTTCATGTTGTGTACTGTGTAAAAGTCTTTCATGGATATTTTTTTCTTGGAATTTGTGTGTGGAATATTGTGGAAGAACTTATCTTTCCTTACTAGACCCAAAAAGGAAGATATTTTGTCCTCCTTTAGTATGTAGCTTTGTTGACCCAACATATTTATGACGCTATACTCATTCAGAGCGTTGTTAGAGATCCTTTTGGGAATTGTAGAGACATTGAAAGATAATGATTGCTGGGGGTCTGGAAGCAGCATTCAAATCAGATTCAGAAGGCACAAAGAAACCTGCAATTGTTAAGTTAATCCTCTAGATGTGATTCAGAATTTCTGGATCAGGCTGATGGTATCACAACATTCTGAGATGATGCTCTTTGGCTCTGAACTTTCCCATGTGGAAGCAGATCTCCCTTAACCTCTGATGGCAGAGCACAGGACTGAGGAAAGCTATGCAAATCTTCTAGGACAGGGCTACCTTTACTTTAGGAGATGACCGTAAAAGTTGAAGATTTATATTTAAGGCCTGAGAAAGACTATGAACCTGAGCATTTATTTGAGGAAAAAAAAAAAGTCAGAAAGAGGGAAGAAAATGGAAGGAAATGTGCAAGAGAGGGGCTAGTGCAGTCTGATGGGAAATGAGGAGAGAAAAAAACCCAAATCCAACCAAGAAATGCTGATTTGTATCTGTACCAAGGGAGGAGGCATCAAGAGGAAAATACTCCTACAAACAGAGGAAAGAAACTTTTTCTAATGGTGCTGAGAAGTGTATGGTCTTGTGCTGAAAGCAGAGGTGTGTCTGTTTTTTTACTAGTTTCCTGGTATCTCTGCGAAAAATGAGGACATTCAACAGCCACAATAGCCCATCTTTGCTTGTATTTCTCTCTTCTAATGAGCTACTTGGGATGAAGCCATAATGTACTGTCAGCTCTGGCAATGGTTTATTAGAAATGATGAAGGGAAACAGCAAAGTAAGGAGACCCTTGTCTTCATGAATGCTGTTAAAAGATGTCTGACTGCTTTTGCTGACAAATAAATTAAATCTACATTTAAATGGGAGGTTGGTTCCTGTTTAAGAACAAGGCAATGTACCTATTTATTCTCATTTCTGTTTCATACTCATCTCCAGATGAAAAAATCTCTATAGATGTTTGTCCACTTACTTTCATATGGCCTACATTCAGAACATTTAATCTCTCTCAAGTTCTTGGAAGACATGGAAAAAGTGAACGTGGAGAAGTGTAAAATATTGCACTTGGAAAATACAGTAGAGAAACTGTTTTACTACTGGGAGAAGAACTATATTCTGCCTTTTGGAGAATAATTGGTATTGGACTTCTCAGCCTTGTGTTGCATTTCTGCTGAACTCTGACAGCCTTCGTTTTATGTAGTATTCCTAGTGGAATAGGTAATTCTTTGGCTGCTGAGATTTTTTTTCATTAAAGAAAAATCAGTGTGGACCAGAATGTATCAAAACTCAGAATTAACTGTTTAGTAATATGTTTGCCAAGGTCTGTTAAAAAAGAAAAGGTTCCATTAACCCAGTGGTTTCCTTTATTTTGGAGGGGACAAGCCTTGATTGCTCATGTAGTTAAACATCTGTGCATTAATTTTGAAACAAATTTATTGCATATATTTGATACTATTCACTGATAACTAGAGGAATTGTCTGCATACAGGATTGTATTTGCATGTGAAGCAATATAGAATAGATTCTATTAATAGTTTGAGATCACAATATTACTCATAAACAGGGAAACCACAAGTACATTATTCAGCTCATCCCAGACAAGTGCTAGTGCAATTGTTCCACCACAGTGTGAGGCACTCATATGCCATGTATGTGTCTTGGAGTTCAACGAATGCCTCTTTGTGGTGTTCTGATGAGTACCATTTTCTGTCCCTCACATTTAAAGATGGCTCTTGATGAAAAATAGAGAAGTAGGGATGAAATGCTACATGCACTTGGATAATGTCCTCATTGTGTTAGATTTAATTTTTGTCCTGATGGTAAAATATAGCTTCACTGAGCAGACAGAATTTTGGATTTTCAGTGTATAAAGCAGGGTTTTCTAGCTGGTATCTACCTGTCAGAAGTGTTGGCATCAAGGCTACTGCTCTCTAAAAGTTAATTTCAAAGTGCTCTGTGACACTGAATCACAGACACGTGAGTGTAGTATAGTCCCTAGACATGTAACTTCAATTGTGGGTGGGCTTGTTTACATTTGTTTCACTGGTTTTGGAACATTAATAATGATATTTTGTCATCCTTTCTATCTTCTGTATTCCTCTTCACTATTCTTCCCCTGTGAATTGAATTTTTTGTGCAGAATAAATATTTCTATCGCTAGCCCATTGATTGTTTGATATAAATACTGTGCTTTCCCTAACTTTCAGCTTTTATGCAAGCTGCTGAATTGATAGGTTGCAGTGTGAAACAATGAGCGCTCAATTGGATTAACAGTTTTGTGGGAAGGGTTACCAACCTTATGCAACCTGTTGCTTTTACATAGTATGATATTGAGTTATTAGTTTGCACACAGGACTGGAGAAGTAATCTATTCTGGAGCAGAGGCGAGAATAATAGGATATTTTTTGCTTAAATTGTGTTTTCAGAAGTAATAAAGGGCATACAATCCCTGTTTTGCTCACATATACATAATGGTTATTTGTAGCTCATTTATTTGTGGCTGCTATGAGCAAGTAGTCTAAAGGCTGTAACTATCATTTGAAGAAACGTCATAATTACTGTACATTTATAGTACAGTATAAATGTGTGGCTTAAGCCTCATGTACTGCTACAACAGTCATTGGTGGTGTTGCAGGACCAACTGGACATCTCTCCTCCTCTGACTCCATAAGTGTACCCTTTCTTAGGAGCAGGGCCTTTACTTCTGGGAGGGAGAATTCCTTGTCCATCTGTTGGGTTGGTTCGTGGAAGTGAAATACTGCACTACCCTCACTCATCCTAAAAACCTAACCGGCTTGTGCACTTGTCATTCTGCCTTCTGAGACACTGATCAGCATTTGTAAATTGAGGTTTGGTTATGTTCCTTAGCAAACTTTGAGAGTTTCTCCACTTGAGATATTATTTCATCTTTTGCTTAAAATAAACCTCTGAACGTCATGCACTTTATCAGTCAATTATTACTGAGTGACTGTGTCTCTTCAGTTTAGGGACTTTCCAAACTGAAGGTTGTACCTAGACAATTGTCTTTTGTGGCTCTTGAAGGACCGTTCCTCTGTTAACTTATCTAATCCATTTTTGAGTGCATTTATTACTCAGCTTTCTGCAGCAACTGAGTTTTGGCATTGCCTGAAAAGTTCCTCTGCTTACTTTAAGTTTGTTGTCTGATAATTCAGTATGATGTCTTCTGGTCCTTGTGTTAGGAAAACAAAAGCCACTCTGTATTAGCCACCTTCACAATATCCATATTTTATGGGTCTACATTGAATCTCCTCTCAAACACTTCCTTTTGAAGCTGAAAAGTGATTGCTGGTCTCTCTAGAGTCTTTTATTTTTTTTCATGGAAGATTTTTTATACTTTAGTCCTTTATTTCTTTGGCAATTTTCCCTGTGCTTTGATAAATTCTCTTTGAGATAAGGTGACCAGAAATAGTAATCAAGGTACAAGAAAATAGAAATTTTATACAATGCTATAACACTGACTTTTGTATTATTCTTATTGATTTACAATAAGTACCAGCTTCTCAGTTTGAAAGCTCTGTTTGTCTCAAGCACCATAAAGTACCCAAAATGGGGATATCGCAGAAAATATTCTATGCCATGTAAGGAGCATTATCGATAGCACTCTGAGAGAGGCTTTTGGTTTAGTCCAGTTATATGCAATGGTGGCCCTTCATGCAAGAGTAAGATAGTGACAGTTCATGGTGGAACCCCTCAGCCTCTCCTAGGACTTGATACATGTCAACTTGTAGGCTCTGACATGCCAACACTGTTGTTACTGCAGATTATCACAGAGACTAGTTGATCTCAGTCTCAGCTGTAGGTGGCTTTCTTGGTATTTTGCCACAACGCATTTGTCCACACATTGTCCTAAGCTTTATTCATGACAATCCTTCCATTTTGGTGATGCTTACCTAATGTTTAGGATCTTTTCTTTAAAAGGATGTGAAATTGTGGGAGGGGGGTTGAGCAGGCACAGTACTGGTTTTATTGTTGTTAGTATTGCACCGAGCATGGTTATTTAGTGACTGAACGTAATAATAATTTCATACTTGAAGCTAGGAGTTTGAATCTCACTTTAGGATTGGAGTGAGTTTGTTGTTACTGATTTTTTTTTTCTAATTGCTATTCTTTTTAGGGGTATTAGAAGTGAAAGAAATAACAACAGCCTGGAATGTAGGGTTCTGTGAATTTCTAAAGTATCAGAGTATTTTTTTACTCTAAAGAATTGAGCTGCTTACATGGCAAATGCCTTCATGCTTAATGAAATTAGATACATTTCCCAGAATGTTAATTTAACAACACCTTTTCCTTTGACCTGGAAAAAAGGATAAATAAAACATGATGCTGCTTGCTCCATACAATCTCTTCCTCCTTCCACTTTAAGCCAGCTCCAGTTGATTCAGGCAAACTGTTAAGGAAGATTTTGACTCTTTTTCTCATATAACCCAGAAAGGAAATCCTTTGGATTCTATTCTGAAATTGGGAAATCCAAATAGGAAATATGTGTATACCGTGTTATCAGTGCTGCTGTGTGAGGTGAGTTAAACAACTGGATTGGAGTAGTACATTTGTTTAACCTCCTAGCATAATGAGCTGCCAGGGGGATTGCTCCACTTAATAGCAGCCGTTCATTACTCTGCAACCATTTGCAGCGTCTTATTTCTCTTATAGCAAAGAGAATTGGCAGTTCCTAGATTTAGCTTTCTTTATCTGTGACACTTAATGTCAACAGCCTTGAGACTTTGCCAAAACAATCCTAACAAATCCTAATCCCAGTGTTTCAAGGTAAGTATTTACTTCTCGGAATTCTTCTGTATTAGTGTTGCATGTTTACACTGGACTTTTTTAAAAGCAACAGTGATCAAAGATATATTTGAACTGAACAATATATTTCTTTTTTGTTCTCTGAAGGCACTTTGCATGTTCATTCTTTTTACATTTCATTACCACAACCATGAAATTTGTGGTAGAAGGCATTTTGGGGTGGTGATGCTGCTGCCATTGTATTATAAGGATCATCAGACCAAAATTAATTATGAAACAATGAGAATTCTATTTATAATGACAGAGATGTAGTTTGATATGCCAGACTGTACATTAAAATGTCAAAAGTTTCAAAATTAACCTACAGCTGAAGCCACCCTCTACCCAAGAGCATAATTAATGGTTGTTGTTGTTCAAAGAGTGCAATATAAAAGCAATAGAGCTTTTATAAAATAGAGATCATTTCTTTAAAAGCATCCTATTTGCAAAAACTAGCTGAACTGTCAAGGGAGAAGAGAAATTTTTGCTAATGGCAAAAGAAATGATTATTTTAGGGAGTGAATTAATAGGCTATTAATGAGCCTTGTTCCCAGTGCATTGTTCACTTCACACTTGACAGCAGCTCCATGGATCAGAATGGAATGTGTCTGTTCTTAACTGTGAGTTTTAATATTTTGCAGTGAAAGATCATAATGTTGCTTCATCATTAAAATAACCACAAAATTAACTTTTGCCCCAAGGGAAAGACAGATGGCAGTTTGATGGCCTCATTATTCTTTTTCTTTTTTAACAAGAGTAAGGTTTTATACTGGCTTATATAATCTAAAAAGATCTCTGAAGAATCTGATGCTGGCTAGAAGAATAAAAAAGGTATAGCCATATCATGCAATTGAATTCCACCTTTCCAAAAATTTTAGTTATAATAAAATCTTATTTATGTGTCTATTTGTCTATTTCTTTTTTTTCCTGCAGTAGGAGTCCTCCCAGTAAGTAAACTTGTCTCACTGAAGCCAGGAGTAATCCTACCATTGTCGTAGTAGGGCTGATATCTTGCCTGCAGTGTATTCAGTTACACACAGATGGATCTTCACAGGGACAGGTCTCAGTACATAATAGGCGATGGCAAGCTCTTGTAACATAAGTAAAGGAAGATGTGTGTGGTGATTAGAAGTGAATAGCCACAAGGTCTCCAGTTAGCTTGCTATGCAGCTTTGGGTGGTGTGCCTACCACGTGTGTACCTCAGCCATGACCGTTTCCAGTGAAGCACAGCTTTACGTAGTTCCTCTTGACTCGGACAGGAATTTGTGGATGCTTCATGATTTTGAGAATCTGACTAAATAAATATTTAATTCCCTCTCAGGGACTTAATTAATGCTCACAGTGGACTTTGAAATAAGGGGAAAAGGCAAGGCTGATTACAGTCCATCTGTTCAATTCCAGCATATATTCTGCTTATTTGTCTCATTTTCTGTGAGTGATATGAGAACAACTCGTATGTTTATTTTCATCTGAAAGAGACTTGTGATAAAAAGAGTGATGAAATGAAAGGTAAAATAGATACTTGGTAGGCCACTTTTGTCAGTGCATGTGCAGGAATCTGTCATGAGCAAATTATGATAGCAAATGAACATGTTTGATCTTTGTGGACGTGTGACCATGAAAACTGGATTACTTTCTGACCTACGTATATTCCTTTGGTTTGAAACCTGAGAATTCTTAGGAATGATCTATCAGAGTATATGGAAAATTATGCCTCCTCCCAATACATTTCTTCATTTGCTGTGTTCTACTTTCCACCTCAAATGTAAGATAGGAAAAACAAGTTTGAGTAGTTCCAGCTGGTTCCAAGAAATTGCTATAGCTCAGACAACTTAGATTCAGGGATGTTGATTTGTCTCAAGAGGAAGAAAATGACCAATATCCTGGCTGCAGAGACCTGGTACTGCCTGGGCTGCCTTCTACATGAAAGGACTTCTTAAAACAAACTTACTAGAGCACTGTGTGGTAGAATGGCACAAAACTTCCACAACATTGCAGAAAAGCCAACCTCTTTCTAGCTCAAATGGAGACTATTTTGTCTCATTGAATATAAGTGATCACACAAATCTCCTACTGTGGTCTCTATTGCAAACTAAGGAAAAGGAAATTAAATTATATCCTTAGGTGGAAATGAATGTTTGTAGGCAGAGTGTTTTCTTAGCAAATAGGTGAAACGCATTGCAAGTAGAGGAATTAAAGACTGACTTCTTTGGCATTATGTAGGATTTACACAGGCACAACTGACAGCTCAGTCTGAGTTGCTATTTGTACCAATGTTGGATTAAGATGGACAAAGGAATCAAAATTCAAAATAGAGTAACAGTTGAGAAATATACTGATTCAATCTAGGAAATGGGTCTTGTCTCTGATTCATTTTGAAATCACAGGTCCCTAGCAGAAAAATAAGTACAACAGTGAACTTAAACTCTAATCCAGATTCAATCAATGTATTTCTTTAATCCTGATTTATATTACAGAGTGCTACTTACTGCACTGTGGTCAAATGACAAGGGTTTATTGAGTCGATTAACAAGAGTGAAACACCAATGAACTATGATGAAACAAATGGAAAATTACAAATTCAAATGATACAGATCTCCATACTTCTTAAGTCTGCTTATACTTGCCTCATATAGATGCTTGAGTCCTGATTTCAGTATGTGCTCCTGGGTGTAAGGCAGCTTGAGGAAGTCACCTGAGTGGGTGAATTTGCTTTGCTTTGCAGAACACTATTTACACTATGATATTTCAAGGGCAAGTGCCTTAGGCTTTACTAGGACAAGCTTACTAACTAATATAAAGTTTTCAGCATCATTAACAGTCACAATAGTTTCATCCCCCTGTGTCAGATCTGGATCTTATTTCTCCTGAATCTTCTTTCTGAATAAAGTAATCTGATGATTTTTGAATAAAATGATAAAATTTCTGAATCTTATTTCTTCTGGAATAATTTAATAGAACCTAGTGGGATTTATGCTTAGAATTCCCTTTCATTAGAGAGAGATAAAAATCAAGATCCCTTGGACTGATCAAAGGCAGACATTTTTTGTAAACTACGAAAGAGTAACCCAGATGTCTCGTTTTCCAGTTTTCAGTTTGAATGGTGGAAACTCTAAAGCTTTTGGAAATAATGTAAGATTACAATAGATACTTTCAGTAGCATTTTGCTGCTGAAAAGCTTATTAACATATTGGTTTGGTTTTTTTCCTCTTTTCCCAGCATTCTGCATCCTTAAACATCGTGGGCTTTTCAAACAGTTTAGAAATGGAATTGCCTTCAACGAGGTTATCTAGCTCAGCTGATCCACAGATGCAAGGTGCAGCTGCTGTAAAACTTGGCTCCTCCCCAGATGCCCTCTGTGACTATGATACTCCAGGAGAGACAATGACCAGCTACAGCTTGGCACTGGGGAGAGCTTCAAGTGACCTGAGCCCTGGGGCTGGTGCTGGCCTCACACCAAGTGATGCACTCCAGGGGAAGACCAAGTGCAAGGTAGGAGTTGCTCAAACTCCTCTACTGAAAGAGAATCCACCTTCATTGATAGACCATGTTATTCTTTGTTAGTTAGTCAGTGAAAGGCAGCTATTTAAGTAATTTTTCCTTATCTAGTATTTGAAGACTGATTACAAATTATTTTCCTAAGATACAAAGAAAGAAAACTAATAATAACATTTGCTATTTTTTTTCCCCCATCCGAAGCTGGAAAATGAAGACTTAGATACTCTAGATCAGCCTCTAGAAAATAGCTTGGCTGCTGCTGGGCAAGATGTAGTTAATGAATTGTCTCTTTCTATGCAAAAAGTGCTGGAAGAACCTATTAATCTTTCAATCAAAAAATCTCAACATTGCACTGCTTCTGAGCTGCTCAGCAACACTTCTTTCCTGACCATGAATGCCAGAATGAGACAACTTAGGAGCAAAGAAGGTACCAGACTTTTCATTATTTCATTTTTGGCTTTTGGTCTTTCTTTCTTAGCATTGCAAAGCAGTGTACTTCTTAATGTACTCCCGTATAAATGTGCTTTTCCAAAAAAAAGTACAAAGTACTTAATGCAATGGAGAACCATATTTGATCTCATTTGTGGAGGAAAAACATGGAAATGGTATGCCTTAAATTTGTAACATTATTCATCTATGAACTAGAAATGAACGTGTCATGTGTGAAGTACCTTGAGTATTAACTCTCTTAGAAGCACTGCTGTTCCTGAGACCTGCAGCTATGACCATTGAAGAGCTGGTTTGAAGAGTCCAACTTCAATTTAAAAAAAAATGATGTCCAAAATGTAATGTGCCTTCTGCTAAGTCCTTCACATTAGTAGCATAAAAAAAAATCTTTGTTAGGCTGATACATTGCACAGAATGTGCTTTTGCTTGGCTCTGTCTACTGTTGAACATTTCCTTCAGCCAAGGCCTATTTCTTCAGCCTTAATGGAGAATTAGACCCTACTTAACTCTTTTCATGGGCAAATTGCCAGCATCCTTGTGCTACACTGTAAAACCTCATTCCTGTAAACTCTAAAAGTCAATGGGACTGTTCATGCAAGCAAGGGATTGCAGGATCAAGCTGTTGTCCTGTGTCTTATGCCAATATTTGGCTGCTTTTTTCTGTAAAAGATGAATTAATATTTCTATCTCTGTGTTGTATTTTTATTCAGAGAATTTTAATTAGTACAAAGGAGGCCTAGCTCAGTGAGCCAAGGAAATGTACTTGTCTTCTCTTGTATGTACTATGCCAAACTGTAACAATTATGCCACAATCATTTGTGTGAACTGTAAGAATCAAGCACACTCCTAAAAAGCTGTGCCTCAGCCAGGCTTAAGTATTTTTGAGAGGAGCAGCTTTGTGGTATCTAGTTTGTGTCATGTGATGCCACACACAGAAAGCAGCCCTGACACACAGGATCTCACTATCTCTAACAGATACTACAAATCTGCTCTGTGCAAAGCCCAAGTCCTGTTGTGCAAGAGGATGGAAAGACAAGAGAGTTGAATTTAATGCTGTTCCCTCTTCACAAGAAGAATTAGGAGTGAGCAATTCCCATCCTGCTTTCAGTGTTTAAAACTGTGCAGTGAGAGGAGACCTGAGGAGATGCAGTCACCATATGCAGGGTGAACCAGTGAGAGATGAGTGAACTCTGTTGCAAAGGCAATGTTATCTTTGCTAGTGGCTCTCAGTTGGACCTACTGGCTTCAGCGGTGCTGTGCTGCCAAACCCCACTGCTTCGGTTATATAGCCCCAATGA